>NC_056742.1:499862208-499987048 GCF_019279795.1 Protopterus annectens
TTTCTTTTTCCTTTTGGTAATTTGTTCCGTTAGTTTCCCCATTTTGGCGTTGATGCTTTCTAAATCCGCTCTTAGGGTGGGGAAACTCGGATGTTGGCTTATGGTGTCATAGATGCCCTTGATTTCCTCGTGTGTCATCTCAAGCCTCTTATGGTTGTGCGTAATGATAACTTTCATTACCTGGAGGCTTGCTTCATTGTAAATTTTGACCAGTTCCTGGTAGGTGCCACCGGTCTCGTTGATTCCATTTGGGAATCTGTAGACCCTTAGTCCTGTCGGCACTATTTTGTTTTCGATGCAAGTCTCTAGGTAGTAGATATCCAGATATCCAGGTTGAAGTTCTCGCATTGCTAAGGATGAAGCTACCTGGTAACAGGAAAAGAGGAAGGCCTAAGATAAGGTTTATGGATGCGGTGAGAGAGGACATGCAGGTGGTTGGTGTGACAGAGCAAGATGGAGAGGTAAGGAAGAAATGGAAGCAGGTGATCTGCTGTGGCAAACCCTAACGGGAACAGCCGAAAGAAGATGATGATGATACATGTATATATATATATATATGTATATATATATATATATATATATATATATATATATATATATATATATATATATATATATACACACACCACATAAATGTTCGACCAAACACCAAAAACACAAAAAACAGGCAAATTCCTTCAAGAACGTCTCCGGAACCAAGATTAATCCACCACGAACCAGGAATACAATAAAATGCTAAAGTTTATTACTTTGTCACTTATCCAATCAAAACCATCAATTAAATTCAAATACGCAAATCAACTTGTCTTTATAAGCTCATGAATATTAAAATTATTATAACTTGCTTCTATGTCTAAAACACTCAGATTTCTTTTAATACATAATAAATAAATTCACGTTAAAACACTAATTTATATATATTGAATTATCTAAAATTAAATACATATAAATATTAAAGTAGCTAAATTCATATCTCTGTTTATATATAAATCTATGTGTATAAAAATAAATAAATTAACAACTTCACATATAAAAAGGAGTACATAATGATTAATACATCACCATCTATTGATCAAATATTATATTACACTTAAAATTACATTTTAGCTGTCTAACTTCAATAGGGGTAAAATTGATATATGTTCATTTAATCCTGGATATTTATTTGCTTCTAATGTAATTTGCCACCTTAGTTCTTTGTACACACACATATAAACATACATATATACATATACACACACATATATTTTATATATATATATATATATATATATATATACATAAACTGCAATTTTTCTAAATCCTTAATATTGTTCAATGTTCCAGTTCCTGGAGGTACGTCAAAAATATCAGAATATTCATTATTAAATTGTCCTATATCAATTGCTACATAAATTATTGCCAACAACTCGTAAAGCAATATAGCTCATCCTTAAAATTTCTTAAAAATAAAGAATTAATAAAAGTAATGAAGAAACAGGATAAGAGCGGAAGGCCCCGTGTCCAATTACAGCCGTACATATTACTTTGAAAATGAATGAATGAATGAATGAATGAGTTTAAGAACAAATTACATATATTTTTTTTCATTTTCACTACTGGAAATTATTGACAAAAACACAAAACAAGCTTACTATTATCACAATATCTACTTACTACTAATTGTTCCCTAAACTTGGCAGATATAATGATTATTTATTTTTCCGAAAACCCATTTCTTGCCCATAATACATGGAGGGTACAACTGATGATCCCTACTCTGTGTTGTCCGATCACAGTTCCATTAACTTAAAATGGCACTAGTGAGAAATACAAATAGGTTTCAGAATCCTAAGTAAACATGTCAGGAACAGTTTTGCAGTGACTCTTACATATGTATTTCCTACATGTGTTACACCAACTATGAAAAGTTCCAAGAAACATATAATGAAATAACCAAGATAACTTATTCTTTTCAAGAGTGATAATTTGTGAGTATTCAGGTTCTAGCTTCCTTCTCTTTATCAGCGAGAAAGTTATATTTCCGGGCTTGCAAAAGCTCAGTTAATTAGTGAAGTTGTTCTTAATTATGGGGTTCATTCATCTTCAGACTATAAAAGATATAAAGCCTAGAAAAGGAGAACAAAGGAGCTTTTTTCAAAAGCATAAAATCAAATAGTTCTGAATTTTAAGACTGAATAACTTTTTGGCCTTTGTGGTTGTTAAATAAAAAGAGATTCAGGTATCTCACTTCATTTGTTTTCATTAGCAAAACACTTTTTAGATAGGACAGAGATTCTGATGCTATAGCAAGGTAGATGCATTCCTAAACAGAATATCATGAGATTTCCTTCAGTCTGAGTACCGTATGCTCCGAAGATAGAAATGCCACAGAGTTAGATAAACTGCTAAGTCATGCTTTACAGTATGTGAGAGTATGTGCGTCATCATCTAGGAATGGAAATACACTGAGGAAAGGAAATGTTCCACTTAGGATGTAGTTCACCTTTAAATCTGTTAGCTTCATGAAATATGAGAAATTCAGAAATGCAAGCATAGATAAACTGTAAGTAGTTATTTTATTTATTAATCTGATTGTTGACAACTTTTTGAAAGTAGAAAAGGAACACAATTCTTTTTGTCAGTATGTTTCTAAAGCATTTACATCTATCTGCAATAATTTCACTTTTTAAAACTCAGGCAAAATAAGAAATTTAAGAACCGAAAAAAATACTTTTGTGCATGATAACAACCTCTAAAATATTTTAATTAAAAAATATTTATACGGAACAAACAACTTAAAAACAAAATAACCTCTCTGTCGAGCCCTGCTGCCAATGTGCTGATGACGCCAGTTTCTTTGTTGACTGTAAACATTTCTGGATATGGTAATTTTGGTTCCTGGCTCACAATGGAGTACCCAAGCTTAGCATTGTCAGTTTCAGGGTCATCAGCATCTGTAGCACTTATGGTCATCACAGACGTAGCTAAAAATAAACAATTTTTAATGTTAATTATATGTTAATTCACTTAATCTTATCTTTCCCATGTACAGCGTTACACATACCCAGATGTGATCCTGATGTTTTCTAGGATGAGTGATGGACTGTAGAAGTCAATCAGAACATCCTCTGCAGTACTGCACAAGTTTCTCAAGTAAGTCTTGTCCTGAATCAATCAATTGGTTAGCATTTTAGAGTTTCCCAGTTAAGGATTCAGTTCTTTACTAACATTTTAAAATTCATCAGTACATTAGGCAGTTAGACTGTGATCCCGTTGTATCTGCTATAGCCTGTGCCCTTCTGCTTTCATGCAAGACCTGTAGCAGGAAACGTCTCTCAACTCAGAGGGACAACAGCAGGGTAGATCAAAATGGACAAAAAGGCAAACTACTAGTGCACTGTGCTTCCAAATAGTGTACTCCCAGGCTATAAAGCAAAATATGAAGCAAATCAGTGCGTTTAAAAGGAAAAATTAAAAATAGATACTGGAGTGCACTGTAGGTTTGGAAGGAAACACAGAAGAAGGTGGAGATATACATGGGAATGTGGTGGGTTGCTTTGTCTAACAAGGGGTAATAAGACTGAGAAAGATATGCAACTGCTTTTAAATGTTACAGGTGCAGTGGTTAAAAGGTTAGGAAAGTAAAACAGGACAACAGACAGGGACAGGTACGAACAGCAGAATGGATAGCTGGAGGGATGTGCAATGATGCATAGAGAGTGGATATGTGAAGGGATTGGTTATGCAAACTGGTGCAGTGAATGTGAGAGTATGGACAGTGGAAAGAGTATGTGAAAGCACAACAGAGAGGCATGTTTAATGGTGCACAGATGGACCGGGTGAAGTCGTAACTGAAGGAGTACAAACAGGGGGATGGTGGGTCATCATATAATATTGTGTGTGGGTCATAATACTCTAACAGTACTTTTTATATGGGAAAACTAAGTGTTTTATAAGAGGGCATACATACAAAGAATATAAATACTGAACATAAATACTGAACATGAATGTTGGGCAGGTCACTGTGATGGAAGGAACAGGAGGTGTTTCCATAATGAATTACTCAGCAATCTCAAAATGGCAATTCATCTTGAAAGGACTTCCAGACTGGATGCATTCTGAGCATTACGTTGATTAGAACTCTACCACTTTGAAAACTGAGAAATGACTGAGGGGAGTGGCTTGGATGGCGGGCCAAAAGCAGCACAAACTTCCTGCTGTGCAGTATTATAAATCTCCTGACAGGATTTACTTATAAAATTCACCAATATCACTTGAAAGTGATTCATCTGCAATACAGGAATCTTAAGCTTTAAATTGGTGTATTTTTCAACCAATAATCTTTATATTTTCCTGTCAGACTTTAAAGAAGAACGAATAACAACTGAAGGAAGAGAGTCTTGCCAAGTCTTCCCAGCAGGAAACCTCCATGAAAAAAGAGCTGCATTCAGTTTTTACAAACATTCAGGACTTGATGCTGAAAATACACAAACTGGACCTTAAAACTGATAAAGACTCTACTAAGCAAATTGAATTATTAAGTGATGTCTTGAAACAACAAAAAATTCCAATTGCAACACTAGAGAAGTTAGTGTCTGACATTGACTGCAGATTAATAGAGGGGGAAAATATTGAACTCCTACAGCAAAAAACAGTCCAGAAGGAATAATATCAGAATTTATGATATACCAAAAAGAATGGAAGACAATATGATAAACCCTTTAACTGCATGGCTTACTAAAACTTTAAATCTATCGGAAGCTTTATCATTCGGCATACCTCTCAACCTGGAAACATCAAAAATCTGAACAAAGGCCCATGAAAAATAGGTACAAATCTGTATGCTGATTAACATAACATTTGCATAACATAATTATATAACCCCACCCACTCCAATGGAATTGTGGGATACCAGCTTCCAAACGCAAACTGAACAGAACCAAAATATGGTCCCAGAGTCCCAGACCCTGTAGTAAATCATATTATGGTAACCTTTTTTTTAATGGGTAGCAATGATGTTCACTGGGAAGGGAGAAGATGATGAACCTTAGGATTTTGTTTTTCGTGACTTGCAGTATGTGGGTTTTGTGGTCAAAGTAGGACATTTAATGGTAGGAAATATTCAAATCTTAACAAAAGAATATTATAGTTTGCTAGGACCTCCTAAAGTCATTCTCCATGGCCTACTTATCAGTGGAGTAGCTTGAGTTTGTGCCGTGGAGCTGTCTGAGTTTGTAGTGTCCTCCTCACAAAATCATTGTCAAATTGGGCCCCCCATACAGCTCTTCCCCTGCAGCTGTTCTAATGTCCCGTTACTTAGATATTTTGCCCCATTTACCATAAATGGTAATGTGCATACTGCTTTACTTCTACAATTATTATTTGGATTTCATTTAAAACTTTTATTTTTCATTTTATAGCACAAACACTAATAGAAATTTGCTAAACAAAGCAATACAGTCTCACAATGAAAATAGACTTAGCATCAAAACTTCTCTGACCTTGAAACTCACATTAATTGAAAATTTCCATCATAAAAGTAAAGAAAAAACGTCTACAATCCACCAGTATCAGTAAATATGCACAATCTCTGCAGAAGGTCATATAAATAATTCCATATTAAAGAGATCTGTAAGATCTGTAACTAATGAAGAGGTTGCTGCTAGCAAACATTATATTTCATTGTTTCATCTACAAATAAAGTGCCTGTTGCCCTTGAGGAACAAATTGCCTATATTACATTAAAAAAATGATAAATTAGTAATACTGCAGTAGGGAATGGAGGGCAAACTGATAACAGATTCATAGTTCATAGTTACTAGGTATCTCCGCCACAGAGGACATTCTCAGGACTGCAGCATCTATCCCCTTTAAAAGTACAATGCAGTACAGTAAACAATCCGTCTACATACTGTGGGAGTAAAACCCACAGCCTTCTGCATCAAAAGCAAGTACTCTACCTGCTGTGCTACTAACACAGACTTGGTATAAGCAGCACTAAACTTCTCTCCCCCTGAAGAACTATGCAAGACAAGAACTCTGGAAAAAGCCAACATTTATTGGAGGGGACAAAGCCCCAAAAATACAGGGACAAATTTTAAACATTGCTTGTATAACCTTGGAAAGTTGGTAGAATAATATATTTTCTGTTACCATGCCTTTCCTGAAAGATGGGAATACAAAATAGGAAGACTGAAACTTAAATGGCTATCATTATTTAGTGAATTCAATTCTCACCGATTTGCTAGAAAAACACAAATTTAAGAGGAACAGACCATAAGTTATATATGAGCCAAACACTTCCTTGTGGTAATATGGGTAGGGAACTCAGGCTCTTGCTCCTTGTACCTATGGTACAGGGTTTGGGCCCGAGTAATGCTAACCAACCAGTCATAGTTGAGGGCATTTCACACACACACACACACACACAAAAATAGACCTGCACTGCTTAAGGCTGCTACAAAGAAAGGTAATACAGACCTGCAGAGATTTCTCACATTAAAACGGAGCTGCTACAAAGATTTATAATGTAAACCACATACAACAAAGATTAATGTAAAATGGACCTGCACTGCTACAAAGAAAAGATTTCTATAAAATGGACCTGCAAAGACTTCACACACACACACACACACACACACACACACACACACACACACACACACACACACACACACACACACACACACACACACACACACACACAATCAGCTGAGCGGAGGAGGGGAAGTGGCTACAACTCTGATCTGTGATGTATAACAATAAGTATCCTATTTTTTGTTTATTTTTGCAGTTAAAAGCATTTTCTAGAGTCTCCTTGCTCCTTTATCTGTTTAAAACTTTCAGTTAGTGGCTCACTGCTGTTTGTCCTCCTGCGATAAACATTTCTGTAGTGTTTTTGCAGTGTTTTCTGCCTAAAATAGTGTAGCTAGTAGCTGTAGCACAGCCCAGTTCAGGTTTGCTGTCTCTGTGGCCTGGTTGTTTGTTTACAGTATATGTTGTGAGCACATGTTCCAGGCCATCTTGGCTTAGCAGAAACATTCTTTCTTCAACTTTAGTGAGAGTAACTGTTGATTGGCTGCTGGCCTGGCTGGTAGAGGTTGGCTGGTCTAGGGCTTGGAGTAAGCACTCATTGGAGCTTTTTAAAGTTGCTTCATGTTGTACATCCTGGTATTTAAGCCCTAACTTTGAGAGGATTTCTGTCTGTACAACCTGAGCTGAGTGGAGGAGGCACTGACCACAACTCTGATTTTGATATATAACAAGTATCCTGTATTTTATTTTTGCTTATTTGTACTAGTTATTGCTTATTCTAGCCATTTAACTAACTGTTTGTCTGCTGCATACTTTTTACTGTATTTTATTGCTACAAACTAATCTGCAAGGTTGTACTAAAATTGTCTGCCTTACAAGGCCTGATAATAAGGTTTTTACTGTCACACTGTGTGCAAAGCTTTTTTAGCTAGCTTCACTGTGTGAAAGGTATTAACTGGAAATTTTCTCCATTTGTTGAGCATCTGTTTTGTTCTGATTTCCTGCCAAGGAGTGTAGCATACAACTGATTTGTTTGCAGTTAAAAGCATGCTCTAGAGTCTCCTTGCTCCTTTATCTGTTTAAAACTTTCATTTACTGGCTCTCTGTTGTGATGAACATTTCTGTAGTGTTTTCTGGCATCTTCTTCTTATAGTTGGTGGCTTTGCAGTTGCTCGCCCCTACTGTAAATTTGATCTAGGACACTCCTCCCAGTCTAGTGTCATTAATACAGAGAGAACATCTGAGAAGGCCAACCCACTTGAATTATCTTCTGTTCCTCCTTTCTCCCTTTCCACTTTACAAACACAAAAAAAAAAAAAAAACACTTTGCTAGAATCTACCATTGCTAGAATCTCCTTGTGTTCTGAGTGTGCTTTTCAAACAATCTGGAAATATAGAGCTGATAAGTACATTTTTGGCACTTAACTGTTCAGAGTTCTGCAATGTCAATTTTTGCTTGACTGAATTATTTATCTATTTGCTGGCATTGTTTCTAAGTGCCTCCATCTTGTTTTATCCCCTAATTTATTGCCTTTTGCATTTGTTTTTAGTCATTTTTTAAATTTGATTGCATTTATTTAAGCTGCATTTGCTTTAATATTGCTACACACTGAAGTACTCTAGCTTGCACTGCATTTGAACTGTTTTTTAGCTGCTTTTCTTTTTAAAAAAAGTTCTAAGCTTGTTTCCTGCCTTTCCTGTAACTAGTCTAGTCCAGATATAGATTTGTTGTATCCAGGACTGTTTGTAAGCTTCTAAACCCCTCAAGCCTTTCTGTGTTGGAGGGACGCCTTCTAGCTTATAAGTGGGAATGGTAAGCACTAGGTAGCTTATCTACCACAAGATGAGTGGTTTCTGACCCAGAAAGTGTAGCTTATTGGCTGTTTGGGCAGTTTTCCCATCCCTTTCAACTTTTTGGTTTAAAAGCCCGCATTTGCGCAGGTTTGCGCTTGTTTAAGCATCGCACAGCGGTGCAGAGATGAGGGAAACTATTACTGGTGCCAAAACATCTGCTCTTCAGTTTTCCCCTTAGATCTTACTACTTCTTTCTGTCTTGCACTTCAAATAGCCTAATCACTACAGGTTTTTGTAGCAATTATTGTAGCACACCTAATTGCCATCATCACTAGTTGTTCTTCATGGAAATAGCTCCAGTACTTAGTAGTTATGACTACGCCTCCTGGCATGATTAAAGGATAGTTCCCTGTGCTTTCTCCTATTAACCTGGTGCACTTGGGCATTCTGAGGCAGTGCAGCAACTGCCTTATGTACGCCAACAACCCTCTCCTCTTACCTCCCAATACTCAGACTTGTGAGAGATGCACTTATATCACCAAAGTGGAAGCTATGCACTCTCCAGCCAAGATCAAACTAGCTGGTCAAGAGGAGAAGGTCAACACCTGCACCACCCCACATGGAACACATAGCCCTCCAGAACATCCACTATCACAGCTCTCATATAAAAACACAAACCACACACCCACCTTCGTGGAGGCTCTCAATAGAAATTTACCCAAACAGCAGAGACCTCCAAGGCAGACATGCACTCTACCACCACAACACAGCATAAACCACAGGACACACAGCTCACCTCCAGTGTGCCCCTCAGCCTAAGCCCCTAAGGCTAAACACCTTGCCCAATACACTAATCATAGGTGACTCAATAATGAGGCACACGGATGTCCCACTCACTAAGTTGAATAAGGAGAAGGTAACAGTCAGCTGTCTATCAGGTGCCAGAATCAGATCACACATGCTCTCAAGTCGCTGTACAACAAGTAAAAGTATGACTCTGTCATTGTCCATGTGGGTGTGAATGACCTGAAATTCACCACCCTGGACTACAAGAAAAGAGACATGGTGAAGTTCTTGGATTATGTGGCCCAAGCAGCTATGACACTATCCCTGAGCAGTATCCTACCATCACCCAGTATGATACCACAGTACAAACAAAAAACGATAGACTTCAACAATTGGCTAAGTTCCTGGTGTCATTCTAAGGGGATCCAGTATCTGTCTGCTTGGGATGACATGATTGAAAAAAAAAAAGTAATCTCCGTGGTATCCTCGAAGTCTCAAAACAACCCACTAAAGTGTAGTGGGTCCAAAAACAAAACAGTGTAAGAAACGTCTCTGTGTGGAAGATCTTCTGTCCATATATTTCTAGTTAATCGCTGTATATTAATCAGATCAGACAACAGTAGAGAACTTAAACTTGTCTTAAGTCAAAACAAAACAAAACAAAAAATAATAGAAAATATATAATTGTACAGCATTACTAAGTATTCGAAAGTAATCCAAGCAAGGCAGACAGTCTGTTTCCAGTCGAAAATCCTTTATTAAGTACACAGACAAGCGATCCAAGTAAAACAAAAATAGAGTAATAATTTCCTCACACAACTTAAACAAGTCAAGTTTTGACTTGAGATGAGTTTTAAGTTCGCTTCTTCTACTACTATTGTCTGATCTGATTAATATACAGTGACTAACTAGAAATATATGGACTGAAAATCTTCCACACAGAGAAGTTTCTTACACTGTTTTGGATGACATGATTGACGGACCTCTATGCTTTGCCAGGAGATGGCCTGCATCTGTCACCCCTGGGTTTCAGAGTACTGGCTAAGGTTCTTGCCACCCCTATGGTGCCTTTTTTAGGTGGTGTTCCAAAGACCAAATTACCACTGTAACAGCTATAAAAAAATGCAGTCTGAGGGTCATGCTGCTCAACACTAAAAGTCTAAATCTCAAGATGCACTCGCTCGAAGCACTCCTCAAAATGGAGAACATTGACATTTGTGCTGTAATGGAGACCGGGTTTATGGTGGCAGAAAGCACCCCTGTGCTACCAGGCTATAACTCTTGCCACACCTTTCAGCCCTGAAACATGGACCAAAGCTCCAAAGGTGGTGGTGTCTCCATACTCATAATGGATATGCACACCTCCATACTACTAGCCCAGCATAATGCATCTGAGATACGTCAGGTACAACTAACATTGGGTAAAATGGTGATCCAGGTCATAATCTGCTATAGGTCCCCAACCATGTCCCTAGACTCTCACTCCACATTCCTAAGCACCCTGGAATTGATAAAGGTCCAACCCAACACTTTTACTAGGAGACTTCAACTACCCCCCCCATCAACTGGGAAAACTACTCAAGCACCAATACACTGGCCCAATGCTTCCTGGAATTCATCATTTGCAATGCCCTGGACCAGCTCATTCTGACCCCCCACTAGAGGGAGCAACATCCTTGACCTGATTATTACTAACATGGGCAACCATTGCTCTACACCAATAGTCAATCCCTCCCCTGGTCAGATCAGACCATAAATTAATCACCATGAAAATTCACATCTGACCCACAACCCCTGCAAAGGTAATCACCTTGAAAAACTTCTCCAAAGCCAACTTTGGACTCCTAAAAATAGAGGTGGCCAACTTCACGGTACCCTTGCCAATGGAAAATAGCTGCATGACTGCTAAATTGTACACAAATGCATGGAACTAGGAATACTCAACAGAACCAAGACGCTCTCCTCCAAAAAAAGGAAGCCAATCTGGTGGTCCTGTGCTATTAATAAACTCTACAACAGAAGGAAGAAACTGTTGCAGAAAAATGTGAAGCCCCAAGACTGGAAAAACTCCCTTTTTACCTCAACAAAAAGTTGAGATCCCTTATCAAATCCTCTAAAGCCAGCTATGAAGGCAGAATTGTGGCAGACACTAAAAACAATCACAAAGCCTTCTATAGCTATATCAAGAACCTCTACGGCAAAACCCAGATTTGCTCTGAGATATTGTGTAATGGTATCTCCTATACTCAGCCAACAGATATTGCCAACATACTGGCAGACAGATTCAGTGCCAACTTTACCCCCCCCCCCCCAAAAGGACAAACCATAGTACCAGAAGAATGCCAGACACCCAGAATTACTGCAGCACATGTTAAAGCTGCATTGTCCAAGGCCAAGAATACAGCTTCCATGGGACCCTGGCTGTGTTCTACATGAACTACAAAGCGAACTGGCACCACATCTGTGTGCCCTGTTCAGTCACAGCATCACCTCAGGCTTTGTCCCTAATGAATGGCACACTGCTACAGTCATCCCTCTCCATAAAGGGGGAGCGACTACAGACCCTGGGAATTATCAACCCATTAGCCTGATAACTCTGCTATATAAAGCTATGGAGCACATCATCATGGATCTGACTAACAAAGATATAGGAAATCTCCAAACTCTAGACCCCATGCAATTTGGCTTTGTGAAAGGGAGATCATGCCTGCTCAACCTGGTTGACTTCTTTGAGTCAGTCACCAGGGCTGTGGATGAAGGGGAGGCAGTGCATACAGCCAACCTCGATCTGACCATCCTCACCATTATTCACTTAGGAATTATTGATGAACTCACCAAATTAGGCATCAACCCCTATATCACTAGGTGGGTTGCAAACTGGCTGACAGATAGAACACACAGTATGAAAGTAGTGGACTCCAAGTCAGACTGCTTACCAATCACAAGTGGAGTCCTACAGGGATCGGTCCTGGGTCCTTCCTTATTCGGCATCTACTTCTCAGAAGTCCAGGCCAACACAAAGACACTCTGGCTGACCAAGTTCACAGATGACTACAAGCTGGGAGCCATTAACTTCCCAAGTGATGCAGACATCCTACAGAAAAGGCCTCACTGAGACCAATGACTGGTGTCAAAACCATGGCCTTAAGCTTAATGCCAAAAAATGTGTCGTCATCCCCTTTGGTAAAAACTCAGTTCCCACTAATTACATCAATGGGAGCCCACTGAACACTGAAGGTGTTGAGATCTGGGGACGCAGGTTGACAGTAACCTCTCCTTCGACCACCACATTGCCACTGTGGTCAAATAGTCCTATGTGGCACATCTCATTACCAAGGGTTTTGCATTCAGGAAAAAAGAGTTCATAGTCTTTCTCTACTCTTCCCTCATTAAACCCATTTGGCATGTACCTCACTAGACACATGCAACAGCTGGAGAGGCCACAGAAGTACCTCACAAAAAGGATCATAGGCATTCAACACATGTCCTACATGGACAGACACAAAAGACTCCAGCTATTCTCTGTCTCATATCATCTACTTAGAGGCGATCTCTGCTTGATTTACAAAGCCATGTCTGACCCAGCTCTGTTAGACATGCTACATCTACAGAAATCCTCTGCACCACGTGCTCCAGAGACCTCACCCTCATTATCACATCAATGGAACATGCTGGAGGGACAGGTTCATAACCAAAAGACTGCCCATGCTCTGGTATAGACTTCCCATACATGTCAAGCAGAGCACCTCACTGGCCCTTTTCAAGAGAAATCTTGATGAGTCGATGGGTAATAGAAAGTTCACCCCGGGGATCACTCCAGTGGCTCTACTTGATAGGGGCACTGGGAACTAATGTTGGGTGGCATAATGCTAGGGCACTTCTATGGGCTAGGCTTGTAAAGGCTCCAGGGCTATTAGTCTAGTACACATCTGTGAACAAAGATTTCTGGAAAAATGGACCTTCTGTAAAATGTAAATTGGACCTGCAGAGATTTCTCACACACACGTTAAAATGGAGCTGCTACAGAGATTTCTAATGTAAACCAGAGCTGCTTACACATACACATTTCTGTAAAATGGAGCTGCTTAAGGCTGCTACAAAGATTTCTAACGTAAACCGGAGCTGCTTACTCATACTTAAAACGGAGCTACCTGCTTGCTTTTACACACATGGACGGAGCTGCTTTAAATAGAGATGTCACTCTCACACACAGCTGCTTACTTGCCTAAATAAAATTTTCTGTAATGCACTGAATAAACAGTTCTGCTGCACTAGATTTCTCATACTGAGTACATGGAGCGGACACACACACACACACACACACACACACACACACACACACACACACACACACACACACACACACACACACACACACCTAAATCACCATGCACTGATAAATTACTCTCCGTGTAACTAAAATACACATTTTTCTTACTTGACCTGCAGCATGTAGTCAGGTACTGGGCAACTGTCTGCTATATTCCCTTCCCTCCAAAACAGTTCAAAATAACAGTCCAATGAAGTAGATGTCATTCACGCATGCCCCCTTTAGGCTGGTGATGTGTGGTGATGTCAGCCATAAATTTAAAGTTGTAAAAAAAAAAAAAAAAAACGGGAATTAAAAAGGGCCACTCTGGAATTCATGGCACTCCATTATTTTGCCCTCAAAACCAGTAAATACCGAGGGATTCAATATGGTTGAGAGGTATGTCTTTCGGTACTGAGAAAGCCACAGAACACCATCTACAGTTACTTCTAACAGTAAACATTCAGCCAAAATCTATCATTGTGAAATTTATATCTACTGAAGATAAAGACCATGTATTAAAATCTGTCAGGCTTCTCTCTCCCCTGAAAATAAGAGACCAGTTCATCAGATTTGATAATGACTTTTCTGCTGTAATCTCAAAAAGGAAGGAATGTAAAAACACTTAAACCGGCTGGTATTAAAGCACAACTGATCATTCCTGCCAAAGTAAGACTCTGTTTACCAGAAAACGTTTGAAGAAGCCAGCACTTTTGTACAGCAGGAAAACTAAATACATTAGAACAAATGGAGAGTAGCACTATATTAAAGAGGCAAGCATCAAAAATGAATGGTCTGTGAAGGAGAAGAAAAAAATGCAGACACAAATAACTAAACAATCTATAATATTTAACAATATGCTGTTTATAATTCCCCTTGGAATCCCTCAAAGGTAATGCATTTTATCTCTTTACAGTTTAGAAAACATTAATAACTTTAATGCATAAACCATTCAAAACCGTATAAATAACTTTTAAATTAGTTATGAGAAACCTCACAAATTATCTTAGTGAATATTGCTCTTTAAAGATATGCATATGAATGTACAACTATATAGTGATATTTATTCCTAATACTTCACAATTGCCTCACATAGTTTGAATATTTAAAAAAAAAACTAAAAATAGTACTTCATATGGGGCTAAAACAAGTGTATATGTTGGTGGTAAATGGTTCATATGTAGGATGTCAAGCCCCTTTTTATTTTAATAAGTCATATATGCACATTTTCTGAGCTTTGTGCTGTTGCTGCTTAAATGAATCAATCTTTTATAAATACAGTGTAATGATTTAATAACTTCTGCTATGTTTAAAAGCTAAGGCGAACTTTCCTAGACTGAAAACAGCTGATTTAATTCACTTGTACCATATATTTAATGTTAAAGCAAGCTTTTAGTCTGAAAACTGCAGTTTTTAATTCACTTGCGCCATGTTTACTATGTCCACAAGCATTTTACATTAAAAAGCTTCACTTTGTAATTTAATATTCCTGCTGACCCATCTTAGAGGTTTTTTGAAAGAGTTTCGTAGCTGGATCGAGCTCCTAGATCTGCTGTAAGGCTCCTTTTCGTGCAGAGACTTTCGTAATGATGTCCAGGAAGTTACATGTGACCTTTGAACTCATTACACTGACTGATGCACAGTGGACCAACTGGAAAGCAGAATGAACGTTAGCCTGCATCACTGATTTAAAATTAATTTTTTTGTATAAAATTAAAATGTAATTGAGATTTTTTTCTGATGAGACAAAATTGTTTTATTAACATTTATGCTGTTGTAAGCATTATTTAAAGTTTTGAAGAGGCTTCATTTTCAAATAGTGATAGCTTTTGCTGCCACACTTTAGCAAAGGAATACTGAATCTCAGGCTGTATATTTAACCTGATGATGCTGTACAGTGCTACGTAAAGACAGACATGCATACTCAGCAACAGCACATTCAAATAGTGATAGCTGCTACTGTCACACACCGGTAAAATATGTACCTCGGACGCATATTTAAAACAGATGATGTTTGGCAGTGCTAGTTAGAAACAAATATATAATAAGTAATAGAAGTCACTGTTTTATATCTTAAATAACTATTTTACCTTACAATTTGTATAGTCAAATATGATAATGTTTCTCTTCTTCACATGTTTCTTAGTATAAATATTGTTTTTCTTTTTTCTTCTCATTTCTTTTTTCAATTCTTATTTTATATACAGTAGTAGAAAGTTGCCACTAGATGTCATGGCTTGGCAGGTTTGTCGCTAAAATAGAAAACATATTAAGCCAGGAAAGAATAGTTGTGTAAAATCATACCATAACCATAGCTGTCCTTCTCTCCCATGTTGCAGTATTTCCACTCTTGGGCTTCCCTCTCTTGCCATCTGAATGTCCGGCCGGTATACAAAAGCTTCTAGTCACTGCTAGGTGCGTGGGATGTCGGACATTGGCACAGGGGACGTGGGCCATAAAAGTGACATCTGCACACACCAGCACTCTTCCAGTCCCAGGAAAACTGTGCAAGTCCAGTGCCATCTAAGAAGGGACCACTTAAGGAGGAGAAGGTGGGTGGGAAGGAATACTGCAACATGGACGAGAAGGACATCTGTGGCCATGGTAAAGACTTTACACCATTCTATGTCCTTCTGTTTTCATGTTGCAGTATTCCAATTCTTGGGTGAATGTCAAAGCTCACTTGGGAGACAGCGGTGGCTTGGAACAATTCTCTGCAAATCCATGGACGATTGCCCTGACAAATCCAGCCCTGCATTTGGAAAAGTTGTCTAATTTGTAATGCGTGGTAAAGGTGTGGACAGATGTTCATGTAGCTGCCTCCAAAATGGCAGTATCCAGTCCTTTAAAGAAGGCTCCAGACAAAGCCATAGCCCTAGTGGAGTGTGCTTTAATTTTGGACCCCAAGGATTTCCCATGGTGTGCTCTGGAAATCCAGGCTAAAATTGTCGTTTTGTCACTTCTTTCTCCAGGGCTCTGTGAAAGGAGACAAACAATTGGTCAGATTCTCTGATAGATTTGGTCTTAAGTCTAGTAAAACCTAAGCTGTCTGTGCACATCAAGGGAATGTAAGACTCTCTCACAGTCATCCTGAGTATGGTCAAAAAGGTAGGAAGGTGAATAGATTGGTTTAAGGATAGCTCATTGACCACCTTGGGCATGAAGGAAGGGTTGGTCTTAAGAGATACCCTGTCTGTGGAAGATGGGGAAAGGAGAGAATGGCCATGACAGCCTGTAACTCAGACACTCTTCTTAGCTGATGTTAAGGCCACTATGAGTACTGTTTTCCGGTGCAGTGTTTCAGAGAAGCATTAGAAGCTGGTTCAAAGGGGGCCACCATGAGTTTCTCCAAAACATAATTCAGGTCCGGGAGGGGAATGGGTTTCCTGGGGATGCTGAGGTGCAGCACTCCCTTTAGAAGTAACTTTGCAGGCAACCTGGAAGCCAAAGGAGGATCCAGAGAGACAAGCTGAAACAGTGGCAAGGTGGGTTTCAACAGAGGAGTACACACACCCTGTCTGAAAAGGTTCACACAGGTATGACAGTGCCAAATGGATATCTGCCTGTCTTTGTAGACACCATATAGAGAACCTTTTCCATTTAGATGTACAAGACCTCCAAGAATCAGGTTTCCTGGCTGACTGTGTGCATGTCTGCATTGTATTATAAGTGTCTGTAAGGGATAAGAATTCTATCACCCACAGGGTGATGTTCAGAGATTATAAGTGGGGATGGATTGGAGATTACTTGTCCTGTGTGAGATGGTCCACTCTGGGAGGTAACTTGTGGTGATTGCCCCTGGCTAAATGCAGAAGGAGGGGGAACCAATGCTGCCTTGGCCAAAAGGGGGTCAACAACAAGATTCTTGGTTTGTCCTGGTGAATTTTCTATAGAACTTCCTGAAGTAGTGGGAAAGGGGGAATGCATACATAAACATCCCCTTCCAAGAGATTGAGAAGGCATCCACTGCCCTCAACAGAGGACTGAGCAGCTTGATGCAAAAGGATGGAAGCTGTCTGTTTATAAGGGAGGCAAACAGATCTATCTGAGGTGTACCCCATTTGTGGACTATGTCCAAGAACACATCCCTGTGGAGCATCCATTCTTGGGACTGTGACATGGACCTGCTTAAGGTGTCTGCCTGAGTATTCTGTTCTAAAGGGATATACATTGCCTGTAGCAGGACTCCCTGTTTATTGGCAAGCTCCCACACTTGGAGAGCTAGTCTGCATAGCAAATAAGATTTTGTTCCCCACTGCTTGTTCACATACAACAGAACTGTGGTGCTGTCTGTGAACAGTTTTGGTGGGCCTTGTTTCAGCATGTGTTGGAAGGCATTTAGGGCCAAAAGAATTGCTCTAATCTCTCTGATATTGATATGCTCTTGCTTGATAGAGTTGGTCCATGTGCCCTGTACTCTTAGGGAACCCATGGCTGCTCCTCACCCCAGGTCCGAGGCATCCATGTACATCTGCTGTACTGGCAAGGGTGCCTGTAAGGGTAGACGTGGGTTGCAGTTCACTTGCTTCAACCACCACTGGGGTTCCACTGAATCTCTCTGAGGTAAGACAAGAGGGAGAGTTTGTTGTCTAGGCGATGAGTGTGCTGTGTCCATACAGACCTTCGGTACCATTGTAGCCTCATGTGGAGCCTAGTCAGTGACAGATGAGTGTGCTGTGTCCATACAGACCTTCGGTACCATTGTAGCTTCATGTGGAGCCTTGCCAGTGACAGATGAGTGTGCTCTGTCCATACAGACCTTCGGTACCATTGTAGCTTCATGTGGAGCCTCGCCAGTGACAGATGAGTGTGCTGTGTCCATACAGACCTTCGGTACCATTGTAGCATCATGTGGAGCCTCGCCAGTGACAGATGAGTGTGCTGTGGCCATACAGACCTTCGGTACCATTGTACCTTCATGTGGAGCCTCGCCAGTGAAAGATGAGTGTGCTGTATCCATCCAGGCCTACGGTACCATTGTAGCTTCACGTGGAGCCTCACCAGTGACAGATGAGTGGCCATACAGACCTAGGGTTCCATTGTAGCTTCATGTAGAGCCTCGCCAGTGACACCATGGGAATGGTCACTGCCATGTGACCCAGCAGTCTGACGTACTGACTGGCAGTAAGTCTGTGGCCTGAAGGACAGTGAGCAGATACTGCCTCAAGCTTTCCACCTTTTGAAGTGGTAGAAACCCTCATTATATATGTCCTTATCCTGCACCTCAGGAATACTATGTCCTGAGAGGGTGTCACGTTCAACTTGGGGTAATTTATCTTGAAACTCTGTGCTTGCAGGAGTGAAATTACTGTTTGTGTATGGAGTTGCAGGGATTATGTGAAGTCTGTCTGAATGAGGAGGTTGTCTAGGTAAGGGAAAATTTGAATCCCAAATCCCTTGGTTCCTGCAGAAGGCTACTACTGGTGCCAGGCACTTGATGAAGACCGTTGGTGCAGTAGAAAGCCTGAAGGGCAACGCCAAGAATTGAAAATGTGAAGAGCCCACAGAAAGGTGCAGGTACTTCCTGTAATTGTACCTTATTGGGATGTGTAGGTAGACATCCTTGATGTCCAAGGTGGCTAAAAATCCCTGAGGTAAAATCAAAGGGAAAAAGGTTTGCAGAGTGAGCATTCAAAAGGTGGGCACTTGCAAGAAGAGAATGAGATGGGAAATATCTAGGATTGGTCTCCATGGTCATCTATCCTTGGGACTAGGAAGAGCCTGGAGAAGAAACTTTTCCCTCCCTCTGTCAGGGGGACAGGTTGAACTGAACAAACTGCCTATCTTGGTTTTGGTTTTGTGGTTTCGTTTTTTCCATCCTTTTGGTTTTCACAGGTTGAACTGCTCCCTGGGCAATGAGGCAGTCCATAACAGGCTGAAATAATGGCATCTTTTCTCTGAGGGCAGTGGAATGCCCCTCACAGATGGAGTTGTGATCCAGGTCATAAAATGACTCCTCTCTATAATGGATAAGGCCTACTTGTCTGTGGTGATGTTTTTCCAAATGACAGTGAGAGCCTTTTGGATAGGGGAACAGAGGGGTCCAGGAATGGCAGGTAGTCACAGACTACCTACCTTGTCTTGAAATTAAGGCTTCTGAGCTGTAGGAGTTTGGACAGGCCTGGAAGGAGTCGTTTGCTTCCTAGAAGTCTTTCTGCCCCTGGAAGGAGGGGTTGGGGCAGAATGATTCCTGATGAATTGTGTTTTTGATTGGTAGTTCCTGTGGAACTTGGGGATAGGAGAAACAAACAGATGTTTATGGTCTTGTAAATCCTTCCCCTTTTGTTGCGAAGTATTGAATAACTCAGCCACTTCAGCCATGTTTTGTAGTTGCACCCAAAGGACAAATCTTTTCCCATTTGCTCTTGTTAATCTTCCAAGCGGAAGGTTTGTGGGAAGACAAAAAAAATGTGGTGCACTAGAGAAGAGAGCTTTGGTTGTATGGCTATCAATGGAATTGAAGAAACCATGTGGTCAATTTCAGGCACAAGATGTCTGGGTGAGTCATGGCTGTCAAGTGAGACAGGAGGTCTAGACTTGGATCCAGAAGTCAAGTGAGTAAACTTGATGCCAAAGGCAAATCTGTTGAGGTGAATAAGTAGCAATGAGGAGGACTTTGCTCTTCAGTCAAAATGCTTTCTGGAAGAATCTGTCAAATAAGGGGCTTCGGGGGTAAGCATACAGGAGACTTGTGGGCCAACTGTGAAGGAGAGCATCTCTTGGTGACTTTTCAGGCAGATGGATTAGAATAAAGAACCTGCTGCTTTTGTTGTTCAGGGGAGAGACAGGTTGCAGTTTGAGTGGCCTATTGGTGGAAAATAATTTTTGACCTTTATGTGTTGAGAGACCACTCATGAGGTAATAAGATGGCCCTGCCCAAATTGTCTGCTATCATGTTGGATTTCCCTGGTCTATGCATTGCCATCAGAAATTAATTTGAAGTGATTGCTTATTGCCAAACTCTCATACCTTCTTACCACAAGGGGTAAGATCTGGCTCCTCTTTGTTGTTAATGTACTACATTACAAAACATATTGTCTGTCTGAATTGCAATAGTTCCGGAAAGAGTAGTCTTGGAATGCCTGCAACTCTAGGAGTACCGCTCTTGTTTCCAGGACTCTGATATGCAAGTTGGCCTCTTCAGGGGAACACATACCTTGAAGAGTCTTCCCCAAGAAATGTCTGCCCCACCTGATCTGGGATGCATCCATGGTCATTGTAGCCTTGCACTAAGGGAGGATAAAATGCACGACCCTGCGATATGTGATCCGAACGAATCTATCACCAAAGGTATTTTTTGCAGGCCTGAGTTATGGTGATTTTGGTGGAAATAGGTTAATGGAAAATGGACCAGTGGGTTGCTAAAGTCCACTGGAGGATTCTCATATGGTATCTTGCTAGTGGAATAAGTACAGTTGCTGTGGACATCGATCCCAGGGTCTGCAATATCTTTTGGGCTGGCAATACTGATTTCCTGAATATCCTTCTGAATTGATTACAAATGGTTTGAACCCTCAGTAATGAGAGAAATGCTGTAATTGACGCTGTGTTGAAAATGACCCTTCTGAATTCTAATGTCCGAGATGGCTGAAGTTGAGATTTGTTGTGGTTGATTGTAATGCCTAGGTTGGATCTAATCTTGAGCACATAGTTTCAAGCTGCTATAAGCAGATGTTTGGTCAAGGATATTAGGAGCTAGTCATCTAGATACTGAAACACTCAGAATCCCTGCAGTCTGAAGTGAGCCGCTACCACTGTCATACACTTGGTGAACACCCTGGGAGCTGTGGCGAGACCAAAGGACAGTGCTCTGAATTGGTAATGATTGGCTCCCAGCTGGAAGCATAGATACCTCCTGGATTGTCCTTTCATTTTTATGGGATAGTACACATCCTGGAGATCTCCTGAGCACATAGAGTCATCCTTGTGAAGGAAAGGTAATATGGACTGAACACTGACCATCCAAAACAAGGTATGTTGAACCAATTTGCTCAGATTGATGACATCCAAAATTGGCCTACAGTTCCCTGTTTTCTGTGACACTAAAAGAATCTTGAGTAAGTTGCAGATCCTTTCTAATCTGGAGTGGACCTCTTGGATGACTTTCTAAATGCTTTTGAACTTCCAAAGCTGGTATTTTCCCATGACTGGGTGGAATGTTGGGAATTTTGCTCTGTAATGGCATAGGTATGGAGTTATATAGCCTCTGGAAATAATCTTCTGCACCTAAGTACCTTCTGTTATATCTAGTCAGGCTCTTTGTTGCAGGCATAAGTGACCCCTGAATGCCTCCTGAGGTAGGCGATCTGGCTTCCTTTCAGGAGCACTGGTAGGGTCTCTCAGAGAAGGAATCTCTGGACACCTGGTTTTGCAGGCCTCCTTTACTGCATTGGCAGCATCTTCCATTTGAGATCCCTACTCTGCCCCTGGGAAACTCTCTCCACGTGGATCATGGAATGTACCTTGCAATTTTCTGAACCACATCTTTCAACCACCTCGTTGATTCCTGGAAAAGATTCTTTGAGGGGTTGAAAAATATACTCCCACTGCAGACATGGTCTTAACATCTTTCTCACCCCTGGAGAGTGTGCCTTTCACTTTAGGGTTGAATAACAAACGTCTGTCAAAGGAAGCATTGATGAAGGATGACTTGAAGGGCTCCGCAAAGTCGCACAGATGCATCCAGGCATGCCTCCTGATGGAAATGCCTGAACCCACTTGCTCTTGAGGCACCTTCAGCTGCATGAGGAATACCTCGTAGAGGAGCTTGAAATAGACAGAGAGGTCACAAACTCTGAAACAGAAGACTATGCCTCAGCAGTACTAGTCCTGGAGAGGAATTTTGAGAGTTTCTTGATCAAATCCCTCTGTAATCTGGTAAAGTGTGCCATGTAATTCAGGGACCTGACAGCAAAGGTCACCGATGCCTACACATGCTTCCCAAATCTATCCAGCTCCTTAGACTCCTTGTTAGGGAGATGAGCAGAAGAACTCTGTTTCACAAGTTTTTTCTTGGCTGCTGCCACCATAAGCATAGCATTCACTGGTACTTCTTTGTTCCACAATTCCCTTCCCTTTGGTGGTGCCAGGATCCTATCTGGTCTCTTGGGGATCAGAGCTACAAAATCTGTTTTTTTTTCACCCCTGCTGAGAGAGCATATCAAATGAGCCCATCAGTGGGTGGAGTCATCCGGGAAGTAGATGAGCCAGTACCAAATGCCTTCAGGAATACCAATTCCTTTTGAGAAGGGTTGTCCCTAGACCCTCCACCTGTCTGTTTGAAGATTTATAAAATGCCTCAAAATGAGACATCAGGGATGATCCTAGGGATCCTTCCCCTTCAGCAAAATCAATATCTTTGGTGACGGACTCCAGAGGGGAGTCCAAGTGCCCCCGTGCTGTACTTCCCTCTTCGTAGGGATTTCTTCAGTGGGATGTTCTGGAGAAGTATCAGAATAGATAATGCCCTCTGGGGACACCTGGAGACTTTGGGCTGGCAGCTCCTGTGGACTAGAATGCTGAGGCTCATGACACAGACATCCAAAAACCAGAGGAAAGATCCATGGGGGAGGAGCCATCTGATCTCCAGAAGAGCACACCATCACCTCGAAGGCAGAATGCCCCAGGAAGAAGGAAACAGTCAGAGACAAGAAGGCAAATCTCTGGACAGACTGCTCCCTTTGACCCAAAGACAGCACCCAGAAGCAGGAGTCAGAACCTAGCTATCAAATACAGAGGCTCCAAGATATAGATGCAATGGCTCTGACAACTTTGGTGTTGACTCTAACCTTTAGATTGAACAACAAAGCTTCGGGTCCAACAGCCATTCCAGCTTCAAAACTCTTGGAGCTGGCATGCTTAGAGAAGACACTGGATCCAAAGTTAGAGGCATATTTGGATCCGAAACAGATGGCTCCAGGAGTCTTACATCTGAGTGTCTTGATCACTCCAAAACTGAAGGACAGATCAGAGAAGGTGCCAGAATTGGTGGGATTGTATGAGCAGAGGTCTCTGGACCCATTGTGGTAGGAACTGGGAGAACTATCTGAATTTGTGTTCAAAGAAACTTCCTCATTCTGTCCACATCCACTTCAGTGAGACTTCTGAAGGAATGGGAAGAGGCAATGGAGGGAGATTGCATCTTTCCAGGAAGGGCAATGGGAGCATAGAGGGAACTGGGAGAGAATTCCTAGGTGGTAGCATAGGCTCTGAATGGGTTGGATCTGAAGAGACAGATCTGGTGTCTGACGTTCTTGGATCTGACTGCTTTTGTGTTGGATCTGAGGTTTCCTTATTCTTCTGAGACTCTGAGGTCAGATACAAAGAAAATTGAGAAGATCTAGGATGCTCCAAAGACTTTCTTCCTCCTTTTTCTCATGTTTGGAGATTTGGCCTCCAGTCAAGGATTCTGTTTTTTCTGTCACTAAGAGCTCTTGGGTTAAAAGCTTCACAAATGGAAGCATGAAGCTTGCAAAGTATTCTGGTCTGATGCAATACACACCGATTATGGGAACTGAACAATGGGATCTTATGCCTGCATTTGCTGCATTTTTTAAAACCTGACGGTTTATCTGCCATGATGACAACATACAGCAATAACCACAGTACACACCAGACCAAGACAAAACTAACCAGCAAAAAACTACAAGTACTACTACTAAAAGACAATCCAGGTACCAACAACGGCATTTCACTTACAAAACTCTCCCAAAACACATCTCCACCTTATCCGATACATACTCCACTCCATCCAATAGGTACTTCCTTTGCATGCCTATGTCTCTGTTATGCCCGCTACTTCTTGTACTATGCCTTTTATCTCATCTAACAGCCATACACACAGCCTATACTCCCCAAACAAGTATACCAACAGCTGCCTTACAATTCTCATCCCTCCCCAGCTACTCAGACATATTCTCTAGCCTGTATTCATTCTCCATACTTCTAAAGACGAAAGTACTTCCTTCCCACAAAAGCACTCCCAATTATACAGCTGTCTCCGGAGTCTTAAAAAAAACACTTCCTCTCCTCACTTACCTATACAACCTATTTAATATATTCCTGTGTGGAAATATCCACCCAAACCCAGGGCACATCCCATTAAATGCCAAACTCCCTAGCTCACATAAATCACTAAAATTTTACAACAATTAATCTTCAAGTTGTAAGAAACAAAATGCCAGAACTCCATGCCTGGATATCCTTGAATAAACCAGACATATTAGCTGCTACTGAAACTTGGCTGAAACCCTACATAAAGGATTCAGAATTCCTTCCCCCAGGGTATGTCTGCCTATAAGCAGAAAGACCCCGTAAAAAAGGAGGAGGCATTGATACACTCTTTCCTAAACACCCTCACCATTGTCCAATATTCCAATCCTATTCCCCAATTCTCCACAGCTGAAATACTTGCATCACTCCTCAAACTGATGCATTATAGTCCTACATCCCCCAGGTAACAATATTCCCGTTCTAGAGGATATTCTTGCCTGGATATCGAACATAAATGAGACAATTATCCTAGGCGATATAAACAAACTGGAAAGATTTCTCAGATCAGTTTCCTTCAACTAATATCAACCTCTACAATTTTACTCAAATAACAGATATAACCAGATCCAGTAGAAACAAAGAAACTGGTTCAGTTCTTGACTGGATACTAGTCTCCCACTCAAACAAAATTTCAGCAGCAGGCACACTTCCCTGCAGTATTCGTGATCACCTACCAGCCTATATATTTCGTAAAACCAACCCAGTACCTTCCCAACACCAATATAAACAAAGTAGGATCCTAAGCAACTTTTAATCCTGCAACTCTTAATGATATCCTGAGTTACATCAATTGGAATATACTAGAAATCCTGCCCCTTGACGAGGCTGTTGAGTTCTTCAGCTCCACATTCAACATCTTAAATAAACTAGCCCCTGTAAGACAAAAAAAAGAGTAAAAAGTAAGCAAGCCACATGGCTCTCAAGAGCTACCAAGCAAATCATGACTGCAAGGGACAAAACATGGAAAAAATGGCATTAAGTACAAGAATCCCACTGACCTAAAATGTAGACAACCAAGAATCCCACTGATCTAAAATGTAGACAACTTCGTAAATCAAGCTAAGTTCCTAGTCATATCTGACAAAAAAGAATATTACTTAAGTCTCCAATAAAATCGCAAACAAAATCCAAAGAAGTTTTGGAACTACATCTCATCCATACTCGACCCTGGTACCCAAAACAACCCTTGACCATTCCCTGAGAAAACCACCAGTGAAATAGCCATCCCCCAAACTCACAATTTAATCAATACTATACCTAAACTTACCACTACCTTTCCCCAAACCAATTCCAATACAAACTTTCTTCCACAAACACCTTCTCCTGATACTGCTACCCCATCTCTACCCTCCTCTTTATCCCCCATACCCATCACCACTATAATCAAATTTCTCCTAAAACTGAAACCTGACTCTGCTGCCTCCTGACAACTTAACCCCAGAATACCTACAAATGTCAGCTAGATCCGTTACCTATCCCATTAGCATACTTCTCAACAGATCCCTCCAAGAGTCCCATCTTCGTACAATCTGGAAAAAAGCTGGTATTCTTCCCCTACACAAAGATGGTAACAATACTGACATTTTTAACTAATGACTCACAGCTATTCTCTCCGCTCTCTAAAATCCTTGAAAAACGTATCCATCATCAACTTGTAAGTTATCTACTATCAAAGCAGCTCCTCTCCCCAACTCCACATGGGTTCAAGGCCAGGTTATAGCACTAATAACTGCTCTCATTTCCTTTATGGACACAATCAAGCTAGAAATGATGGCAGATTTATATTTTCACTCTTTCTTGACTTCTCAAAGGCTTTTGATACAGTCTCCCACTCAATACTCCTCAAGAAACTCTCCACCCTAGGTATCTTCCCCTCCAGCTCTAACCTGGTTCACTAACTAACAAGCAGGCAATCTACTAGATGGTTGAACTTTCTCTCCATTTCTTGAGTTTTTCAAAGGTGTTCTCTCCATTTCTTGAGTTTTTCAAAGGTGTTCCCCAAGGCTCTATCTTTAGGACCCCTTTTCAGTATCTTTATTAATGGCTTCCATTCCATCCTTAACAATGGACATGTTGTACAATATGCAAAGGATTCAGTAATTATCTGTTCAGCCGAATCAACAGCAAATACCCCAAAATGCATTTACTGCCACAGAAAAGTGGATGGCCAGTAATCATCTAGCCCTAAACCCCAACAAAACCAAATTGCTAATATTTACTTCTCAGAAAAACCTCTCTGTTAAGTCAGATTTCATCATTCACTCTCAAAACACCGCCATAGAGATAGTTTCCTACACTAAATTATAAGGAGTTATTCTTGATAAAAAACTGACATTTGACCTCCACAGCCACAATAATATTTAACAAACCAAACCAGAAACTAGACTCCCCCTACTGACAAACACAAACTGCCCCACTAAGCATACTCGCGCCTTAACGTTTGTCCTGTACGGTGGTCCTCTCCTTATCAATATCCAGTCCTGCTTAAAAAAACAAGCTTGAGTCCTGCTATAACAAGGTTGCTAAGTTTGCAACAAACAAAAAAAAAAACTCTTCCCACCACTGTATATCCCGACAAGCACTGAACTGGCTTGAACTTCCAGACTATCTAATCTATCTTCAGCTAATCACAACATAAAATCATTTTCAAACCCTTAAGACTGCCCAGCACTTTCATCTATTTTAACCAACTACCACCCAAACAGGCCACTCAGCTCCAAAAATCAACTCCACCTTCAAGAAGACCAACCAAAACTCCCAGCTGGTGACATGCTCTACTCTTTCATTATGGCCATGACATGGTCTATTCTTTCACTATGGCCAAGCTATGAATTCAGAATATCTACTTGTTCAAAAATCTCTGCAGCAACACCTCTCCCCCCTTTGGCAATGTAGATGTCTTAACTACCAAACCCTAAGTTACACTGACCTTACATCTTCTCCTTCTCACATCTTCCTTCATCACTATTTAATAAACACATCTGATTCTTCTAATCCTATCTCACAATCTAGTGATTCTTAACTACTTGTTAATAAATCATTTCCACTCTTCTCTGCATCATTTATGCTGATTACTACTCTTCGATTACCTTGTAAATACTTCTATAGGACTGCTTATATCACCAAAATGTTTATCAAAATGCTTTAGTATGTACCCTTAAACTGTATTATCTGTACATATTGGAGGAGTATAGCCCTTCTATTTTATTTATATTATTCATTTTTGCTAACACACTGCTTGTATGTACTATCCATTTTGCATTTTTGTACCATTACACTAACTGCTTTGCAGAGCTTTTCCCCCTGGGCCTCCACTAAAAGTAATTTTTTTGACCTAGTGGACTTCCTGGTAAACAAATGCTAATAAATAAAAATAAATAAATTTAGGAAATACTGACTAGCGGTGAGAGAAACAATTACCAGATATAGTAATTAAAAATTACTCGTTTTTTTCACAAAGAACACTTGAGAGCTGTAAAAACCAAGTCCATTCACAATGGCGGCAAATGAGATCTAGGGAATGAGGACTACTGCATTGTGGGTAAGAGAGGATTTCAAGAGCTTGTAGTAGCCACAAGCTGTGAAACAGCAGTAGAGTCAGATCCAAGGATCGGATCCGAACCCATACATTGAGGAATGAATGAAAATTGACATCAGATTCTGGGATTATTTAATTTTTTTTTTTTTTTTTTAGAGAAACTGGAAGGGATACAGTGCATCCAATTTATAAATTACCAAATAAGAAAATGGACTGGTGTTCCACAGCAGGATTTGTTAACATAAGGGGTACATTTTCTGTACACTACAAATCTGGCCATAGGAAAGCAGCCAAAACCTACATTGGTTCAGATGCACTCATACCAGCAAAAAGAACTGCTCCTGACAAAACTGTCAGAAAGTAAAAGTATTAAAAACTAGTGACAGCAGAGTTTTAGTAGAAAACTATTAGTCACTATACAACAGGCAGAACAGATGCAATTTTATCAGGACAATCACTGAATGTAGACAGGCAGGTGTGAGATTCATGTTGCCATTTCCAGCTATCTTCCAAATACTTTCCTGGAGGTGAGAAAGCCATTTTTGGATGAAGAACAGGCCAAGGGAGAAAATGTTTATCAAAAGAGTGAGACAGCAACCTGAAGGTGACCCTGCTTCTAACGGACAATACCAAAGCCCACAGACAGACTTTGCTAATGTTTCAAAGGAAAATGCTTGACAGAAAACAAATCCAGGAGTGCAGATTAAGAAAACAGTACCTTTTACTAGAACTAGAGACCGATGTTGGGTGGCTGACAGGATTAGAAGACCAGAAACTACATGAAATTGGTGAATAAATGGGAGAACTATGAATCAAAAGTCCAATTAAATGTAGTTTGAACACATGAACTGTGGATCTGCAAGAGGCGGCTGAAAAAGACAAAGTTTGTGGACTGTGTTACATTGGTGGGAAGATGCTATAGCATAAACCATACTTTTATTTGACATTTGTTTACTGGGAAAGTCCAACTGGGTAGGTACCCCTTTTCATTGGAGGCCTGGGGAGAAAAGCTCCACAAAGACAAGTAAAAAATGTTACGTAGACACAGTACAGAGTGGAAACATGAGTTAGTTTGTTCAACTTTGATTATTGTTACTATGTAACTAATTAGCAGTACATAGATACATTGTAGTATTCATTGTATAGAGAGATTCCATATTTATCCAATCAAGAATACATGGATTCATAGAAACTTAGATGGCCTATAATGGTTTTGACAGAAAAAGTGTCTGTCATGAGTATGTTTGGTTTTACAGTTTAAACAGTACCAGGATGGCATTAAGGGAAAATTTAGATGCAGGGTTTTATAAAGGAGTATGAATAAAAGTAGTGACTGTTAATCAGGGTTGGAGCATGGACAGAGCCATATGTTAGTTGGATGACTTTTGAGTAGTATTTTCTTAAGTGGGCAGGGTTAGTTGTAGCTCTGAGTGCATTCCAGACTCCTGCTGCATAATTTGAGTAAAGTGAATCACCTGCTGTATTATTGGTTTTGTTCATTTTAATAGTGATTTATTAGTGCAGCATAGGACACAATTATTGGAGTATGACTGTAATATGTTCTGAAGGACTGGGACTACCTGGTTGGTAAAGTAATGTATGAGCCGTTGTAAGCTGGGAGTAGAATTGAGCCGTTGTAAGCTGGGAGTAGAATAAGAGATGGGGAAGTTCTAACCAGATGAGTTGCTTCAGGGCTGACCAGTGGTGGGATCTATATGTAGAGTCTGTGCCACATTTTGCTATTTTATTATAACATGCTTAGAGTTTGCCTAGATCTGTTTTCTTTATGTTGGCGAGTATGGCTGAAGCATATAGAAGAGTAGAGATTAGGTGGGTTACTGTGGCGGCAGCTTTGGTGTCTTTCATTAGAAACTGTTTCTGTATAATATGCCTATTTTTTGTGTACCTCCTTGATAGTTTGAGCTATGGGTATATCGCATTTCATGTTGTTGTCGATTACACCTTGAAGTTTAGTTTGGGATGCAGGAGAGATGATGGTGTTATCTGTAGAAGTGACACAAAAAGCAGGATGGGGGAGGGGGGGAATCAGTGACCTATATGGGATGGAAGAGTATAAGTTTAGTTTTGTTAGGATTCCACTCCAGAGAAAGATTGTTGCATTATAACTTGGAGTTGTTGGAAGGAAGGAGCAGCACCTAAGAGTGGAATCATCAGCATACTGGACTAGGGAAGCATGGTTGGTAGCAGCGTGAAGATCATTAATAAAGATACTAAAGAGGAAGGGACCCAAGACAGAGCCTTGTTTTTTACAGTATTTTACAGTTTGCTGGCAATTTGCTAGATAATTCTGGAGCAAGAGCAGAGTGGCTAAGTCTTAGGTTAGAGAGAACAGATCGCACTTTGCAGTGTGAAACAGTGTCAAACACCTTAGACAGATCTAGAAAGATACACGAGGCTATTTTACCTTCATTTCTATATTGATCGACTGTGTTAGTAAAGTTTAAGAGGGCAGTGGTAATACTGTAGCTGGGTCAATCTATGCTGAGATTTGGTTAGTATACTGTTAATAGACAGTCCAGAAGTTGTGAGTGTATCTTTCTTTCTAGTATTTTGTATAGTGGGGATAAAATAGCAATAGGCCTAGAATTGGAGTTGCATTACCTCCTTGATGCAGGGGGATTATATGTGAGATTTTCCAGATGTTGGGACATGTTCGGAGACAGAGCTGTTAATGAGAATAGAGAAAGGACAGGCTATGACAGCAGCAGAAGGTTTTAGATATTCAGCTGGTAGGTTATCAACTGCTAGAATAATTAGCTTAATTTTCCTTAAGTTTGTTATGGAAATCTGTTCCTTTCCCCTCTACAGTGGTCATGGCTATAAGAATCCTTTAAATAATTAGCAAGAACGGAGCACATAACCTCTTTCTAAGGGACTTACTCTCCACTTAAGTGTAGGCCTTTATCAGAGGAGATCTGAAAATAATTTTGTATTTGTATTTATAAATCCAGTAACTTGCATGCCCACCACCAGGAATGTCAGCTCCTTGTTTCTCCCTTAGCTTGCGATAGTTTCCCCCCACCCCTCAGTAATTTCTTTCCCCTTTTTTCCGGTAACCTCAGTAGCTTTAAACCTTCAGCTTGGACTTTTGTTCTTTAAAAAAATATATAACAACTCAGTAAAACTAAACCAAAAAGTAGTTTATAAGGGCTTACTAAATTCTTACAAACCCAACAGTGTAAGGTCAGGTCAGCTGAAGTGATGCAATCTAGTTTTGGGAAGTCTGACACCCACTTCTGCTGCAGGTAGGTCTATTTATAGATAGTTGTTTCCCTACATGGTTTTGTCCGCTCTGCTCGGGCTCACTCCACTCCCCTACCCTACCCCCAAGTCTCACCCACCCCCACTACACCTACATTTATTTACAGAAGTCACTCCCACACCCTAAATACAACCAAACATGCTTCTATTCAACCACATTTCTTTCATTAGCCAATCCCTATCTTTTCACAATCTCACATTTCACTTCATCCTTCACACCCCTACACTCACTTTAATCTAATGCAATAAATAATCATACTTTCCCCCCCTACTTTCTCCTACATTACCAAATAACTGGCCAACAGTAATCACCATATTTTCCATATACTGTGCTGAACACCAAATCTTCTACACTATATCAACATGCTACCCTTGTACACTACTATCCTAATAACCCCTTCACTACCTGCTCACCTAACCTCATACCATACATATCTACCCTACTTAATAACCTTCCACTCTACTTATTTTCTCTATCCATCACAACTAAACTCACAATTTCTCCTGCAATCTATAACAAATTATACATACATCATGCTACATTTAATTTACTCCCTGTAAAAAATACACATTGCATCTCCCTTAAACATGACAAGTTTATATCAAACTTTATCAACTATCTAGTAAACAGCCACCAAACATTCTTAGTGGAGATATCCATCCCAACCCTGGACCCAAAACTAACTCTACACAACACCCCAACACATCCATCCTACATCCCTATAGTCTAATTAATCTACCCAGGAAAGGAACTGATCTTGTACTCCTAAGCATTAACCTCAGAAGAATGCTCAACAAAGTGTAGGAACTTCATGCCACTCTCTCTCTATACCCACCAGACATCACTGTACCAACAGAAACCTGGCCGAAGCCACACACTAATGATAATGAAATTATTCCCCCTGGCAATAACATTCTTAGGCTAGACAGAAAGAACAAAAGAGGAGTATCAGTGGCCATGATATATAAAATAATCTCAGTCTAGAACCCCTACAACATAGCATCCTAGACTAACAATGCTGAAGTACTATTTACCAAGCTGAAAATCAATTCCAGCAAAAACTTAACATAGCAAGCATCTATATTCCACCTGGTAATAACATTTCCACAACAGAACACATACGCCACTGGACAACTAAAAATCTGCCTCAAGAAACAATTATTATGGGCGACCTTAATACGGATTGGTTCACCTGCAACTCCAAAAGTCCTACAAACCTGATAAACTTTCATGGCTTGACCCAAATTATTCAAGCCCCTACCAGAGTGGTAAAAAACAGACACCACGCACTGAACAAATCCACAGGAACCAAAGAGTGTCAGAACCACAAAGAGAATAAAATCAAATAGAGTTTAATGAAGCGCTTTTCGTCAAGCACAGTGACTTGACTTCCTCAGACAAAGAAGCGAACATAAATTCATGCTTGAAAACATTTAAAACAATCGTGACAATATTTACATAATTAATGACTAATTACACAATTAGCAGCTCAATGATTCTTTTTTTTTTTCAATAATCATTTTTATTGTTTTGCCAAACCATTATACATTTCACACACTATTTACATTATGTACAATATTGCTTCCAATGTTTTAGTTCCATTTTGAATTTCCCTATAATACATTAAGAATAAATATCATTTTAACCAAGTACAGGAAATTAAAATCACAAAAAATTAAACATAAAAGCATCTACAATAGACGATTATAAACCAACTCAAGCCAATAATTTGTATTATTTCTACATTTTCTATCTAATCCAAGAATGTGTTGGTACACATACAGAATGTCCTGACGGAAAGTGGATAGGAACTAAAATAATATTAAAGATTTGTTCCCAAATTTTTATGCTGTTTATACTTTTCTTATTATTTCTAATTAACAATTTGTGCTAATATATGCTTAATCGCTAACAGCCTGAAATTTTGCCACGACACCTGTGCTGGGTTCAACCAATTTGTGGCTATATATAATTTCATTAGTAAACTAATATTCATAATTACAATCTTTTTTGTTTTGTCCAAATTCTCCGGTGGAATATGTAAAATCAGAAATTCCCAGGAGAGTGTTGAGTTTTGGTAACCCATTTTTTGTAGTTGTAACTTTAAAGAATTCTATAATTTATAAATGCACTTGCAACTCCAGAACATGTGTAACAGGTCTGCTGTCTGATCTATACACTGTGGACATTTAGGTGACTTTTTTGAATCAAATTTATGAAGTGTAAGATGGGTATAATATGCATTGTTAAATATCATCAATTGAGTAAAGACCAGTTTTTGAAGTGATACGGATTTTAATGTTAAGTTAAACGCCTCTACTATTTTACTGTCATCTAGGGATGGCAATTTCTCTCTCCAGTATTTGGATAACAGAATATGATTATTATATTGGCTCGGTTTTGCGGTTTTATACGCTGAGGATATATATTTTCTATCTTGTTGCAATGCTTCCCACAGATGACCTGAAATAACTAGTTCCTCTTTTTTATTTCAGAACTGGTAAAATAATTTATGGCCAAATCTTTTAACTGCCTCATTATAATTAAATAAGAGATGGGAAGATTCATCTCTTTTAAGATATCATGTACCGCTACTCCTAGGAAGGTATAAATCCTTACAGTTAATTCCTTAATAAATGGATATTTCTTTAAGTCTATCAGTTGATTACCAATAGTTATATTAGGATTTCCATCAAACGGTTGAAACATCATCATATATTTTAAAAGGTTCAAGGAGGCAAACAGAGTTTGAGTCGCCACTGCCCATACCTTGATGTGTTCCATTAACTCATATTTACTCAATGTTTTATATTCAAAATGGTACAGCTTTAACATTAATTCTCTTCCCTTTTATATGTTTATAATTTAGCAGTACCCATTTGGGTATCCATTTTCTATTTTCACTATCCAAGTAAGACACCCTTAAAATCCTATTGGCCTGAATCACTGTATAATACATCTCAAAATCTGGTAAATCCAACCCCTCGTTTTAGGAGCCATCAGTTTTCATAGGATATAATTTCCCTAGTCCTATCTGAAATTGCTTGAAAAGGATTTCGTGATTTTAAGTTGTGCTGCTCTAAAATATATAGCATTCTGGGAGAACATTCATTTTATTATCGCTGCTCTTGCCATCATCGGTAGCTTCAACTTACTCCATCTTTTAAATCCATTGTTATTCGGTCTCCAGTTGCCTTAATATTGTTGATAAAAATTCTCTATTTTCAGTTGAAAAGTCAATCCCCAAATATTTTATTCTTACTTCTGTCCTTATTCTATCAATGGTAGCATTGAAAAGGTGTAGGTGTCTTTAGAGGGAATATTTTGTTTTTTTTAAATTTAGTTTGTAATTAGCAATTTTCTCAAAGGTTTGTATTGCTGTTAGTATTTTCTGTATCTGACACCGGTGTGGTACTGTATATATTTAAATCATCTGCAAAAGCAGCCATCCTAACCTTTATCCTAAGAAGTACAGGAGAATTATAAAAACTTTTTGTTTCATATGAAGAAATAAAGGTTCCAAATACAGATTAAACAGTATGGGAGACAATGGGCACCCTGTCGAGTTCCATTTTTAATTTGAATCCTTTTGGAACATTCATGATTTATATATAAACTAGTGTATGCATTCTTGTATAAATTTCTTAACATAGAAATAAAAAGCTGAGGTATATTGAAATATGATAATGTTTCAAATAAATAAGCCAAATTAACTCTATCGAATGCTTTTGAGCATCAATTATTAAAGCATATATGTTCATATTTTTATACTTTGCATAAGATATTAAAGTATGAAGAGTTAATGTATTGTCTGTAGTCTGTCTCCCATCTATAAACCCCGCCTGTTCTTCTGATATTATCAAGTTTATTATTTTTTTAATCTACTAGCTAGAATAGATGTCATGATTTTCATATCAATATTCAACAATGATATGGGCCTATAATTGTCTGGATTTTTGGGATCACTATTCTCTTTCAATAACAGAATTGTTCTTGATGCATTAAAATGAAGATCATTGCTGCCATTCGAAATGATATAATTAAAGGTCTGTGAAAGTGCTCAGAATCCCACTAAAAGATTTATAAAATTCAGAGGTCATACCATCTGGTCCTGGGGCTTTATGTGGCTTTAGTTTCTTAATTGCCTCTAGAACTTCATCAACTGTAATCAATGCAGTCAATTCTCCCTGAGAATCCTCGTCAATCTTGGGAAAATTAATTTTCTGTAAGAACTCTTCTCTCTTCATCATGCCCATGAGTTTGTTGCTCACCATATATCCGATTAAAATTGATTCAAAAATCTTCATGACATCTGACTTATCAGTATATAACGTTATGATTTATTTCGGTAATTAATCCTGATTAATAATGCGGGCTAATGCTTTCGAGGGAGTTTGAATGTGATTTGCATATTTAACTAAACTTCTTTGTTCGTACAGTGTCAATTTTCTGTTATGCATAAGAAACAGCTCTTTCTGACATCTTAACAACTCAGTTTCTGTTTGCTCAGTGTAGTTACTCATCAGCTCCTGGTCTAATAATTGTACTTTAGTTTCCAGATCCAGTTGTTCTTTATTTTGGAGTTTTTTTATAATAAGTGGCTTTCTGAATAAATAATCCTCTTAAAGTTTTAGTTGTAGCCCATTCTATATCTAATGGATGTTCATTACGGGGTATATTGTATACTAATTGTTTAAGTATCTCCTTAACTTCCTTTACTATATCTTCTTTGGTTAATAGGTATGGGTTTAAGGACCAATTATATCCACCATGATTTTTAGTATTCAAAATATCGGTCTTTAAAGTTAAAGTTATTTTAGAATGGTCTGAGAGCTGTCTAGCTTGATTAGAAACCCTAGGGTCAAGTGAAATGAACACTTCTGAATTAAAAAAATCAATTCTTGACCACATTTTATGGCAGCTAGAATAGAAAGTAAAGTTTTCTGCCTTTGCTTGTATGTGTTTGTGTTTAAAAGGGTCATATAGTTTGAAATCCGTTCTCAGTTCTTTCAACGCTACCATTGCCTGCTTATTAAAAGCAGTCGAAGCTCCCAACTTATCAGTTTTAGAATCTTGGTAAGCATTCCAATCCCCCCCATCACTATGTAACAGTTGTTATATGACTGTAGAATAGAGTAAATTGAAGCTATATAATGATGTTGGTTTACATTTGGGGCATAAACACATAAAAGTACTATCGGCTTATCGAAACTTTCAGTTTTGAGAACCACCAAACACCATCTGCCTTCTTTATCTATTTTGAGCTCAATGATTCTTAAAGATACAGTTGTTCCCTTTAGGGTTACAATAACTTATTTTAATAGGAAAATTACTCCGTCAAATAATGTTTTGATGCAATGGCCCTTAACATCCATACCCTAAAGGCAAAGAACCTAAGATGTTATTTTACCATATTTAAACTAGAAACCATATTTAGGGACATTGGAATAAGTAGAACTCAATTCACATTCATATTCAATAAAAACTATATCCCTGGCTAGACTTGCAATAAGTACACCCTGATCAAATTGTTATCTCATAAAAGAGTAAAAAACTCAAGTTGATACTTCTATAAAATACTAAGAATTACATTAAGGGACATGCTGACCACTAGAGCAGAACACATCAAGAAATGCATCCTAAAAACAACACTTTTTGTGTTTAATAATGCTACCAGAAATAGTATTTGCAAATTATATAACCATCTAGTCAAACTTTAATTTTAAATAAGGTGAGATGGAACACATCTCATTTCATCCAGGATAATGGTGGCCATCAACATGCAACTGCCAGAGAAGTTCTAAGTATTCGAACACTGGTGAAGTAGGACCACCTCTAGGGTCTTGGAGTATTAGGTCAATTATAAATTAAAATCTGTGAGATGGAAAATTAACATGTCTAGCTAGTACATTTTCTGTTTTAGTCTTCCTTATACTGTATAGATGTTCGTATATTCTTTAAATTTCTGCCCGTTTTACCAATATAGAAAGCTGGATAGAAATCACACTGAGCTAGATAAACCACCATTTTAGTGTTACAATTAAATCTTTTTTTATATAATAAGTTGTATTTCCAATAGAAAATCTCTGTCCTGTTGATACACGCCCACAATAGTTACAAGCTTCACACGTGAACATCCCTGGAGTTCTAGTAAAAGTTTGTTTGGATGACTCCATTAGGTTTTTTTAAGTTGTTCCCTCTTCTAAAAATAAAAGTTGGTTTTTCACCAAGTTTATCCATTATACGATTATCATTAAGCAGTACATTCCAATTTTTCAAAATAATTCTCTTTACTTCATGAGTCTCCAAACTATATGTATATATGAAACTTATTCTAAAGTTGTTACCTGAGTCATTGTCTAGTGTTCTAGTATAAAGGTCCTTCATTAAAGCAGTATCTCCTAAAGATGTCTCCTGTAAGCACAATGAAGGATCCAAGTCTTTGTAGCCCAAAATGGGTTTATATAAACCTACTTTTCTGTTGTGGCCAACTTCCCTAATTAATTCACAAATTAGTGACTCTGGGTACCCTCTTCTCAAGAACATTTGCATAAGGAAGTCACATTCATTAATGAAAACAGTGTCTACGCTGACCATCCTAGCTCCTTAACTCCACTTTTGTCAATATACTCAACTAGTACCATGTAGGACAATAAGAACTAAGACAAACTACAACCCATGGCTTTCAAAGGAAACAAAAACTGTACTTAAAGCGATAAGGCATGGAATCTCTGGCAGTCGAAACAAAACTCCTACAAATCACCAAACATATCTTGAACTCAGAAACAAAGTACAAAAAATATCTGATAAGACAAGGAAAACTATTATAGTAATGTCAAAGTAAAACATTAAAATAATCTTCAAAAATTCTGGTCAGCAATAAAAAAAAAAAATCCAACATCCTGGGCAAACTTCAACACCAATCCCCTCATCCACAAATACTCCAAGTATTATCACTACTAAATTTAACAAGTAATTTACAGAAACTATTATACAAGTACATTACAGAAACTATTATATCACTTTCAAAAAATATCAGCTCCTTTCCACTAACAGTTCCATTAGCACCCAACAAGGATGACAACACCTTCTCCTTTCAGCCTGTCCCATCTAAGATGACAAAAACTACTTAAACTTAAGCCAACTACTCTACACTTTGTCAATAAGGACAGAGAAGGAAAATAACCTCATGCTAAAAATGTATTAATATTTGTACAATAACTGTCATGATGTAAACTGTATGCAAATGTGTGTGGACAGTTTTATCAGCGGGTCTTGAATGTGCTAGTGATATTACATAAAGTACTTTCTTAATTGTAATTTATCCAAGTTTTACAGTATAACTAAACAAGAAAATATGGAAGAAACATTCTAAATTTTATGAGGCTGAATTCAGAAAGAGCCCAGCTACTAAGAATAAGCCTGTAGTGAAAGGGTCCTTTAATGAAATTGCAAAAAACAGCTGTTCAAACGCATATTAGCTGTAATGAGGAAAGAAATCATCAGCTAATCTGCAGATCTCTGTATCACTCTGTCATTACATGTGCGACTAAGCATTTTGCTGCAGTAATCACTGTTGAGTGCCATGCATCTCTGTGGCACAGGCAACACCCTCACTTTCCCTCCACACACTCCCATTATTCTCACACACACACACACACACACACACACACACACACACACACACACACACACACACACACACACACCCCCACACACACACACACACACACACACACACACACACACACACCTACACACACACACACCTACACACACACACACACCTACACACACACACACACACACACACACACACACACACACACACACACACACACACACACACACACACACACCTGCTTCTGATTAAATGGAACATCGGTAATTATGCTTCTTATAATCTTGGTGTCCCTGACATAGATGAATGGAGTCAATAATAGTAGATTTTAAGATTTCATAGCTTGGAGTCTTCATTTGCAGCTGCTGTCCTCATAACTTTTTCTCTGAGAACAAGTAGTATTTTAAACATTTCCCTGGTGTCTACAGCCAGTCCTCATTAGTCTGAGGGTGATAAGAGGTATGCACATATTCACGGTACATCAACCACAGCACACTCTTATCCATTCGCACTCATGTGGTCAGTCATCCATTCACCCATACTTACATGCCTACCCTACCTATCCCCCACTACAACCACCCAGCTACAGACACACTCACATCAGACTAGTAACTTTGCATACACTTACACGTGCCCTCATACACATATATTCCCCCACCACTAGCTATCTGCTCAACATACATCTCTACCTCTAAGTGTAAGAAATCTGTACAAAGCCAAAATTAATGAGTGGGAAAAGGCTGAACATTAGGGACAAATTTTAAATACTGCTCTTATAAACTAGAAAAATAGCTCTTGCATTAGCATGCATTTTCTACAGCTTTGGCATCTTTTTAACAATGAAACCAACAAAACTTTCAAACAACCATAAAAAAGAAAAAGAAAGGTACCAACTGCAGACCAGGCTAATGTTAAAACAAAAATGCTTTACTTGCTAGTGCTTTCATGCGGAAGAATCACCACACTTCTTCAGACAAGTTAACAAGCATTTAACATCAAGTATATATGCATCACTAAATAATCAAACAATTAATCAAAATTATGAATTAAACAATAAATTAATGATTTGTTACCGAAATTTAAAAACGGATTGGAAACTGTTATATTTAAAATATGCAAATACTATAAATCCATATAACGAAACATTTTATGTGTATTATCCTATTTTTCTTATTTATATTAAAACAATGGACAATAATCATGTAATCATAATGTATAATGCCCCCCCGGATTCCACCAGTCTTGAGAAGTGCAAAGTTAGTGTATTCACTGTTGCAGTCATTATACTTGGGTTATCCTGCTGGCAGGCTACCCGCAGTTGGCCAGAATTCCAAAGACTAATTCCGGCGTCGGTTGCTGTGACCTCTTCCCTGATGTCAGTGCGCCAGGGGTATAAAAGATGCAGCGGACGCCATTTTCTTCAGTTTTTTTTGCCCCAGATGTCAGGTGCCCCCAAATAGGTAGGCTGAAAAAAAACTATGCCAAAACGCATACATGTAGTAAAATAAACAATTTCTTCTTCTACAAGCAAATACACCACATAGGTTGCATAGAATAGAGAAGTACAGAAAAGTCCCAGCAAAGAAAAAGGGGGATGGTAGGTGGGTAACCTGGTCTGCAACAGTGAATACACTCCAACATCTACATTTATGGTAGGTACACAACTGTACTATGTTCATAGTGTTTCACTGTTGCAGTTATTACACTGGGGTAGAATCCCAAAGCGGAAGTTGGGTGGCTGGGCCTAAATAGGATTAGGAGAGGCTACCAGGCCCTGCAGAACTGCAGTGGCAAAGCCTGCTCTGGCTTTAGAGTAGAGAGGTAAGTGGTAGTGCTTGGTGAAAGTGTGCACTGAACTCCAGGTTGCAGCCTCTAGAATGTCTTTGGCTGGTACTCCTCTGAGGAAGGTTGCTGAAGTGGCTGCTGCTCTGTTGAATGTGGCCTAATGCCCTTAGGCACTGATTTGCCATGTTGTGAATAGCAGAAGCGAATGCAGTGTCCTATCCATTTCGAAATAGTCTGCTTTGAGATGGGCTTTCCTTGTGATCCTACAGCATAAGCTACAAACAGTTGCTCAGTTTTTCTGAAAGCTTTTGTTTTGTCCAAGTAGAATCGTAGCTGTCTGTGTATGGCCAAAGCGTGCAGAAGTCTCTCCCCTTTATTCTGGGGATTTGGATAGAATGTTGGCAAATAAATGGTTTGGTTAAGAGCCACATTGGATACTACCTTTGGCATAAATGTTGGGTTTGTCCTTAGAGAGACCCTGTCCTGATGAAAAATTATGAAAGGTTCCACTGCCATTAATGCATGCAACTCTGAGACTCTTCTTGCTGAAGTTATTGCTAGGAGCAGAGCTGTTTTCCATAAGAATTTTATATCAGCTGTATTGGCTGGCTCAAAAGGAGGCAGTGTGAGTTTTTCTAACACAAAATTTAGGTCCGAAGTAGGTATTGGTGCTCTCCTTGGGGGTCTTATGTTTTTTGCCCCTCTGAGGTACTGTCTTAATAGTGGATGAGGTTCCATATTGTAATGAGCTGAAATGGCAGAGGCATGGATCTTAATTGATGAGAAGGATAGGCCTTTCTCCAGCAGCTCAGTTAGGTATTGTAAAATCTGAGGTATATTTGGAACAAGTGGTTCGAGTCCTTGTGCCTGGTTCCAAGCACAGAATCTCTTCCATTTTTCTGCATAAGATTTCCTAGTGCTGGGCCTCCTGGCTTCTAAAATGACATCCATAACTGCTTTAGAGAGAGAGGTGTGGTCTGAGTGGCTATATTATCTGCCATGCAGCCAGATTTAAGGTTTGCAGTTGACTGTGCAGAATCTGATTGTTTTGTTGAGTCAGAAGATGAGGAATTTGAGGTAAAGGCCAGGCTGGGCCTTGGGACAAGCTCTTTAGGATTGGGTACCAGTGCTGGCGAGGCCAGTCTGGGGCAATCAGGATCATTTTTGGCTTCTCTTGTCTGACTTTTAGGAGCACCTTGGGAAGAAGAGGCAGTGGTGGAAAGGCATAAACTGTCAGGGTTTTCCAGCTGAATGATAGAGCATCCACTTTCCATGCTTGTGAGTGATGAGTTATTGTGCAGAATCTCTGTAGTTGGGAGTTGTGAGGGGAGACAAAAAGATCTATGTCTGGGCGTCCCCATTTCCTTGTTATACTGAAGACCTGTGGATTTAGTTTCCATTCATGAGGATCCATGAGATTTCTGCTTAGTTTGTCTGCCAGTGTATTTTTCATTCCTGGCAGGAGTTGTGCCTGCAGATATACTTGATAGGTCAGCGCTGTGTTCCACAAGGTCCTGGCTTGCCTGCAGAGGGGGTAGGAATATGTGCCCCCTTGCTTGTTTATGTACCACATAACTGTGGTATTGTCCGTCTTTAGTAATAGTTGTCCTGGATGTAATAGATCCTTTAAGGCTGTCAGGGCATTCTGTACAGCTAGCATCTCTTTTTGATTGATGTGAAGATGCATTTGCTCCTTGGGCTACGTGTCCTGAATACATTTTCCTGCCATATGTGCCCCCAGGCATAATCCGATGCATCTGTTATTGTCTGCCTGGCTGTGGGTAAGGTGAAAGGCTGTCCCTTGTTGTGGTGACAGGCCAGTGCCCATCGAAACTCCTGTTGCAGGCAGGGAAATAGAGTTATTAGTGTTTCCAGGCTGTGGCAATGTCGAGTCCAAACACTTTTTAGATACCATTTTAGTTTCCTCATATGCAGTCTTGCATATGGAATTAGTAGAACGCAGGATGCCATGAAGCCCAGGGCCTGCAGAATTTTTCTTGCAGGGAGCTGGGTCTTTGTTGCCATCATTTGAAAGTAATGAGTCAGTTGCCTTTGTCTGGCGTGAGATAAGCCATCTGGGCAGTTGTATTTAAGCTTGCACCCAGGAATATTATCTCGAGAGGGCACTAGTTTTGATTTCTTTTTGTTTACTGTGTACCCTAGGCAAATTAGTAATCTTTTTACAAACGCCAGATGCTTTAGTAGAATATCCTTGCTCTCTGCTTGAATAAGGCAGTCGTCCAGGTAGGGATATATTTGAATTCCTTTTTGTCTGCAAAATGCAGTTACTGGTGCCAGGCATTTTGTGAAGACCCTGGGAGCAGTAGATAAGTCAAAGGGCAGTGCAGAGAATTGGTAATGCATTGAGCCAGCTATGAATCTGAGGTATCTTCTGCAAGACTGTCTGATTGGGACATGCAGGTATGCCTCCTTGAGGTCCAAAGTAACTAGCCAGGCCTTCTTGCCCAGCATGGGTAGAAGTTGCTGCAGTGTTAACATTTTGAATTTTGGAACCTCCAGGAAAGTATTTAGGATTGACAGGTCCAGTATTGGTCTCTAGGCTTTGTCCTTTCTGGGTACCAGAAAAGGTCTTGAGTAAAATCTTCCCTGTTCTTGCTGTGGTACTCTTTGAATAGCTCTCGTCCATGAGAGCAGAAATTTGTTTTTGTGCCTCTGCCCATTGGTTTTGTGGCAGGTCCGGCATACCTTTTGATTTTGGAAGGGTGTGAAAATGGAACCTGTAACCCTGAGAAACAATATTCAGTACCCATTTGTCCTGGGTGATCATGTGCCAATTTTGTGAGAAAAGTGCTAGCTTTCCCCCTAAGGGTGCTGCCAAAAGGGAAGTGCTTGGCATTTGTAGAAGTCATTGGGACTGTTTCCTATAAGGCTGTGATTTGTCTTCTCCTCATTTGGGGGGCTGAAGCACCCCATTGTTTAGATTTGTATGAGCCTTGGGGCTGAGATCTGCCTCTTGGGCGTCTGTATCTGCCTCTTTGTGGCCTGTCTGACACCAGAAAGGACCAATTTTCTGAAGGCCAGTTTCTGCTAAACCTAGGTGGTTGAACCTGTAAGAAATCCTTTACTGTCTGCATTGATTTTGCTTTATCCTCCATTTTATTTAACACCTCTTCTGCCTCAACAGCAAACAAAGTATCATGCTGTAGTGGAGCATCCAATAATTTTACTTTAACATGGTCAGGTAAACTTTGTTCTTTCAACCAAGCATGTCTTTGAATAACTGAGCCTGTAACTGCGGCTCTACAAGAAGCCTCTAATGAATCAAAACCACATTGCAGAGTATGCTTTCCCACTTGTTCAGCTGCATGCAATAAATCCTGCATTTCCTTGTTGTCAGTTAAACAGTTATTGACTTTTTCTGACATCGGCTGAGGCAAGAAAGAGTCCCCAACGGGGTACTTAGCTTTTTAGAAGTCTTCGAAGTAGTATTCGGTAGTAGTAATCTCTGGATCTGACCGACCGGCACTTGCGAACAGCTTCTGCTTGGAGCCCGGCAAGAAAGACTAAGGAAAATGGCGTCGGCTGATGCCTTTATACCCGAAGACCAGCAGAGATGACGTCGGGTGAAGTGCGACATCAGCCAAAGCCGGACCCAGACTTTGGAATCCGGCCGACCGAAGGGCTACCTGACGACAGGACAACCCATTTGTTATGACTGCAGATGCATCCATGAAGGACATCCACATTGCAGAGTATGCTTTCCCACTTGTTCAGCTGCATGCAATAAATCCTGCATTTCCTTGTTGTCAGGACATTCTGTGTTTGTAAGCATTTTCTGTTTTAGCAAAGACATGAGGTATTGTTGATTTTTAAGCATGTGAAACTGGCAATTTAAAGCTCTTACAGCTAAAGTAGCAGAAGTGTAAACTTTTTTCCCCCATCTGTCCAGAGCTTTGGAATCCCTATCCGAGGGGACAGGGTTTTTAGCAGTGGAAGCCTTAATCCCTTTAGGACCCTGAGAAATTGTTTCTGGGTCTGCAGCAGGGTTTTTGTAAAGAAATTTATGAGTCAGGGACCCTCTAGTACCTATCTGGCTTGACTGGTGCAGGGGGTAAAGAATCAGGAGACAGACTGGATTTAGAAAAAACATCAACAATATCAAGCACAGGGGGGATAGCCAGGGGCCTGTGCTGAGGCAATAGAAGAAAGTCTCTGAGCCTTTTCCTGGATTCTGAATAATCCTGGCTCTCCCAATGGAAATGCTCCCTCATGGTGTGCAAGGTTTCCTCAAAAGAATAATCCTCAGGTGGAGAGGCTGAAGGTATAGATTCTTCTGCATCAGAGTCCTCATAGGGAGGAAGAGAATATCCCTGATCTGAAGAGGAATCAGAGGAAATAGAAACCTGGTCAGAAGAGCCAGTCATAGTCAGTGTCTTGCCTAGGCCTTTTATCAGGAGGGGGGTGGGAACCCCTGATTAAAGTAATTAAGTCTTCGGCCATTTTAAGCATCTGTTTCTTTGGCATGGATGACTGTTCTGGAGAATGCTATACTTGTTTCCTTGGGCCATTTTAAGCATCTGTTTCTTTGGCATGGATGACGGTTCAGTAGAATGCTATACTTGTTTCCTTGGGCCATTTTAAGCATCTGTTTCTTTGGCATGGATGACGGTTCAGTAGAATGCTATACTTGTTTCCTTGGGCCATTTTAAGCATCTGTTTCTTTGGCATGGATGACTGTTCTGGAGAATGCTCCACTTGTTTCCTTGTCTTTAATGGTGTTTTTGACTTGGCTTGGCTGCTGTAGTGGACTTAATAGTAAGCTGCGAAGGTCTGAAAACACCTTCAGAAGCTGATGCCTGCTCAGCAGCTCCGGACCCATCTGAGGGAATAGTTTCCACAGGCCCAATACCTCGAGTTTCCAGAGCCTAGGTGTCTCCACATGAGAGTTGGATACGGCCTGTGGCTCTGAGGTAGCGGGTGTCAGGGGCTGCGAAAGCGCCTAAGAACAGGAGACTGGCCTAGAAGATGCTTCATCAGTTTTGGACCTCGGATGCCTGTCCTTTTCCCTGTCTTTGCGTTTTTTATGAATTCCGGTCGTCGGTTGTTCCGACGGCATTATGTAGTTAAACCTTCGGCCAAAGTAATGTAAAGCAAAATCAAACCGACCCTTAATAGTGCATTTGTTGAAACTAGCACAAAACCAACAACTAGTAACATCGTGGTCAGGGCCTAGGCAAGGAATACAGTAAGAATGAAAGTCCTTATGAGGTATTTGCTTCCCACAAGAAATACAATTGTTAACTTTTACTGACATCGGTCTGGAGCAAGAAAAAGTTTCCCCAATGGGGTACTTAACTTTATTGAAGACTTTGGCTCTGAAATTCGATTTCGAAAATCTCAGGAGTCGGCCGACCGGCACTTGCAAACTGCTTTTGCTTCGGGCACCACGCGGCAAGAAAAACTGAAGAAAATGGCGTCAGATGCATCTTTTATACCCCTGGTGCACTGATGTCAGGGAAGAGGTGACAGCAACCGACGCCAGACCTAGACTTTGGAATTCTGGCCGACTGCAGGTAGCCTGCCAGCAGGATAACCCAAGTGTAATGACTGCAACAGTGAAACACTAACATCTAGATCCTTTGTGAAAAACGCTGTGCTACAAAAGCCAGAATGGCTGAAGGGGCTGAAAAATATGGAAGAAGCACATATGATAAGCATTCTCCATTTGCTGGAATGCATTTTGCTAGTATTTGGTTTCTGAGATGATAAACTATGTAATACTGAATCAGAAATCTTGGCATCTCTGGCCACCATTAAAACTGAAGAAATCATGTGGTTGCCTTTCATGGTTTTCAGGTCTCAATGGGGTGACTGGATGGGTGAAGTCAGAAGATTTGGATGAGGATCCAGGACAGATGTAGTAGAGGAGGCCAGAGGAAGGGAAACCAAATTTACCTCTGGCCTTGCACCTTCTGACTTTCTGAAACAATTCTGTTAGAGAGAAATTGCGGGAAAGCATAAAGGAGATTTGGGGGCCAACTGTGGACTACAGTATCCCTTGGTTTTTGACTCTGTGGAGGGAAGAGGGCAACGTAACTGTTGTACTTGTTTAGTTATGAAGCAAAAAAGGTCAAAGCAAGCTTGGACCTGGTGACTAAAAATCTGTATCATCACTGTTGAAATAAGAGACCACTAGTGGGGCAACAAAAACAAAACAAAAAGAAAATGGACCAGCTCAGCTTGTCTGTCAGAACACTGAAGTCCCCAGTATGTGCACAGCAATGAGGAAGTGATAGGAAGACATTGCCCACTGCCACACTCTCATGGCTTCCTGGAAAAGTGGATAGCATTGGGTTTCTCTCTGCTTGTTGATGTACCAGACTATCACTATGTTGGCCATCTGTATAGCAATCGCATCCTTGGGGAGGGAGTCCTGAAAGGACTGCAGCACTAAGATGCCCTCATCACAAAGGGACTGATGTGAAGACTGGCCTCTGTGGCTGACCAAGAACCTTGAATGGTCTTTCCCTAAATATGCCCCACCCCTAACTAAGAATGGAAGCATCCATGGTTACTGTGGTGATCTGAAGTGTTGGGGATAACGGTCAACCCTTTGAGATTATCAAGGAGGTCAGAGACCAGCTGTGTTTCCTGCATATTGGCACGAGGCATGTTGATGCATGCAGTAGGTGAGACATCAAGGACCCCTGAACAGAAAGTCCATTGCAGGACTCTCATGTAGTATCGTGCTTGAGGAACCAGAGTGATCATGGTAGCCATTAAACACAATAGTATGAGAATAAATCTTGCAGGGGAAGAAGGGTGATAAAGAATCTCTGTAGCTACCTGATGCAAGGACAGTACCCTGGACTGCAGAAGCTTGGCTGTCTGCCAGTTTATATCCAGGTGGCATCCTCTAAATGATGAAGTGGTGTTAGCTGACTTTGCAAGACTGACTGTCATCCCCAACTGCAGAGCAAAAGGTGAAGCAAGAAGTCCGTGCATTGGACAGTACCGTTGTGCAGGGCGAACGTACCGTAACAGTAGAAGTTTGAATGATCACTGCTGCAATAGCCTTTGCTATAAGAGTTATATCTTGGCACGGATATAACAGCCAACCAGCTTCCAAAGCTTCAGGGCATTTTCAACACACCCAAATTGTCAAGCAGCTCAAGCTGAGCTGACCAAGACAAGTTTGGGTGGGAAGCCCTTCAGAGCTTTACTGCAGAGGAACAGTACACTCCTCTGAGGTTTCTGAGGTTAGCTTGTGCTTTTCTTTGCTGGGCAGAACAAACAGAGTTCCACATTAAAGACTTGAGCTCACTCAGTAGCTCTGCGCTAAACACGGAGCTTCTCGTGTTTAATGCATTGCAGTTCCGCATTCAACACAAGTAGCTCCGTGTTTAGCGATTTTTGATTGTCCCGTATACCGGCATATGGGCCAATCAAAAATCGCTAAACACGGAGCTTCTCGTGTTTAATGCGGAACACAAGAAGCTCTGTGTTTAGCAATTTTTGATTGGCCTGTATGCCAGGTATACGGGACAATCAAAAAAAAAAAAATAAACAAACAAAGCGGAGGCTGGCCGGGATTTAAACCGGCAGGGCGGGACTCAGGATCAGGCTGCTGATCTCGGGACAGTCCCGCCCAAATAGGGACGTCTTGCAACCCTGCATGGAACAGGCTACCAGACCCACAGCCGGTGCTTCTTCCAGCCACACACACACACAAAAAAAAAAAGGTTAAACAGCCTTTGCCACCACAGCAGGCTAGTAATTTGCCTCAGCTACAGTTATATTAAGAAGAATTTATATACAAATTGATAAACTTTATTTCTTGTTATATCCATAGATAGTAAAAGCATTAAATATGCTATTAGTTATAACGGGATAGAGGGGGACATTGATTTATGTAAAACAGCTGGCAAACCAGTTTTCACTCATAGGAAAATACCAGAATTAAAAATATTTACATTAGGACAGTTATTTTGATACCAATGCATATAGAGAAAAAGAAAGAGGAACATGCAAAGTGTGAGCAATGTGAAATTTGTTGGTATATTTTAGATGGACTTAATGTGTACTTTGAAGACATGGGAAAAGCATACAGGGCCAAATATAAATATGACTGTCAATCAATAGGTGTCTTTTACATAGCCCACTGTTCCCAAAGTACAGAATTTTATGTAGGCATCACCATGAGAAAACTGGAAGAGTTAAAACCTTTTATATTCTATCAAACGTGGTGACAATAATACTGCATTTTTTAAACATTCTCAAATATGTAATGGTTTAAAAAAAATCATTTTAGTTTTTATTTCAGATAATTTACCATTGGATAGTAGAAGGGATTATAAAAGTCTCGTAGAAATTAAAGCCACTGTGCCACCTCAGATTAGGGGCAGTTAAGTATCCTGGATTAAATGAACACATTAATATCAAATGAGTTTTAAAAGGAAGGTGGTTACCGAAAAAAATAGCCAAGAGAAAAAACTGACAACAAGCTTGCTGCTATTAAATATATTTTAACAATATATTTTCTGACGTCATTACTGTACTTATAGTTTTATGTGTTTTGTAATATTATGAAAATTAGGTTTTGTTTGATCCTGTGGTTTGTTAGATTATGTGATTTGTTATATCACATGACTTGATCATGTGACGAATGTTATCTTTATAAGGAATGTTTCTAATGACTTTATAATGTGATGATTTTTAGCTTTATAAGAAAGGTTTCTAATGGTTTTATTCATTCTGAAGTCTGGTGGATGTTACAGGATGAATACATTGAATTAAAGAGTGTTACTCTAGAGTGACACACCTATTTTTATTTTTTATTTTTCCACAGAGCTTTGGTGTTTTGTTTGTTCTAAATCCTAAGCTTGGTTATTATCTTGTCACCACATACATACCTTCAAGCTTGCCAATATATCAAAACACTTGTTCTCATAGTAAATGGCCAGGCTGTTCTTAAAAAATATCTAAACTAGTACTTGCTTTAATGTAATTTGGTAGTCTGTTCCAAGCATCAGCTACTCTGTCAAAGAACCGATTAGTACACTTTTCATTCCTACAGAATCTTCTACATAGGTTATCTGACGATTCTCTAGTACTTTTTGATAACCCCAAACATTCCCAGAGGTAGTTGTCCCTAAATGCCCTATATACCTGAATAAGATCTCCTCTTAAATATCTGTAAAAGACACTGTACAAGTTCAGATATTTTAGTCTTTCATAATAACTTAGATTTTCACATCCATGGATGCCCTTGGTATATTTCCGCTGTACTCTTTCCGGTTTATTCATGCTTGTTTTCCTATAGGGTTTCCATATTGTTATTCCATACTCAAGTTTGGGTCTAATGTAACTAACAAACAATGACTTTGTTATGTTTGATTTCCTATACTTTATAAATCTTTTTATACAACCTATAATTCTATAACTATCATTATCCAATTTGTTGATATGATTAGAAAATCTCATAGCTGAATCTACCCATATACCCAGGTCCTTAAATGAGTCTACAGTATCAATCACTGTGTGCTGTATTAAATATTCACCTTTCAATTTATGTCTCCCAAATCTCATATGCTTAGTTTTTGATGCATTTATCAACATATTATTCTCCTGTGCCCAAATGGTCAATTAAGTCAAATTATTTTGCAGACATGCCGTATCTGTAACACTTGTAATCAGTTTACCCAATTTCAGGTAGTCAGCATATAGACACAGTAGAACACCTCAGATGAAAAAGTAAGGTCTGAAAGATACAATCTAAACATGCAAGGGCCTAGGACAGAGCCCTGTGGAACATAACCAAGGATTTCACCTGTCCTATTGGTGTGATACTTGTACCTGTCCATTTGGTGTGTGATACTTGCCATGTCCTATTTGTAAGCTATGCAGCTATCCATCTTATCAACAGTACATCAATGCCTAGTTGTACTAATCTATTGATCAGTGTTTTGTGTATGACTCTGTCAAATGCTGAAGTTAAATCTATATAAATCACATCACAGCACAATATTTCATTCATAGCTGTTATTATATTAAAGGCATATAAAGGCATATATAAAAACATCATGCTACAGGTGGTAATAGATCCATTTTCAACATATGCATGCTAATATATGGTTTCAAGTCCCAATCTATCCAGTTCTGACAACAACTTATCCAGTATTACCTTCTCCATTATTTTTCCACAACATAAAAGTAGACTTAAGGGTCTTTACGAGTCTGGGTTGGTCCTACTCCCCCTTCCCTTAAAGACAGGGTTTAATAAGTGCATGTCTCCAATCTTGAGGAATCTCCCCATATTTCTATGACCTAGTGAATAACATATAATGGTAGTATAAGTTCTTGCTGAACTGTTCTCAGGTCATGGTTACTTATTCTGTCTCCTCCCTGCACTTTGTTTGGATCCAGTTTGCACAGTTCTTTTTCAATACAATCTAATTTGATTCCAGTATCTGGGGTTACCTGGATGTCACTAGGACATCTTACCACCCTTTTTGTGGAGCCAAACTGTTTTGCATAAGATTTTGTAAATATATCTAATCTGTTGTGTCTGAGAATAAATTTTAGAATCTGCACACAGTTTATCAATTTGTGTATCCTTACTCCTTCCACATCTTATCTACAAAAAAGTTTCCTATTATGCTCAATATCTTTATATAAATTTTCTTCAAATCCGTTTCTTGATCTTGTCTAACACCGTGCTTAATCTGTTTGTCCAGTTTGTTTATTTCAGTTTTCAAAGTTGTAGTCTGACCTCTCTTCCATTTCTTATATTTTTTTCTCTAACCTTTATCAGATATCTTGTTCTTATGGAAATATACTGCCCTGATGTTGTATTCATAGATCCTGATCTTAAACATTTTTTTGACTTTTTGCACTCAATTTCTCTTTCAAAACTTTCCACATTCCATCTGCAGTTTTTCCACTGAACACCTCACTTCAGTTAGTTTTACATAGTAACAGTTTTGCTTCCCTATAATCTGTAATTAACCTTCTGTGCATTGGCTTAGACTTCAGTTTGGCAGAATTATGTAGCAACAAATTAACCTTTATGACCCCATGATCACTGCACATCAATGGTGGTAAAACTTGACTTGAAGTTACAGTAATTTCTTTGGGAACACAAACAATATCTAGTATATTCCGCCCCCTGGTAGTTTTTTTTTTACAATCTGAAGCATTTGTTGTTCCTGAATATACTATGTGAATGATTTCTTTACTAACATTGTTGAATCAATATTATACAATGACCCCCCATTAATATTCCAAAACATGCACGCTGATTGGTCAGCATGCACGTTGTAAAATCAGAGTTATACTAATGGAAAAAGGTCCATTAGTATAACTTTTTTTTTTTTTTACAGCAACGGAAAACACAAGATCTCCGTTGCTTTTTACAACAGCTTAAAAAAACGTAACGGAGATCTTCCTGTCTCCATTGCTTTTTTTTAAAGCTGTCTCGTTATGGTAACTCCTTTAACATAGCAAGACACTTTGTAAAAAGCAACAGAGATCTTGCTTTCTCCGTTGCTTTTTTCAAAACTATCTCGCTATGTTAAATGGGTTTAACATAGTGAGACAGCTTTAAAAAAAAAGCAACGGAAATTCTTCGTTGCTTTTTTTAAAAGCTGTCTCGCTATGTTAAACTCCTTTAACATAGCGAGACATTTTGTAAAAAGCAACTGAGATCTTGCTTTCTCCGTTGCTTTTGCCCACAGCTCTGATGTATTGCATAAGCATACGCATGCGCAGTACATCAGAACTGCTGCAGAATACCAGACAGCTGCAAAAGGGCAGCAAGGAAGCATTATACAATGCCATTATTTAAGAAAAGTAATTATTTTTTTTCTTAAATAATGTCATTGTAATAGCAATAACCTACTTCTGGGTGTGGGTAATGCTGGATTTACCCACTGTTGGCTTTGTTTGGCCACTCGGGCTTCACCCTCGTGACCAAACCACACCAACCATGGGTAAATCCAGCATTACCCACACCCAGGCTTGAGTTATTGCTATATTATTTCAGTCTGTTTCTGGTAAATTTAAGTCCCCAGCTAATATTATTCTTGCCTCCTGTGTTTCATGTAAGAAATGTATGAATTCCTTTAGGTCATCTGCATTTGACTTTGGTGGTCTATACACTCCAACAATTGTTATATGTTCCAGGGTTGTCTTTATTGTCACAGTTACATGTCACTTAGAGAAAGAAATTGAATTTGTCACAGTTCCACCCTAGAAACAATTACCCACTCTAGAGCTAAACAAACAGGGTTAGCTGACAGACAACTGATTCTTCCTGGATGCAGTGGGCATTACAATGACCTCTTTCAGACATCTTTTCATAGGCATGTGCAGTACTACGTTAGCTGCCCTTATGGTACATTTTAAGCCCAGCATAAATTTACCTATCCTGTTTTGTGTTGTATTATTCTTAACCATTCCAAGGGCCATAGTTTATATTATTACCTGTAGTCAGAATAGTTGGGATCATAACATAGATAATCTGAGGAATCCGTTCATGAGGCAATGCATTTAAGAGATGCCTCTGTCCATTAGTAGTACAGGGGGCAGTCCTGGGGTAACATTTCTATTATCCATCCATAGAGCCAAGTTGTGCTTGAGTATGGACTGGTATGAGCTTTGTTTTATATGCATAGGGAGGGTGATCCACAGTGGTGGTATAGTCTGTGAACTGCATCTGTTCCTGCAAACTGTTCTGTTGATGTTGAAGAGGTTTGGGTCACTAGACTAAGTACTTCTGATGCCATTTGACTTTCTGATGTGCTGTAGAACCATTAGCATTAGGTCAGAGGATATATTTTGTCTCAGACGTAGGTCCCCTCTTAGCAGTCTGCAAGATACAAAGTATAGTGACAGGGTTTGAGTCAGTCCAAGTAGGACATACTGTTTAAGCCTCATAGCCTTTTAGTAAGGTGCATCTGTGGTTATTGCAGTTGTACATGTCTGGGCATTATACTCTATCATCGGCCTAATGAGGGTTGAGTAAAGGTGGACAATGACCCATCTAGACCTACATACAATCCAGATCTGTAAGTTGAGCAACAGAGAAGGACTTTCGTATGAAAGTGAACACATATTGGTCAAACATTACACTTCCCGCACAAGTTCCCATATCCTGAACAACTGGGGCAACTCTTTGGGGGCGTATTGTCAATGTTGTAGTTCTCCGGGGTAGAGGACTTCCCAGAGGATAGGAATACATTTTTGGCATTTAGTTAGAATCCATTACTTTGACACAAGTTATTTGTTCTGTACTTCTTGATATTGTCATAAATTAGACAGAATATGCTCAGCCCTATTTCCTTTCAGATAAAGGATTTGTTTCTGGTAACTGTTTGATGCACATCAGTGGTGTTAGGATCTTCTGCTACATCGCATAGTAAACATGGCCATCAGCATTTCCATCCTGCTTCGTTCCCTTGAAGGCAATTAAAGGAATGTGCTCTTAGGAAATCTAACCAAAACTGCAAGCACGTTGTGGTGTGGCCACTCTGGACTCCTCAGTTTTTGGAATTACAAATGGAAATTAATGACTTGTTGATCCATTGCTATTATAAATCTTTATTTTTGCTTGACATCTATTTACCGGCAAAGTCCAAATGGAATAATAATATCCCATTTTCAGCAGAAGCCTGGGGAGGAAAGCTCCACATTTAAAAAATGGTTACAGTTAAATTATGAAGTTATTTAAAAAAAGAACTAATACACAAGAAAGACATATTAACCACGTAAAAAATTCACAACTTCAGTTCATAAAGTGCGAACTTATACAGAGTGCAAATATTTGGATAAAGATAAGCTGAAATGAGGACATTATCAATAGTTGAACTAACAACTTAATTTACAGTTCATAATGACGACAATATGCACACAGAGCACACAGTCTGGAATAGAGGTCAACAGATAACATAGCCTTGGCAAAATTAAATTTGTACTTTACCCAAGAAATAGCTAGCCTAAGTTCACATTTATGCTGAATCAGAGAGAGGGAATTAGTAATAAGCATGCTAGGGGGAGACTAGTTCTTATTTAGGTGGTCTTTTAGTAGGTGTTTGAAGTTGAAGATATTACAGGTAAATCTAATTTTCAGAGGGATAGTATTCCATTTTAAGCAACTTGGTACAAATTGAGGTTTTGGCCAGAGGATTTGTGTGGTTTATTTATGCTGAGAAAATGTTATTCATTACTCCAATAGTAGTCTAGTAGGGTAGTAGAAGTGGAGAATAGGACTAAAGGTAGGGCAGTTGTTGACTATGGATAATGTTGTGAGTGAGGATATGTATGAAATCTAAGTGATGAGGCAGTTTGAGCCATTTCAATACTTTAAGGACAGTACAGTGGTGGTCATTAAGGACAGTACAGTGGTGGTCGTTAAGGACAGTACAGTGGTGGTCGTGGCACTGTTTGTTGCTGGCAAATTTTGAAGCCTTATTATAACATGGCCTCCAACTTATCCTTAGCTGTAGCCTGAAGGTTAGTTAGGATTAGTGCACCATATAAGGAGACAAGGGAGGTAGCGGCAAAAATGGTTTTGGTGGTGTACCAAGAATTGTTTATGCCTGTAGAGCAGTCCTAATTTTTGGCGAGTCTTATATTATTTTGAACGTGTAGGTCATATTTAACATTATCATCTATAATCATTCAAAAAAGTTTTGTATAGGAGACAAATTCAATTTCAGTTTTGCTTAGTGAAAACATTTTGAAATTTGCTTTGTCAGGCATGTGTGATTTGGGGAAAATAGCAGCAACTGTTTTTTAGGGCCGAGTAAAAACTGGACATGATGGAACCATTTCTCAACTAGGGACAAAGCTTTTTGTGCAATATAAAGGAGCTGAGGCTGGTTATTAGACTTACTGAGAAGTGTGGAATTACCTATACTGTATGAGAGAGGCTTGGACCTGCAGAGGTATGGAGGTCATTGATAAAGATATTACGGGGGATAGTACCAAGAACAGAGTCTTGGGGTATACTAGTGGAGACTTGCAGCTAGGGAGATACAGTATTCTGCCATTTTACAGGCTGGAACCAGTCAGTTAAATAGCTAATGAACCACTGTAATGAAGGAAGAGTCCAAGTTGAGACATTTTCTAAATGGGTTTGGGGTGAGAAACTATAAAAGGCTTTAGACAGGTCAAGGAATAGGGAGGAAGCAAGTCTGCCCAAATCGTTGTATTTGTCTATAGTGTCAGTGAATGATAGACTGTTACACTGTGTGCTGGGCGGAAGCCATGTTTGGTGGATATTAAGAAATGTTCTTGCACGAGACAGTGGAGGAAATGTTTAAGGATGTATCATTGAAGAATATATGTGTGACATGTTTTCCACACGGATTGTAAAATTCTTTATAAAGTTACTGGTTTATAGGAAGTTTTATGTCAGAGTCAATCTTTCCAAGATTAGTCTCTGGTAGACATTGTAGTTTTTGTCTGGCTAGTGAGCCATGGGGTTTGGTTAATTTTCACTCTGTGGATTGGGGCGTAGCTATTTACACTACTTAAGAATAAGGTATTAAAAGTATTGACCACTTCGTCAGGTGGGAGAGTTTTTAGGGCAAACCAATTATGGGCTTTCAATGTACTGGTGAAGGAGTCTTCATTAAATTTAAAAATGTTTTGTGTTGTTTTAAATTGATGAGTGATATTTCCATGGGTATAAGCTAGGAAATCATAATTGAGTTTGGATAGGTTCAGAGGATGCAAATTTACTAGGATCAGAGATTAATATCCAGTCTAGAACTACACCTTTACTGTTGGTATTATTAAATCTGGTGGGTGTTATGATAAGTTGTGTGTAACTATAAAAGTTTAAACTAGCTGAGGGAAAGTCTGATGTGAGGTTTTACCAGCAGATATTTAAATTTTCTAGTATTATTTTCATTAAGATACTGGACATCAGTAGTTGTCCAGCACACGACTTCTTTTACAGTTGGCATATTATTTCCAGGTGGGATATAGTCTGCAATACATAGAATGTTTTTGTTTTGTTAAGCTTTAGCAGTAAAAAAAAGTATTTTGGCATTCTGGAATCTGGGGATGCTATATGAATAAGGTAAGAATTGTACGAACTTGGATAAATTAAGGCTACCCCACCTGTTTTCTTGTGGGGCCTATCAGCTCTGACAATACCATAACCTGGAGGGAGTAGTTCAGAATCTTTAATTCTAGGCTTAAGCCAGGTTTCTGTGATGGCAAGCAGTAGCATAGCAAGGGTAGGGCAAAGGAGGCATGCGTCTCAGGTGCAGCCTGTTAGAGGGTGCAGTGCAAGTGCCGTTAATGCATTCTCTCTCTACCAGCATTTCAGAAATGCTGGTTCAGAAAGCAACTTTTTTCTGTTGTTGCTGGTAGGGAGGGAGTGTGCTCTTTAATCTGCTGTGAGCAATGTATCAGAGCGAGTTTCCTTTTTTTGGTCTTCTAATGAAGAGCTGGTAGGGAGGCATGCTTCAGACTGCCATGAGCAGTTCATCTGAACCCCCCCCAGCCAGCTATACTTTTGATGGCAAGAATATCTGGGGTATAATGTGAAATCCATGCAAGTAATTGTATAATTTTGTTACAAATTGTATGGAGGCGGATAGTAACAGCATCAATTCTCTTGACAGACCAGTGGGAGAATGATGAGGTGAGGGGTTTTGGTTTAATGATAGGAAAGTACAGCTGCGTAGAGCTACAGAATGAAGTGAGGGGCTTGATGTGCTGGTTTTAGTAATATGGAGGGATGGCAGTTTAATGATAGTACAGATAGGTCGAGGTACAGAATGAGGGGAGAGGCTTGATATGCTGGTTTTAGTAGTATGGAGGGACGGCTGTTTAATGATAGGTCGAGGTACAGAATGAGGGGAGGGGCTTGATGTGCTGATTTTAGTAATATGGAGGGACGGCAGTTTAATGATAGTACAGATAGGTCGAGGTACAGAATGAGGGGAGGGGCTTGATATCCTGTTTTTAGTAGTATGGAGGGACGGCAGTTTAATGATAGTACAGATAGGTAGAGGTACAGAATGGGGTGAGGGGCTTGATGTGCTGGTTTTAGTAGTATGGAGGGATGACAGTTTAAAGATAGTACAGATAGCTGGGCATTAATCCCTACATCACCCAATGGGTTGCTAACTGGCTTACTGATAGAACTCGCACTGTAAAAGTAGCAGACTCCAAATCTAGCTCCAGACAAGTGACAAGTGGAGTACCTCAGGGTTCAGTCCTGGGACCACTCTTGTTTGGCATCTACTTCTCTGAAGTACAGGCCAACACTAAGGGACTCCAGCTAACAAAGTTTGCAGATGACTGCAAACTGGGAGCCATTATTGAATCCCCAAATTATGTGGATACTCTACAAAAGGGCCTTACAGAAACAGATGCTTGGTGCCAGAGCCATGGGTTCAAGCTCAATGCCAAGAAATGTATAGTTATCCCCTTTGGGGAAAAAACATGTACCCATGAATTACCATATAGATGGCAGTACACTAAACACTGAAAGTGTGATAAGATACTTGGGGACAAAGGTGGACAGTGGTCTCACCTTCGATAACCACATCACCACAACAGTCAGGAAATCCTTCTATGAGGCACACCTCATCACTAAGGGCTTTTCATCCAGAAAAAAGGAGGTCATTGTCCCACTGTACTCATCCCTCATTAGACCCATTATAGAATACAATGCCCAGTTTGGTATGTGCCTCACAAGACATCTGCAACAACTGGAAAGGCCGCAGAGATACCTCACTAAAAGAATCACAGGCCTAAAGCAGATGCCCTATGCTGACTGCTTTAAAAATCTCCAGCTATACTCTGTTGCATATCGTCTACTCAGAGGCAATCTCTGCTTAACATACAAGGCCATGTCAAACCCAGAGCTGTTGGAAATGCTACACTTAAAGAAATCCCAATCTCTCACAGCCACACGCTCCAGGGATCCACACCTTGTCATCACAATAAACAAAACATGCTGGAGGGATAGGATCCTGACCCAGAGACTCCCCAGACTCTGGAATAGATTGCCCATACATGTCAAGCAGAGTTCCTCTTTGGCTCTCTTCAAAAGGAACCTTGACGATTGGATGGGAGAAAGGAAATTCACCCCGGGGATCACGTCAGTTGCCCTGCTAGACATGGGGTCCAGGGAATGAAATAGTGTGGGAAGAAATAGCCAGGGAATTGTTATGGCTAGGCTTGTATAGGCCCTAGGGCTGATAGCCTAGTACCAACCTATGAACCTATGATATGTAGAGGTACAGAATGAGGGGAGGGGCTTAATGTGCTGGTTTTAGTAGTATGGAGGGATGACAGTTTAACGATAGTACAGATAGGTAGTGGTACAGAATGAGGTGAGGGGTTTGATGTGCTGGTTTTAGTGGTATGGAAGGATGGAAGTTTAATGATAGTACAGATAGGTAGAGGTACAGAATGAGGGGAGGGGCTTGATGTGCTGGTTTTAGTAGTATGGAGGGATGGCAGTTTAATGGTAGTACAGACAGGTAGAGGTACAAGATGAGGCAAATGAGTAAAGGAGGGTTAGTGAAGTTGCAATTTTGCCGAACTGTCTCTATTATTCAGATTAGTTAGTGGGTTTATGGGGTCTGGGTTGAGGTGGATGTCACCAGACAGAGATTTTGGGGAGGTAGTGTATCAATTTAGGGGGGACATAGATTTATTTTGTTGAGTAGATGAATGAAATAAAACATTTTGTACTTAAGTTATAGGCAAGGTGACAGGTTAAAAAGACAGGGATATACCTACAGCTGATTTCACAGCATGCTGAATAAATTACAGCAGTGGAAAGGTACAGATTTCAAAGTATACAGTGATAGCCTGTTAGATAGGAGGTTAGTAACAGTAGAAAGAAATATGATGTTAGAAGAGTCATGCATGAAGTGCTGGTGGTTACAGAGGCCATGAAAGAGAGGGGGTGGTAAGATGTGGAGGGAAGCAGAGGTGAATTTAATGGAGGGAAAGGAGTGGAGACCATAGAGTTTCACTTCTAACCAGATAATTGTAATTATGTTGTAATGTGAAAGAAGTGAAGGAGTACCAATGACATTTGAAGCGAGTCACAGGTACATGGAGCAGAACACAAGAAAGGGACTAGGTGTTTGCAATGGTGTGAATGCCAGATGTAAAGTCTCTGTGATTACAGGGGTGATGAAGTGAGTCATAGGTACAAGGAGCAGAACACAAGGGCACTAGGTGTTTGTAATGGTGTGAATGGCAGATGTAAAGTCTCGTGTGGTTACAGGGGTGACAGCCTGTTAGTGGGTATTAAGTTGCTACAAGTGAGAGAAATGAGCGGGTCCTGTTGATTGGTTAGAATTTGCACTGGGGTGTAACAGAACAGCATTTTTCCATAAGATGGACAGTAGCATTCCACTGTGATAGTCAAGAAAGGTATCCTGGTCACTTAGGTCTGTTCACAGCTGTTTGCACATTTCTAGGCAGTCTTGTTTTGCAACAACTCACAAAATCCATACAACATTGTTGAGAGATTGATTAAACATTGGTGATGGTAGTTTAACAGTCCCGGGCATATCATTAGCTCTGTCACACTCTGAGACTTATCTATTTAGAACTCCATCCATCAAGTCCTGTTATTTGTGTAATGCCTCTCTACAATCAGATGTCCACAGCCTTGTTTAAAAAAACACATTTTTCCCTGCAAGTTGACATCCCATAACCATCAGCCTGTTTATAAATAAGATTAAAAAGCTAATCATTGCCTTCACCTGTCGTGAATGTATTAGAGTAATACTGAAAGTAGGGATTCTGTGCACTTAACTGACTGCCTTCTGCCAAATGACTGGTGCAGATTTTATTTATTTAACATTTGTTTACCGGGAAAGTCCGACTTGGAACAAAGCCAATGGTTCAGCGGAGGCCTGGGGAAAAAACACTCGAGATACATGTCTTTGTACCCAGAGAAAACAAACATTTTTTCATATAAATTCAGTATACATCACATATACTTTCTTCATCACACCTCCAACATTTGCTATCCCCCCCCCCCGAGGAAAAATTTAAAGTCTGCTTGGGGTTCAAAAATACCTTTGCAAGCACTTCCACACAAAGAGCCTAAACCTCTAAACGTTCTGGATGTGGTTGCTACATCATCTACATACAGCAATTTTGTTGATCTGTCCCCTCTGACCTGTTTGCTAATGTAGTCCATCACCAGTATGAACAACAGTGAGCTCAGAGCTTAACCCTGGTGCACAATCACTTACACTGGGAACCCCATCTGAGACTGAACACAGTTCATACTTGAGTCACTGGGTCATTGTACTTAGCCTGCACTAATTCTACTGTTTCTGGGACTTCAAACCACCACGGTACTGCCCAAATCAGCTTTCTTGGTACCTTGTCATATGTTTTCTCCAAGCCTAGGAATGCCCACTTGACCTCTTTCCTCATCTCTAACTTCTTCTCAACTGTCTGACTGCAAACATTGGGTCAGTTGTGCTGCATCTTGATCTGAATCCAAACTGCACATCTCCCATCCTACTTTCTACTGCTTGGTGCATCTGTTTATCAATCACCCTCTCCAGAACTTTCATGCAATGTGATAGGAGTTTGATCCCTCTGTACTGTCCACAGTTGTGGATGTCCCCTTTGTTCTTGTACACTGGCATGAGTATGCTTATTCTCCAGTCATCTGGGATACGCCTTTCTCTCCACACTGCTATGGGTACCCTCAGGAGCAATTTCTCCCCATCTCACCCAGCTCTCCACACTGCTAGGAGTACCCTCAGGAGCCATTTCTCCCCATCTCACCCAGCATCTTTATCGTACCTGCTGTGACCTCATCTGAGCCTGCTGCTTTCCCGGACTTCATCTTACTTAGTGCTGTTCTTACTTCTTCTAGGGTGGCTCCTCCTCTTCTCTCATTGTAGGCTGTTTCTGGGGCAATGCAGCTTCTGTGGGGTTTTCTTCATTCAGAAGCTGCTAGAAATACTCCTTTCTACCTTTGATGTCCTGTGGACTGGTAAGAAGGTTGTTGCTGGCATCCCTTATGAAGGGTGTCTGATAATCTTTCAGTCTTTTTCTTGCAACTGGATATAGTTTCTTTGTGCCACCTACTGAGTAACTTTCCAGAAGCTGGTAGAGTGCTTCCGATGCCCTGTTCTTTGCTACTGCAAGTCCTTTCTTAGTTTCTTGGTTAGCCAACCAGTAGTCCTTCGTAGCCGGGTTGAACTTTTCTGTCTCCCATTTTTTCCTGCACTCCTCCTTTCTTTTGATGACTTCCTGGACTTCTGCATTTCACAACCAGCTTTCCTTAGATACCTTATTTCCATACTTAGTTTGGTCACATATCTATTATGTAGTTCTCACGCATGTTGTTTTGAGGTACTGCTACTCCAACTCCTTATTTCCACCCCTTCTTGGGGTACTAGAGCCTTGATTAAATCCTTGAACTGTTGTACTTTCTCTCCAATCAACTTCCAGGTCTTCATCCTGGTCTCTGTTGACCTTGGAGCCTTCTCTGACCACTGCTTGCAGCTGACTGTGGCAACCAGTGGTTTATGCTGTGGGCTGACTGTTTTGCTGGGACTGACTTTGCAATCACCGATTCTACCTCAGTGTCCTTTCCTCACTAGGAGGAAGTCTACCAGAGTTGTATATTGGCCACTCTTAAGTGATCTTGTGACCATCTCTCTCTGAACCATGTGTTGGCTACTATCAAGCTATTTGTCAGACAGAAGTCGAGAATGGTCTCTTCTTTATTCCTGTTGCCCCACCCATGTGGACCCAGGCAGTCCTCGTATCCTGTTCTATCTGCCCTGATATGTGCATTCAAGTCACCCATTATCAACACCAATTCACGTTGCCCTGGTTTATCTAGCAGATCCTGCAACTGCTGTCTGAATGCACTCTTTTCCTCACTATCACAAACCTGCTGTGGGGCATAGGCTGAGATTATGAATACTGCCCTATCACACTGGACTGATTGCCTTGAGGATATCCCTCACTGCCTTCTAAAGCCTCTCTCACCATAATTCCTGCACCATTTCTAGCCTGTCCCCCTCCTGAGCAGTAGACTCTGGATCCCAAACCAATTGGCTTCCCAGCACTGCCATTCCATCTCGTCTCTTGGATACACAGGATGTCTAGCCTCCTCCGTATCTCATGTCATCCAGTTCAAAACTGCATCATGTCAGTGAACCCACATTAAGTGTAGAAATTCTTTGTTCATGTTTGGTAAGTTGACTGGTTTTATGTCCAGCTTTCGCTCAACAGAGCTATCCCAGGAAACCCAGGCTGGGCAACTAGACACCAACTGCACGGTAGCTTATTGACCCAGGGCTGTTGGGCTCTATGCAGGCAAACACTGGCCAATAGGGGCACATGCACTTTTTCCACAGTAAGCATGGGTCCCTGGCATAGGTTGGAGTATGCTGGGTCTTCAACCAGTTATCACCGGCAAATACCCACGCCCATTTGGCAACACTAGTTAACATAACCGAATCACCTAGAGCCATATTTTACACTGATTCACTAGCCCTGCCATGGCTTGCAGTCTTGATCCATGTTCTATTTTTGAGGATACTGCACACCATATTAGATGCCCAAAGCAGTTTGTCTGTGCAAATGTTTCCCCACAGAGCATCATGTAGAGTCTGTGCTGCTCCCTGCAGCTCCATTCATTGGTGAGTTGGAGATGGAAACGCTCAGCATTTTTTTTTTGGATGTGGGAGGAGCTGCACACAGGGATAGGGAGAACATACAAATTTCAAACTGGACATTGGCTGGAAGTCATGATTGAACCTTGCACATGGGAGGTGAAGACCTGAGGACTGTCAATATTCAAGTGTTCTTCTGCTGATCCTGCTGCGGTGTCAGTCTTCTGACAAACCTTCCAAGCTCTTGCCTTATTCCAAACATTTGCCTTCTGATAAGGATAGTAGGGTAATAGAGAGGATTTTTAAGAAGCTTCTGTTTTGGCCTTTAGGACTATTAATTATCACACCCTCATGACCAGACATGCCCTGGCCTTGATTGCTCTTGCTTATCAGGTTATTTCTGACCTCTCTGGTTCTGAAGGCAAATCTTCTGCATTACCTATTTTAGGTTCTACTTCTCAAGTGGCTGCACTCTACAAGTGTAGCTGTGATGCTGCTAATGCCTCTTCCAGGGTGACAGCTTTTGGTTCTGTCATGAAGTGTTATTCTTGGCTGTGTCTCCAGTCTTTGCCTGAGGAAGTTAAGGTCAAGTTGTTTGATGCTCCTTTGGATAATCAACATCTTTTTGGGGCTACTGCTGCTCACCTGTTTTAAGTCTCTTCACGAGAAAGAGAAAGGCAAAGCCTTGCAGGACCTTAAAGAATAATTTAATAATGAATAATAATTTAATAATTATACTACCAGATCTGCTTTGTTCACAGGCAGCCCCACTAGGCCTGCTAGAGCAGGAAGGAAGGGTGGTAGGCTAGCCTCCTCTGCTAAGGCTTCTCTGTGGCCCAGAAGCCTATTTACCTGATAAGACTGCTTCTCTGAGAATATGCTCCTCCCCCCTAACTCATAGATCAGGGTCCTTTGTCCCTTCGGCTTTCCCTTTGTCTTCCAAATTGGCTTCTCATCACTTTGGACTCTTGGGATCTTTTTGTCATCCATCATAGTTACTTCATGGTATAAAGTCTCTTCCTACTTTTTCAGCAGCTTCCTCTCAACCCAGGTCTACCCTTCCTCAGCCTCTTCCAAAACAACTTACTCATTTCCAGGAGGTCCTAGGGTCCCTTGTGAACCAAGGGACCATTCAGCCTGTCCCCCTTCCTAAGTGTGAAAGGGTTTTATTCCAGAATGTTCCTAGTTCCTCTAAAGGAGGGCACTTGGAAACGTATACTGAATCTCTCCCTGCTCAACATTTTTCTGAAGGTCCCCCCCTCTTTTCAGCTGCTTACTCTTCAAAAAATGTTCCCTTTTTTACTACCCCGGCTTTTCTGGTGTCTTTGGACCTAAAGAATGCTTACCTTCATATCTCTAGTCACCCTCTTTTCAGGAAGATTTTTATGTTTGTTTCTTCCTTATTTTCAGTTCTCTGCTTTGCCCTTTGGCCTCTCTACTGCCCCAAGGGTATTTACAAAATGCCTAGTTCCTGTGACTCTGATTGCTTTCTGCAGACCCCAAGGCAGATATTTCCTTATCTACATGACCTGTTGCTTCAGGCACCTTCTTCCCAGTCACCTGTTACAGGATCTGGAGTTCATCTCTCTTCTTCAAAGTCTAGGGTTCACTATCAACTTCCAAAAGTCCGTCCCAACTCCCTCTCAAGATCATGTGTATCCGAGATGCAGGAATTAGTGCTCATTTTGGCCTCTTCCACCTCCAAAAGGTGTGTCTCTGTCTTTTCTTCCTCGGACTGCCATTCCAGCCAGAGAATTTATTCAGGCCCTGGGATTCATGGCCTCTTCTATTCCAATGCTCCCTCTTGCCAGAAGGCAATTTGGAAGCTTCAATGGTACCTCAAGTCAGTTTGGTTGCAGCACTGCCACCCTCTGGACTTCAGTGCACTTTTCCTTCCTTGTCTAAAGACAGAATTTGAGTGGTGGATTCAACAGTTTGCTGTCAACCCAGGTCTACCCTTTCAGCCTCCAGTGTCTTCTCAAGAACTGTTCATGGATGCCTCACATATGGGGTGGTGGGATTCATTTGATCACCTAAAAGTTCACAGCCTCTGCCCACTCATCAGAAGTCAGACCATATAAACATCAAAGAGATGACAACTGTGATTCTGGCCATTCAAGCATTTCACCACGTTTTCTCCAGGCCCCTTGAAAAAGCATATAGTCAACAGTAAAGTGATGTGGTATGTCAACAAGCAGGGACACACAAAATGTTACCTCCTCTGCAGGATGGCTCTTCAGGCTTGGGAGGTGGCTCTCAGTTTATTTAATGCTTCAGTAGGTATACATTCCTTCAGGGCACAATCTAGTGGCAGACTATTTGAGCATGTCCAAAACATGGATGGATGCTTCAGAGATATTTTTTGGAACATTGTCCATCGATGGGATATTCCTCCAGTAGATCATTTTACCTTCCCCTCTGAACAAGCAGTGTCATGCCCCTCAATACCGAATTATTCCGTATTTACTGGTTTTGAGGTTTAAATAATGGGGTGCCATGAATTCCTGAGTGGCCCCTTTAATTCCAGTTTTTTTTTTTTTTTTTTTTTTTATTTTTAACTTTTTGCTGACATCATCACGTGCAGGGTATGTGACATGACAGATTCATGAGGGAGACTGCCAGCCTGTCGGAATAGAGCTCGGACTGTAAGGTTTGTTTACCCCTTTTTTTATGTATTGTACATTCATTCACAGACTGAGTTGTACTACTCACACTACAGTCATTATGATTAAACATTCTTTCGCATCAGCAGCACAGCACACATAGCAAGCGGAGTGGGCAGGAACTGTAAAGCTGAGCTTGTTTTCTTTTAATATTCAATAACTTATTTAACTTTACTTAAGTTATTATTAAATAACGTCTACCTGTGTTCTTCTGCTTCTGTGCCAGTGGCAGCCAAGCAAGCCAAGAAGGAGCAAAGGGGCTGCTGCAGTGCAAGATCAAGTTGTGTGCAACGTCCAGAGTCCTGGACTGGTCCTCCCAGCATCTGCTGCTTGCAACTCTAGGAATCCCATTCCCATCTCAGACCCCAGAGACTCAAACCCAGGAGGATCAGGAGGGAGACAGGAACAGCACATACATAACACAGCAGTCAGGATGAGAAAATGCCTTTCTGGTCATGGTGGCTCGACTTCCTCTGGTTACTACAGGTAAGAATACAACAGAATGGACATTGCCTCAATCTTTTAGTTAAACTAAATAGTACTGCAGACTTGCAGTATGCAGTTGAGAGATGCAAATGAGGGATGTTTGCACTAGTATTGCAGGAATGCAGGTCTATAGAAGGAGTTGTTGGTTTGCTTTATATCATCATCATCTTCTTTCGGATGTTCCCGTTGGGGGTCACCACAGCGGATCATCTGTTTCCATTTCTTCCTGTCCTCTGCATCCTGCTCTTTCAAACCAACCGCCTGCATGTCCTCTCTCACCACATCCATAAACCTTATCTTAGGCCTTCCTCTTTTCCTCTTACCTGGCAGCTCCATCCTTAGCATCCTTTTCCCAATATACCCAGCATCCCTCCTCAGCACATGTCCAAACCAACGCAATCTCGCCTCTCTTGCTTTGTTTCCAAACTGTCCAACCTGAGCTGACCCTCTAATATACTGATTCCTAATCTTGTCCATCTTAGTCACACCCAGTGCAAATCTTAACATATTTAACTCTGCCACATCCAGCTCTCATTTACACACATATATTCTGTTTTAGCCCTGCTGACCTTCATTCCTCTCCTCTCAAGTATATCTCCACCTCTCCAGGGTCTCCTCAACCTGGTCCCTACTCTCACTACATATCACAATGTCATCTGCAAATATCATAGTCCACGAGGCCTGCTGTCTAATCTGTCAACCTGCCCATCACCACTGCAAATAAGAAAGGGCTCAGAACTGATCCTTGATGTAATCCCACCTCCACCTTAAATTATCCGTCACTCCCACCGCAGTCCTCACCAATGTCACACTACCCTCGTACATATCCTGTACCACTCTTACATACTTCTCTGCCACTCCCAACTTCCTCATACAATACCACAACTCCCCTCTAGGCACCCTGTCATATGCTTTCTCTAAGTCTACAAAGACACAATGCAACTCCTTCTGACCTTCTCTGTATTTCTCCAACAACACTCTAAGAGCAAATATTGCATCTGTATTGCTCTTTCCTGGCATGAAACCATACTGTTGATCACTAATCATCACCGCCCTTCTTAACCTAGCTTCCACTACTCTTTCCCATAACTTCAAGCTATGACTGATCAGTTTTATCCCTCTGTAGTTACTGCAGCTCTGCACATCACCCTTATTCTTAAAAATCGGTACCAAAACACTTTTTCTCCACTCCCCAGGCATCCTCTGACTTTCCAAAATTTCATTAAACAATCTGGTTAAAAATTCCACTGCCATTTCTCCTAAGCACCTCCATGCTTCCACTGGTATGTCATCTGGGCCAACAGCCTTTCCATTCTTCATCTTCTTCATAGCTGTCCTTACTTCCTCCTTGCTAATCTGTTTCACTTCCTGATTCACTATCCCCACATCATCCAACCTTCTCTCTCTCTCATTCTCTTCATTCATCAGCCTTTCAAAGTATTCTTTCCATCTGCTCAACACACTCTCCTCACTTGTGAGTACATTTCCCTCACTGTCCTTTATCACCCTTACCTGCTGCACATCTTTCCCAGCTCTGTCCCTCTGTCTTGCCAATCGGTACAGGTCCTTTTCTCCCTCTTTAGTGTCTAATCTCTCATACAACTCTCTATATGCCTTATCCTTAGCCTTCGCCACCTCTCTCTTTGCCATGCGCCTCATCTCCTTGTACTCATGTCTACTTTCTTCATCTCTTTGACAATCCCACTTCTTCGCCAGCCTCTTCCTCTGTATACTCTCCTGTACTTCCTCATTCCACCACCATGTCTCCTTGTCCTCCTTCCTCTGTCCAGATGTCACACTGAGCACCTTCCTAGCAGTCTCCCTTACTAGCTCTGCTGTAGTTACCCAGCTATTCGGTAACTCTTCATTGCCTCTCAGTGCCTGTCTTAACTCTTCCCTGAACTCCATCTCACAATCACCCTTTAACTTCCACCATTTAATCCTTGGCACTGCTTTCACACTCCTCCTCTTCTTGATGACCAACGTCATCCTACAGACCACCAATCTATGCTGCTTAACTACACTTTCCCCAGTCACCACTTTACAGTCTCCAATATCCTTCAGACTGGCCCTCCTACATAGAATATAATCCACCTGTGTGCATCTTAGGTTAAAACACTCATGTATTCTGCTCAACAACAAAAAAAGGCATGGTTTAAAATGGGATACCTGATAGCTATCACTGCTTTGTAAACAACAGTACCTGTTAGATAAATCTGCTTTGTTTACTTGGGATTTATTGGTTTACAGCTCACACACTTACTTTGTTTTGTTGTTTGCTCTTGCGTTGTGGCATTTTGTTTTACTTTAAATTTGTTGCTTTATCTTAAGTTTTTTTTCCTTTTAATTCTTTACGAAAAGTCTTGGTTTAGATCAGTAAGCAAACATTATTTTGCATTATTTGGCTGCAAAAGAATTACGTTTATTTGAATTAAGGGAAAGCCAAGGAGTAAGGATTTCAGTCAAGGCTAGCAGTGCATGAAAATGTTTAATCGGCTAGACCTGCAAACTAGAAGATGCTCTGATTGCTTTACATTTTTGGCTAATGGGTTGCAAACTTTCTTGTTTTTGCTCTATTTAATTGCAGTTTGCTTTAATTTAAAACACTACTGTTCTTCTGTTTATTTTGTGTTATTCAGTTTGTGTTTAAAAGTTGGTATCCCACAATTCCACGGGAGTGGGTGGGGTTACATAATTATGTATGCAAATTGCATGTTAAACCACAGTGCAGATTTTTGGCCAGTTATACTTATTTTTATGGGCCTTTGTCTAGACTTTTTATGCTTCCAGGTTGAGAGGTATGGTCTCAGCACATGTGAGCACAACCTTGTTGCCAATTTATGTTGTTATCAACATTAGATTACCCTGCACATTTGGTTAAATAAGTTCACAAAGCCAGAGTGGGAGCCAATATTTGGTTTCCTTAATTTAAAAAATGTTACAAAGGTACACTTAAAGGCAAACACACAGGCAGACGCAGGCAGAGATGCAGACACACATGCTACATTTGTTCATCTTGATCTGCTAAAAGCAACTGTTGGCAGTTTGGAAATGATTAACTAGCAGTGAAGACTTCATGTTTATTCATGAAAATCATGCCTCATTAAACTTGTTTTTCTAATAGTACTTTTAGACCCAGAGAGAGTGTGACAGTTTGTTTTGTAGCTTAATGCTCATTAATTTTTATCTTGACATTTGACATATGCATACATATACAAAAAGACATTGGAAATAAAAACACACCATATTTTATCTAGTTAAAAAATGCATGCAACAATACAGTGTCCTCTAAATTTAGTACTATAATATTCACCAGGATAGCAAGAGAATTTGCAGAAGGAATATTTCTCAGCGAATAAAGCATATTATAACATAATGCTGCTCCCCAAATAGTATACCGTTTACATGCCAACTAAATTTTTTTGCTGGCAACAGTGTTACAGTACACTAACACTAGAATTATGCCCACCGTCTTGGAAAAGGAATAAAACCAAGGGCCATCTGGCTCACAGATACATGGAGGTTAGTGGTGTGGGTTGTCCTATTTTGCTTTCAGAGCAATACAAGATGGAAAAGCATGTGGCCACTACCATCCTTGGAGTCTGCCTGGGAGCACATTGACAGTATGACAACAGTGACCCCCCCAAAACTCGAATAAATGAAGTCAACTAAGTAGAAGTCACAAGGAAGGGCAGACGTGACAAGGGTCACCTAGAATTCAAGAAATTGCCTACTTCACTATTTCTGTGGTTCTGGAACTATGAAAGTAAGGATCTACAATGAGCGATTATAACCTGCATGATTTACAGGGCTCCAAATTGGCACCAACTTACTGATGGCATTAATACTAAAAGGGATTACAAATTGGATGTACATTAATAAGCACACTGCTGCAGTTTTTCTTCTGTTAAAGTTTTTACCACATCTACATTCTTTGTATGACAAGTTAAAACTACAAAATATTTAAACATAACTAGTGTGCCATATCACAGAAAAATGTTATAGCACTGTTTCACTTACCTGGTGGTACCCCTTCAGGCACATTCCCCCGGAAGATGTTCTGAGTGAATTCAGGGCGGTTGTCATTCTGGTCGATTACATTAATCATCAACTCCATAGGCACCTCCACTGTGCCAGCAATCTGTGATCCGACAGCAAAGAGCATCAGCTGTGGAGGACAGAATAAAGGACAGCATTCAGTGTCAACTGTTTACACCCATACCTACCCCAAAGCAAAGAGAACCCACCCACGACCCATTATACAGACAATCCCTCAGCTATTTAATTTCACTAATACAGGATGCCCCTGTGCAAAGAAAGCACAGCAATCTCTGCAGTGCAGGTGACGTTCTAACATCACAATTTAGTATTAACACTGGCCGAATATGAAGAGTCAGATACGCTACTTGTTGATACCATGCAAAAAGAATATTCTTTTCCAATAGGGCTGTAGTTCTCATGTCCCTGCACAGTCTCCCAAAAAGTTATCACCTTTACATAACTATCATTAATACATGACTGTGATCCAAAATAAACTAGAACTTTAAATTCTGCTGGTTGCCACAGCTGTACCTACTATGGCCAGGCACAACAGTACAGAATATCTATGCATGCCAGCCTTTTAGGGGGTTTGATTTCCTACCACTAGACTCTTCCTGCCTCACCCATCACGACAGAAAACATTCACAAAATCCTCTAAAAGGAAAGTTTGAGCAGGTAAGACCTCTCAATCAAAACTGGGTTTTATTTCATCTTTGTGAAACAGTATTTACTGAAAGTATAGTTGTGTAAGTAAACTTACTATAAACAGTAGATGTTCTAATAATCACTGCTGTAGTAGCCCAGGCTACACAGGATGTAACAGCTGGTCATCTTTCCCAAAGCTTCAGGGCACATTTCACACACTAAAGCCATTAGGCAGCTTAAGCTGAGCTGACTTTAAGAATAGTTTGGGTGCCAAGACAGGGAGGCTAAGCCCTGAGAGAAACATTGCTAGGAACAATAAAAAAAAAAAAAAAAAAAACAAAACAAATGTCCACAGCCTGGCAAAAAAACATCCAAAGCCAAGAGGGTGCAGGGAGTGCGGGAACAGCTACTGCAGCAATGATCATTCGAATATTTACTGTTATGCAAGTTAACTTACACAGCTTACACTGCTGCACCATGTTTATCACATGGTTCACTGTCGCAGTAGTCTAAGCTATAGATTACCTTAGCTTAGAATAACTGGCAGGTGGATAAGGAAGGGTCCAAATGGTCCTAGCAAAGCCGGACCTAGACATGAAGGAATCCAGTTCTGTTTTTTTAAATGTTTGGACAAATAAAAAAAGAGTATTGGTTATAGAATACTTTGAGTCCAACCCTTTCCAAAATGCCCAAGGTCTTAGTAGAGTGTGCCTTGGCCTTCCTTGAATATTTTTGTTGTGGTGGGAATAACAAACGATAATAGCTGATATAATCCTCAGGAAATGGTCAGCTTTGACACAGACTGTCCCATCTTACCTTCACATGACATGAACAAGTGATAGGAAATTCTGAAAGATTTTGTTCCATCAAGGTTGTACCTGAATTGTCTGTGGACATCCAAGGTATGAAGTATTTCTTCCTTATTTTTGGGCTCAGGACAGAGCACAGGGAGATGGATAGTTTGGCTTAAAGTAAACCCCGACACAACTATAGGTATAAAAGGAGGATTAGTTCTCAAAGAAAACCGGTCACTGTGGAAAATGAAAAGGTTGATGCACCATAAAAACTTGCAACTCTATACTCTTTGTAGAGGCCAGAGCAATCAGAAAAACTGTTTTCCATGTTGAGAACCAAATCAGACGAGCTGGTTCAAATGAAGTATTATAGCTTCTCTACCTCAAAATTAAGATCCCAAGGAGGAGCCACTCGTTTTCGTGATGGTTTCTTATGCAAAAATACTTTCAAAAACATTGTGACATGAGAATGCAGTGAAAGAGGGGGAATTCCAAGGACAGACATGCTGAAAAAGATGACAACTGAACCTTGATATAAAAGTAAGACAGGCCCTAGGAAAGTAAATTGCAACGGGTCCAGCCAGATAAACACAAATCCTAAATGGATGCTGGTTATGTTGCTGGCACCAACCATAAAACCTTTGCCATTTGCATGTGTATGATTTTCTAGTAGAAGGACTTCTAGCCTGCATTAATACCTGCTGCATGTTAGTAAACAGGTGCTTAGAGGGTATTAAAATCCTATCATCCAGGCAGTTGAAATTGTTGAGAGTGGCATGTACTGAAGACGCCTATTCTTGTGCGAGTAGATCCAGTCTGTAAGGGAACTTGTTTTCAATAAACACCTTTATTAAATTATCATGTATGACAGACAATGTTACATTTATATAAATGAAAAGTATTGATTGACACCACATTAGCTGCAAACATTACACATCACAGACATCAGTGAAACAACTGTAGCTGCAAACATTATACAATCACTTATAATCTATCCAGTCATGGTCAGGGAAGCATTATACAACTCATTCAAATCCTACCTCAAACCTTGTTCCTTCTCTGCATATATTGTTCCTACAATTCCCATTTTTTCCTATGTGGCTTGTTCTGTCCCTTTTCTAGAGATCCCAATTCAAGTTGTTTCATCTCTGTTACTATAGTCACACCTACTTCTCGTAAAGGTGGTCTAAACTTTGACTTCCATTTTCTAGTAGCTGCTTTTTTAGCTGCTACCATAATTAGACTCAGCAAGGCCTTACCATGTCTAGGCAATTCTGATTCTGTATCATACCTCAAAAAAATGGGTCTATATTAGATACTTGAATTTACTGAACTTCTAATACGATATAATCAACACCATATCGAAGTCTATTAACACTGAATATCTAATAAAAACAGTAAAAAAAAAAAAAACTGTATTTGCTTTAAGTAGGAGGGCAAGCCCCCCCCCACGCCTCCCACTACTTAAATATTCCAACTCTGAGACCACACTACATTGAAGTAAACAGAAATCTCCCCTTACGGAGATTTCTGTTTACCTCTTCGATGTTCTGCGGTTTCACTGTTTACGCGTCAACAATGTCAGATTCGACATTGTGATCATTCGCGCTTCTAATATAGACCCAAAAAATAATCTCCCCAGTTAATCCAATAAGCTCACCCAGCATCCATGACAGAACAGTCCCCAGGGAATCCCTAAAGTCTGACAGCTCACTACACTCAAAAAATATGTTTTCAGCCACCTCTTTCTTGCCCGCCCCATCTCCAACATTTGCTAGCCACCTGAGGAAAAATTCTCTGGAGCCTACTTGGGGTATAAAAATACCCCTGTAAACACTTCCAGGCAAAGATCCTAAATCTTCTAGACTTTGTTGCATATTTGGGAGATGTACATATATCCCCCCATTGTTTCTTTGTGAATTTCTTATCCCATCCTCTTCCCAATCCTTTTTAAGCTCCTCTGATTGACTCTTATAATCATACAATATTTTATATGCTCTACTAATTATTCCTTTTTTAATGGCAGATTCTGTTCTAGATTCTATTAATAACTCTACCAGTGCTGGTCTTTCATTTAAGAGCCCCCTATTTCATTCTGTTTGCCTTCTCTATCAAGGATTGATATCAGAGTATAGGCAATCTCTAACCTGCAGTCCAAATAAATTATTGGCCTCTTCCCATTCTATTACCTTTCCCTTTCTAGTTATTTGCTCCCAATTCCTTTCTAGTTATTTGCTCCCAATACCTTGATTCCTTTGTCAGTTTTTCCAATAAATTCCAGCCCCTGCTTGCCTATTATCTGTATCCATAACCACAGTCATCCATATCAGCAGAATCTCTTTTCTCTGTTCTCATGCTGGTTTAGTTCTTGGAAAATTTCCCTGCTGTTTTCATAAATATAATACTCTAGGATTTTTGTTATTTTCCTTAAGTCTACATCCAAAATCCCAATCTCTCCGTATTTCTTGAGTTTCCCCCTGTACCATAATCATTCCTTTCCACTTTGAATTATAGTTTTCTGCTTGTGCTATGTATAAGAGCCTTAACTGTGCTGCTATAAAATACCCCCTCAAATTGGGTAATCCTAGTCCACCTTGTTCTATTGGAGGAATCCGCTTATCCCACTTAGCCCTTGCTGTCTTCCCGTCCCAGATAAAATCCTTCATCTCTTTTTAATTGCTATCCACAGCTTCTCCTATGGTTGATAAAAATATGCTTGACCCATGTATAAGAGTAAAGTGACTAAAACATTTTAAATTGCTTCTATCTTAGTATCCATATCCATATAACAAAACTTCCAGTTTCTCAATTTTTGTTTTATCTTCTGTTTAGTCTTCCCAGATATCTTTAGCTGCAACAACTGAGTCATTTCAAATCCATACTACTGATTACTTCATTTTATCATGTCCCCATAAATATTGATATTGTTGGAACAATTTGTGTGGGAGTACATAACTGCTACTGCCTTTGTTTTAGCTTCATTAATTTTGTATCCCAAGAAGATTTGAAACGGTCTTAAAATGTTCCACAGCACTGTAATGTCCCTTTCTGGTTTTGTCATGTATAAAATAATATCAGCTGAAAAAAGAGCCAGCTTTTCCTGACTACCACACCAATTATATCCTTGAATTTCTGAGTCCCTTTATTTTTTTTTGCCAATGGTTCTAAATATAATGCAAACAACAAAGTGGAAAGCAGACAACCCTGCCTGGTTCCCCTACTCAAGAAGTTATCAAAGAGGATGCTACCCACTTTAATTTTTGCCTCCGATCCCTCATATATACTCCTAATCAACCTTAATTGTCATCAGGGAAAGCAAATGCTTCCATTCCCCGCTCAAATTCCCAGTCTACTCTGTCAAATGCTTTCTCTTCAACAATACCTAACAACAGCAGTGCTATTTTCTTAAATTCTGCTTCCCTCTGGATCATCAATGTTCTGTTAATGTTGTCAAATGTTTGCCAGCCGTCCACAAAACCTCACTGATCCATATCTACAGTCTGTAAGGAATCTTATGGCAATTACTCTGGCCAGTTGCCTGGGCCAGAAGGGAGTTACCACAGTGGTCTTCAGGAATTATTTATGATTCTTCTGAAGTACCATAGATATCAGTAAAAATGGTAGAAATGCATGTAGGAACATTCTTGTACAAGGAAAAGAAAAGGCATCTGTCTTCCAGGCCTTCTTGCATGGAATCCTGGAAAATAATTTTGTCAGCTGATTGTTTAAAGAGGAGGCAAAAAGGCGCATTTGAGGAACTCCCTACAGATAGATCCAGTCTTGCTTTTGTCCTGCTCAGCTTGTCTGTCACACAGTTTTGCTCTGACAAAATGTAGGGTGCCTGTACAGTGAGTGTTGTGCTGTAAAGGTAAACCTATATCCCATGCTAACATGGCTAGTCTGCATAAGATCTTTTTAATCATTTTATTAGCAATCTATACACTACCTGTAAATAAGCAACAGAAGTGCAATACACAGACTCCAGTTTGATCTGCTAAATAAAAGCCTTTCATAACTTACAAGACTTAACAAAACAGGCCTCATCAATAGAATCAAGGGCCTCTAAATCTCAGCTGTCTCAGTCAAAGCCAAGCTAATGTTAATTACCTCAAACCCTACTCAAACCTACAGACCACATTCACCTTCTAGTTGGCTAATGGCATGAAGACTGAACAAGTCCACCATGCAAAACTACCATGTATAATTATATATAACAGACTTAAAATTCAACTAACATTTCAACCATGCCATAAAGAAAAGTCACCACAAACTGGGTTCCTTACATAGGTTCATAGGTTCATACTAGGCTATCTGCCCTAGGGCATTTATAAGGCTAGCCAGAGTGTGTTTGGCTTTCACCACCCATTTTAAATTTATTTTGCTATGCCCTTTTTCGAGGTTAGTATACTGTGCCTCTGTCTAACAGTGACACAGAAGTGATACCCGGGGTAAACCTATGATCTCCCATCCACTCATCAAGATTCCTCTTGAAGAGAGTCAATGAGGGACTCTGCCTAACCTGGACTGGGATTTTATTCCAGAGTGAAGGGAGCCTCTGGGTTATGAATCTGTCCCTCCAGCATGTCCTATTTATTTCAGTGCTGAGGTTCAAGTCTCTCGAGTGCGTAGCTCGATGGGTTTTGGATTTTCTGAGGTGCAGCATGTCCATTAATTCCGGGTTGGACATGGCTTTATACGTCAGGCACAGATCGCCTCTGAACAGGCAGTATGCCACTGAGTAGAGCTGGAGTTTCTTTAACCGGGCAGCATATGGCATCTGTTTGAGCCCTTTGATCCTCTTGGTGAAGTACTTTTGGGGTCTTTCCAGTTGCTGCAGGTGTCTGGTAAGGTACATCCCAAAAGGGGCATTGTACTCAATTATGGGCCTGATGAGGGATGAGTAAAGAGGCACGATGACCTCCCCTGATCTAGATGTGAATCCCTTCATGATTAGGTGGGCTATATAAAATGTTTTTCTAACCACATAGGATTAAACCTTTCCTTACCAAAGCCACCAGAAAGCACACTGCTTCATCCCTACTTCCTTCTTTTCTTATGACCATTTTCAACAATATACAAACACACTGCTGGCCAAAGTCGAACAATGATGCAACAAAATAGTTAAACTTACGACAAACATGCCATACTGTTCTGACCACTGTCTAGTACTCAAGAGATTAAATGGGCTTGATCTTCCACACAACTTTTCACTTCACAAAGTAATACACAAGCATTATTTCTATCCCACTATAAAAAATCTGATTATGCCATACTCACCAGAAAGGCAACTTAGATCCTAAGCCAAATCTCGAACAACTACATCCAGCTCCACAGAGGACTCCTTAAATTCTCATAAAATTACATAAACTTGAACTCTTGCCCTCTGGAACTTTAAAAGTCACTTAAAAGAAACATGAATTTGCCACTGCACACCTCCAGGATGATCTGAATAACTAAACTGTATATGCTCTCTCAGAGCCCTACATGTCCAATCAATGCTTCTACTCGGCTACATAAAAAGCTCTCTAGACTGATAGTCATGTATTACTTACCTAGGCCTTTTTATTTTAACCAGCTTTATGTAAATATTCCATTATGTTTTTGTTGGTATGCTGTACAATCTGTAACTAATTGTTGTAGTCTGTTTAAATGGCTTATGGAGCCTTTCTCCCTGGGACTCCTCTGAAAGGGAGTTTATCTTTCAAACCCAGTCAGACTATCCTGGCAAACAAAGACAAAAACATAAAATAAATTTCCCTGTCAATGGGGAATTCCTTCCCACTGCCATCTGAATCAATCTGTTGCCAAAGAGAGAGACGGAAATTCAGACACTCTGGAAGGGATAAGGGACTGGCAGTGCGTGTGTGCGCATGCATGTGTGTGTGCATGCGTGTGTGTGTGTGTGTGTGTGTGTGTGTGTGTGTGTGTGTGTGTGTGTGTGTGTGTGTGTGTGTGTGTGGGGGGCAAGGTTACTTACATACTCATCATGGCTTATATTACTATCCTTTGTTCTTGTGGTTCCTGCTTATTTCTGCCTGAACCTCCCTACGCTCGTTTTTAATGTCTATTTACTTGCATTTTGCTGATGCTGTTTATTTTGTTTCTTTCCAAGATTGTATGAGGGAACAGAAAATCCCTTGGAAACTCTGGAGAATGAAGGCTGAAGAAACAGATTCCCTGTATTAGCTTACCTCTCTCATATTTTTGATCACTTCTTTAGCAGATTGTCCAACAACTCATTTTTTAGATCTTCCAGGAGGTTCTTACAACATAGCCAGACAAACCACCTCAGCACAGTACCGGTGGCAACAGCCGTGGGACGTAGTATCTACAGAATCATACACACACTTTAAATAATGGGTTTTACCTGAAAATGGAAGAAACTACACCACACAAAGCATATCTTTTCTCACACAAGGAAAAGTACAATTTACCACGGCAGTAACGTCTAATGATCACTGTTGTAGTATCCCAATAGTACTGGGCTATCTCACCACATAACCTAGATGTCCGTCTGGGGTACCAAAGCAAAAACCTTCCATAGAGCCATATGTCAGACATACGTCCCAAGCCCATGGGCATAAGGGGACATATGAGCGCGAGGTCCTCAGGCTATCCTCAAAGCCATGAGACCTGGAAACACTTGAGGAAAAGTAAAATAAGAGTGAAAACATCAGCTAAGAGGAGGGAAGATACAGAAGGTCTTCTCCTTGGTCCATAAGGAATTAGAGGACAACACATTGACACAAAACAAAGGGGAATGAAGGGTGGGAAGCAATACTCCAACAGTGATCAGCAGGACATCTACGGTTATGGTCAATTCCTTCTTTAGATAACTATTGCAATATTTCAGTAATATTGGGCGATTCCCAGAGAGTAACTATTGGGCGATTCCCACAGATTAATATTTAGAACATGGGGCTAGATCAGGTATAAGGGAACTGTCAGTCATAGACAACAGATGTAGCAAATGAGACTCTGGATCTAGAGAAAACATCTACCCTATAATGTCACGTGAAAGCAAAAGTGTGCACTGATGGCCAAATGGCTGCTTCTAGAATAGCCCTAGAATCAATTCCTTTGTAAAAGGCTCCTGATAAGGCCGCTTCTCTAATGTAGTGGGCTTTAACTGGAGAAGGTAAGAATTTACCAAGGTGGAAGTAACAAAAGAAGATAGACTCCGAGATCCAGTTAGCAATGGTTTGCTTAGAGACAAGGCTACCGGACTTGTCCTCCTGGAAAGATAGCAGCAGCAGGTCAGAGTCTGAATGCCTTTGGTTTTGTCCAAATAAAATATAAGCTGTGCACATCCAGGGAATGGAGGATTTTCACATTTTTTCTGAAGATTTGGGAAGAAGGTATGAAGAGTGTTGACCTGGTTGACAGACAACTTGTTGACCACCTTAGGCATAAAGGAAGGACCGATCCTCAAAGAATCCCTTCTAGGAGAAACCATAAAGGCTTGAAGGGTGGTAGAATGGTTTTCCAAGTACACATTTCAAGGAAGCTGAATCTGCTGGCTTAAAATGTGGCTCAGTAAGTTTTTACAAGAAAAACTTTAGGTCCCATGCAGGTGGAATAGCCCTCCTAGGTGGGTTCAAATGAAGGACACCTTTGAACTATTTTACCTCAACTCTAGAAATTAGTGGTGGATCTAGAGGCAAACTTGCAGAGATGGCAGATAAATGTGACTTAACAGAGGAGTAGATAGTCTTTTAATAGTTTGCACAAAGAAAGAAAAAGAAAGAATGAATAGTAGAACCTCAGTCTGAGTAGGATTCAGCTTGTTAGTATGACATTAGGCAAAACATCTTTTCCATTTGGATTTATTTATTTTTTTATTTGCCTTTGTTTGCAAGGAAATTTCTACTGGGCAATAACCATTTTCAGTGGGGGCCTGAACAGAAAAACTCCACTTGTTTACATTATACTTAGTTTTAGCTAAATACAGAGTAGTTACATTTCTATTTACATTAATATACCATATAGTGGTTACATTTATACATTCTAAGATTTATACGTTTTAAGATAAAGAATTCTAGTGGTAGGTTTTCCCACTTCCTGAAGAACCTGTAGCACCTGCTTAGAAAAGCAGTGTCCAAAAGGATTCCTAATTCCATCATCCACACCATCAGTCAGAGAGAGAGAGTGGAATGAAGCAAAGACGTAACTTGTGATGATGACCCCTAGCCAGATCATAGAGAAATGGGAACCAATGCTGCCTGAGCCAAAGGGGAGTCACCAGCATGATGTCTGGCTCACCCCTTTGGATCTTTAACAGAACTTCTGGGATTAGAAGAGGGGAATGATGGAGAACCCTCCCATTCCAATGAAGAGCCATGGCATCTGTCCTCCAGGCCTGGGGCAAACAGCTTGAGCGGTTTGTTGTGAATGGAGGCAAATACTTCTATCCGAGGAATACCCCATTTATGGACTATGTCTAGGAAGATCTCCCTGTTCAACATCCATTCATAAGGGTCCTCCAGAGATCTACTTAGAAAATCCATCAGGACATTGCCCTGGGAGCAAATGTAAACTGCTCATAGGAACAGGTTTGCTTTTATGGCCTGTTTCCATGCAGAAGAGCCAGTATGCATAGCTGAAAAGAACTGCACCCCCCACACTGATATACCACATGACTGTTGTGTTGTTGTCTGTGATGATTCTGAAGGGGCCTGAATTCTATGAGTGAGAAAAAAAAATTGAGGGGCCTGAATGAATGCCCTCATTTCCTTCACATTGGTGTGCTCAGTCCTTTGTACTGGGGTCTGTTTCCCCTAAATTCTTAAGGAACCCATCCTTGACCCCAAGGTATGGCTGAAGCACCTGTGTGCAATTCCAGAGAGGGAATCACTGGCTTAAATAGAAGGCCTGGATTGAGCTGTTCTTGGGAGATTAACCACTAATTCTCTCTTCAGAAAAGGAAGAACAAGGATCAGTGCTCAAATGGTGACAATGTTGAGACCAGAGAGATTTTAGGTACTGCTGGATTTTTCTCATATGTAGCTTTACAAAAAGGAATCACAGGGGTGGACACAGCCATGAACCCCACAGCTTCTAGAATTTTCCTTGCAGGGCAGGATTGAAGAGGCAGCAGAGACTAAAAGTACATAGAAAGGGACTGGACCTTCTCTTGGAGTAGCAAAACCAGCATAAGATCTGGGTCTAGCCTTCAGCCAACAGATCCTGGGCAGGAGTTAACACAGACATTTATAGATTTGTTGTAACCCCAAACTCTATAGAAGGGATAAAGTATAGCTGAGATGCTGTAACAGAACTTCCTTGAAGGATGCCTGTACTAGCAGGTCTTTGAGATATGGGAATATATGAATTCCTTGAGTTCTGCCAAAGGCAACAGGATGAGCGAGGCATTTTGTGAAGACCCTGGGGGCTGTAGATACCCCAAAAGGTAAAGCAGATAAAGTGTGAACAAATAGAAAACCGCAGGAACTTCTTGAAAGACAGATGAGCAGGAATATGCAGATAAGCATCCTTCAAATCTAAGGAAACCACGAAGGCATGTGGAAGGATGCATGGGAGGACAGTCTGCAATGAAAACATTTTGAAAGAGGGCACCTTCAGAAAATCTAGAATGGGCCTCCAATCTCCTACTTTCTAGATACCAGAAAAAGTGGGGAATACAATCCTTTTCCTGCATGTTATGGGGGCAAACACTCTACTGTGCCTTGTTTGTGAAGACTCTGCAAGATAACCACAGATAAAAATAGTAATTAGCAAACAAAATGAGCAGTGGCCGGTGAAACTGGAAACAAACTTTAATTAGCACTTTCATCTGTTGTTACACTTGACTTCTTCAGGTTAAAACAAGACATTTTCATACATCACTTCCTTTTATAACCAGGCTTCATCACATGCCCATGTTATTAAAGAAAAATACATCTAAAAATAACTTTTTTGCAAGAATGCATTTCACCATTTAAAATAGATTAACCAAATTAAAAATACTACCTTTAAATATTCTGTAAATATTTTATTCGCATAACTACTTCAAAACGTGAATGTTAATACACCCCACACTAGTACTTCATGCACTCCAAAGAGGGCAGATTTTTACTATGCTTGTATAGGATTCCTATCACAAGTCATTGACCCCCCCCCTTTAAAAATATAATTCAACTTTTAATTTCAAATAGCTGGAGAGAGACAATACATCATTCAATCCACATGGATTAGTGGCGTTCACTCTTAATTGCCACATAAATTCTTTAAATTTGAGAGACAGTTCCTTAGGACCACCCCTGCTGTTACTTAATACCTGATCAATTGCTACAAACTTAACCTTGTGATCAGGATTCTGTGTAGTATGAATAGCCAATACATTCTTTTGGTTACCCTTCCTAATGTCGTACATATTTTGGTATAAACAAACTAAACGCCTTCTTAGTCTTCCCTATATAAAAACTTTCACAGCTTTGACATAGGGCGACATATACAATGTGTGTACTGTTACAGTTCAGTTTATAATTCAGTTGTATTATACCATATCTGGGAATAAAAACCTTTTCTGTTTCTAGTACGTTAACGGAGTACAATGACTGCATTTTTACCATCTTGCCCTTTATGTAACATTTGTTTCTCTCTGTTTTTCAACAAGTCTTTGATGCATCCGTCTTTTTTATATATAACACATGGTCCGTCACCTACATTTTTGAGAACCTCTTTGTCACTTCTAAAAATAAAACAATTTTTTTTTAAATCATCTTTTATATCATAGAACTGTAAATTTTATGTCAAAATAAAGACCTTGCTAAACTCATTTGTGTGCCTTGAACCCATATTAACAGCATTTATATTACTAGTGCTACCTTTCTCTAAACCTAACAGAAGAAAAAAATGCCGGGCACCCTTTTTTCAGTAACCTCACACAAAATCAGTTCAACAAAACTGTTGGGATACCCCCTTCTTAATAACATGCCCTTAACTTCTCCCTTTCTTCAACAAAGGTTTCCCAGTCACTGACCATTCGTGCTAGCTGCATGCATTGGCCTTTGACCAAGGATCTTTTTTGAAAGTCAGGATGCCCACTTTCAAAGTGTAAAGGGGTGTTAGAATAAGTGGGCTTCCTATAGACAGTAGTACATTTTTTTCAATAGATCATTTAGTAATAAAAATGTTCAAAAAAACTGATTTTATTTCTGTGATATTCCATGGTAAAACTCAAGAAGGGAGTATTCATATTTAGGTATTCAAGGTAACACTTGACAAAGAGGTTCTCAAAAATGTAGGTAACAGACCATGTGTTATATATAAGAGAGATGCATGCATCAAAGAATTGCTGAAAATACTGCTATTATCTCACGTATGTGGTGGAACATACCAACACCAAGAGTGTAGTTGGCTGGCTCAAGTTTGCTCTGTAACTTGCGATAATTGTATAAAATGCTACAATCTTAACTGCTAAATACTTGTAACCTAGTATTCCACCACCTGTAATTATTGCGCTCTCCTATTCTAAAGATGAGTATTAACTGTTGTGAGTAAGGCACTCTAAACCTTGATTAAAACGCTCGCTCCTTGCGTTGCATCGTGTCTCCTTACTAAAACCTCTGTTCTTGCCTACATGTTAATGCTGTCTGCCTCAGATCTAGAAAGTAAGCAACTGCTGTTTTACAATGACTATGTTTTTTTTTTTTTTAATGATAAGACTAAACATGCTCGCTCCTTAGCGTTGCGTGTATCCCGAGTGCTGAGGCATGTCTCTGCCTGAATCTTAATGTTTCTGTCTTGACTTCCGCATTATCCAGCAAGTAAGCGATAGCTGCTTTAAGAATGCTTACTGCATGCTTACTAAAATAAAATGAAAAACGCTCTCTCCTTATCGTTGCATGCATCCGAGTGCTGAGGCTTCTGGCTCTACCTGACTGTTAATGCTTTCTGTCCTTTGTGTACCCCTGCACTATTCTAGCAATTAGATGGCTGCTGCTTCAGGTAATTTACTGTATACTCATTTAATGCTCGCTTCTTAGCATTGCATTGTTCCCGAGTGCTGTAGTCCCTGTTTCTGCCTGAATCCTACTACTCCTATTTTCTGAGATCCCTGTACCACCCAGCTAAGCTGTGGATTCCTTCGTGCAGCCTACTGTTGTATGTGATAACTGCCCTGTGCAACTGGTTTCTTTTTCTCTCCTCCTGCCTGTAACTTGAAAAGACCTTTCTGTCCTGAGTATTTCTGTTTTCCTATTGCAAGCACCCTCACTACCTACAATTTAAAGTGTGACCTCCTCACCTTGAGTGGACTAATACTATAGTTTATTTGAATGCTGAAGGCTCTTGAAATGATTGCATTCATTTAATGTACTGTTATTCAATATATGCTTACTTCTGATTTGTTTTTCAGATATGCATACAATATTTTTTTCACTGTGCTTATATACTGTATTATTTAACTGAAACTAGTTGCCTATAATTTCCTGTGACTTGTTTCTGTCTATATACCAGTATTATATTTCAATGATTAGACTATGTAGTGCTCCCTTCCCCTCTCCTGCATGCACTCTCACTGCAAACTAAAAACTTACACTTTAACCTGTTCCTTCCAACCTAGCTGCTGCTAAGCTACTTCATGTTAGTGATTGTTTTGTATTCCTTCTCTTCCAGTTTGCCCTGCCGCGTGTACCCCGGGTTCCTATCTGCTGAAAACAATACTTAAGGGAACGTGTAATTATCTCCCTGTGCTTTACTGGTTCCCCAAACTTAAAATGAGAACATGCAAGAAATACCAAAACAAAGTATGTACCTTTTTGTAAACTGTTTGCACTCCCTATAGCTGTATTGTACTCCTGCCTGTGCATGCTAACAGCCTACTGCAGACCCCACTCAACCTGCTCTTTCCAGTCCACCCCCCCCTCAAGTCCTTGTGCCCCTATACTGCAATTCTGGATATGTCCACTAGATGGCAGCATCTACCTAATTTTGAATTTCCCACTATAGTCAAATAAGCTACTTAACATTTGTCTGTCCTAATTTAGCCCTATTGCCCTTACCTAACCTCCGTCAACCTCCCTGCCTTCCTCCTAGTCTCACTTAGCAAATTAGTGCCTCACCCCTGTGCCTTCTTACCTTACGTTTGCTATCCATCTTATTGATTGTTCCTCGCTGGCTTACTCTTCCATCTGCTTGGCTCTACCCACTCCGTTCGCCCTGCGGGCTCACTCCGCTCCCCTACCCTGCCCCATTTCCCATGCGCCCCTACTCTGCCCCCATTTCCCACCCACACCTAGCACCTCTACTCTTATAGCTAATACAACACACCCACTTCCTTTCACACCTATTTAACTAATCCCTAACCTGAATCAAGCCACCTCTCCTACTCCAACACTTTACTATAACTCCACCTCCTTGACACCACCACAAGTATATCCCAAGCCCACCCCTACCTGATACTGAATACAAACACCATGCCCACCAAACCTGCCACATTATTAACTGAACTACTAATACTTATTAGCATATCCTACTTAAACTATCTCACCAGGCCTCTGTATGTCAATCACTCTCATCCATTTCATACTACTACCTCAATCCAAATACAGCATGCACACTCCCAAACTTACATATCCCCTAACCTCTTCTTCCTCAACAATACTATGCTCTTCACCTATAGACTTGTATCTTACCCCAACAATACCTTTCCCATCAATAATACCTCCATCTCAAATCTTATAACCCACAAATGTGGAACTAAGCAGCTCATTTAACTTCTATTCTTCTTTCAGGTGACATTCCCCCAATCCCCGGCCCCTCTCCTTCACACAATTCTACCTCCCCATCCCACCCACACTACTTAGCAGGTAGGTCTCTCTGCCTCACATCTCTTAATGCCCAAAGCATCTGCAACAAAATCCCTAACCTCCACGCCTGGCTTCTCTACAATCAACCAGACATTCTATCCATTTCTGAAACCTGGCTGAAACCGCACATCAAAGACTCAGAACTTATTCCACCCAACTACCGTATTATTAGAAAAGATAGAACATGTAAGAAAGGGGGAGGTGTCGCTCTCCTTTACTCCTCATCCCCCTCCTAGTGACCCCCTACTCCAAACCCATCCCTACATTTGGTAATGCCGAAATAATCCCAGTCCTTCTGCACATAAACAAACTCATCTGTATAGTCACTCTGTAAATCCCCCCAGGAGATAATGTCCACATCCTTGAGGACATTCTCTCCTAGTTCTCTACTAACATTACTAATGAAACTATGATCCTAGGTGATAACATTAACTGCACCACAATTTAATCTCCAAACACCTCCCTAGCTATAAACCTATACAACTTCACTCAACTTTTTACCTCAACAACTAGACCATCCAAAGACTTCCACCATGGGAGCACCTTAGATTGGATTCTTGTTTCACATCCTCACTATATCACTGACTGTGGCATCCTTCCCGACCCACTAGCTGACCATTTTCCCATTTTTGCCCATCGTCTTCCCTCCTCCCTACATCTAACCATACCTATACCTCTACGCAGTGCCTGAAAAACTTCAACCCCAATGAATTCTCTAATGTACTAAAAAGAGTAAACTGGAACCCACTAAAATCTTTATCCCTTGATAATGCCATTTCCTACTACAATACAACTTTCTTAGACTTGCTAAACTCCTTTGCTCCCTGGAAATCAAAACGCACAAAAAGCAACCCTGCCCCCTGGTTAACTACGCTGTCCCCTGGGTAACTAAAAATACTTGCTCATCATGCGACTCCGAGATAAAGCTTGGAAAACGCTACCATAAAATTAAAAACTACCACCACCCTAAACGAATACAAAATACTTCGTAACAAAGTAAAGAAACTTATTATCTCAGACCGCAAATCCTATTTTTCAACACTCCAAACCAGCCACAACACTCACCCTAAAAAGTTCTGGGATGGAATCTCCTCTCTCCTTAACCCAGGTAAAAAAGAAAACTCCTGCCCTGACCCTAACACCTCCAACCAAAATTTAGCATCCCAATTTAATTCATTTTTTATTGACTCCATAGCCAAACTAACATCATCCTTTACTAACACTGCTTCCCCAATCCCACAACCTCACCCATACATTCCTCCTGCCCCTAGTAAGTCCAGCCCCCAACCTCCTCCCTTCTCCATGAATCCTATCTCCATATGTACTATAAAAAAAACTACTCCAAAAAATGAACCCATGTTCTAATGCTCCTGACATCCCCTCCTACTTCCTAAACATCACGGCAGAAGACATTGCCCTCCTTATCTGTATTCTAATCAATAGATCAATTTCTGAATGTTATGTTCCCCAACTATGGAAAAAACGCCTTTATTATTCCACTCCATAAAGGTGGCAACAACAATAATATCCCAAACTTCAGACCTATCGCTATCTTATCCCACATTTCTAAACTTCTTGAAAAATGCATCCACCTTCAAATTCTACCCTCTCTCTTAAATAACAACCTTCTCACTCCCACTGAGCATAGATTCCTACCAGGTCATAGTACCTCCACTGCCCTTCTCTCCTTCCTAGAGATCATTAACAAGGCCCGTGACACCGGTCATACTGTATCTATCCTCCTCTTAGACACCATCTCACACAACCTTCTCATTACCAACCTCTCTAAACTAAACCTATCCACCTCCACTATTAATTGGTTCACCAGTTACCTATCAAACAGGCAAACAAGCAGTCAAGTGGAAAAAAGCTATTTCACCTTTTGTAGATACTCCCACAGGTGTCCCCCAGTGATCAATTCTAGGTCCCCTTCTATTCAATATCTTTATAAATTACTTCCATCTCGCCATCCCTAACACTAAACTCATCCAATACGCCGACGACTCGACAATAATCTGCTCTGCCACCTCTACTTCTTCATTAATAAAATTAATTCAGGTAGCCTCCTCTTCCACTGAACAATGGATGCTAGACAACCATCTGACACTCAATACTACCAAGACTAAACTAATGATATTTACTCCTTCTAAAACCACCACCTTAGATAAAAACTCTCTCTCTATCACCAGTCAAAATAATATAAACTCTCGAAATAGTCTCCATTGCAAAACTTCTAGGAATTCTCCTTGATGATCAGCTAAAGTATGATAGCCACATGCAAGTTAATATAAAAAAACACATAAAAAGTTAGGCATTCTTTACCGTCATAACCGCTATATCTCTCTCCCCCTACTAGGCGCGTACTCGCTACTGCTTACCTCATCCCTTCCCTTCTGTATGGTGCCTCTATCCTTACTAATTTGCAATCTTCCCTCAAATTAAAACTCTCCTCCTGTTACTACAACATTTCTAAAATTGCAGCTGGCCATAGATCCACTACCCATCACTGTATTTCCCTACATCAACTAGACTGGCTTGAGCTACCCAACTATCTCACCTATACCCAACTTATCCAAGCACACAAACTTATTTTCAGCCCCTCTCTCTGCCCCTCCCTTGCCTACACCTTCAAAATCCATCTTCTTGACCGATGTCTCAGATCTAACTCTCAGAATCTAATAGAACTCCATAAACCTTCCCGTCCTCCAGGCAAGCGCCTCCTATTCTTCTCGCTAGCACGCCACTAGAATTCTCTTCCACCTCTCATTTGTACCACTAACAGACTCTCTGCCTTCAAAACCCTGCTTCTCACATACCTAACTTCACAATGGGAATGCTCTTGCTCCCATCCTACATAATTTCATTACCGTAACTACTTTCCACAAAGTAATACACCTGTAAATAGCCCACTACAGTCCAAACTCCCAATAATAACTGTAGGAACTACCATATTGTACAGGAACTGTAACTCTTTTGTAATGAAATTCAGTGCATTACTCTAACTAGCACCTCATGGGAACTTTTTACTTTTTTTTTCTAAATTCTCTTATTCATGTAATTTATCTTGTATACTTGAGACTTGAGACTTCTTGCATTTATATTTATCTTCACATTTCATGTATTATGTTATAATGTATTCTTATGACTCTTGCATTTATAGTGTACCTTGTACTTAATGTATTTTTCTGGAGCTTTTCTCCCCAGGACTCCATTGAAAACGGGCTCTTCATAGCCCAATTGGACTATCCTGGCAAACAAACTGCAAATAAATAAAAATACATAAGACAGAAACAAATGTTACAAAAAGGGCAAGATGGTAAAATGCAGTCATTGTACTCCGTTAACTTACTAGAAACAGAAAAGGTTTTTATTCCCAGATATGGTATAATACAACTGAACTATAAACTGAACTGTAACAGTACACACATTGTATATGTCGCCCTATGTCAAAGCTGTGAAAGTTTTTATATAGGGAAGACTAAGAAGGCGTTTAGAGTTTGTTTGTACCAACATATGTACGACATTAGGAAGGGTAACCAAAAGAATGTATTGGCTATTCATACTACACAGAATCCTGATCACAAGTTTAAATTTGTAGCAAGTGATCAGGTATTAAGTAACAGCAGGGGTGGTCCTAAGGAAATGTCTCTCGAATTTAAAGAATTTTTGTGGCAATTAAGAGTGAACGCCACTAATCCACCTGGATTGAATGATTTAGTGTCTCTCTCCAGCTATTTGAAATTAAAAGTTGAATTATATTTTTTAAAGGGGGGGGGGCAATGACTTGTGATAGGAATCCTATACAAGCATAGTAAAAATATGCCCTCTTTGGAGTGCATGAAGTACTAGTGTGGGGTGTATTAACATTCACCTTTTGAAGTAATGTAAATAAAATATTTACAGAATATTTAAAGGTAGTATTTTTAATCTGGTTAATCTATTTTAAATGGTGAAATGCATTCTTGCAAAAAAGTAAAAAAATATATTTTTAGATATATTTTTCTTTAACAACATGGACATGTGATGAAGCCTGGTTATAAAAGAAGTTATGTATGAAAATGTCTTGTTTTAATCTGAAGTGTAACAACAGACGAAAGCGCTAATTAAAGTTAGTTTCCAGTTTACTGGCCACTGCTCGTTTTTTTGCTAAATACTCTGCAATATAGGAGATCAGAGGTCCATCTAGCTAGGAGGTGGTAGTAGGACACCTCTGAGCACTGGAATTCCAAGCTATTTTGCAGCCTTGTTGAATAATGGACAGGACCCATTTGTATGAGGTTATGAGCTGCTATGCCGACAGGGATGAGGTTAGTATTTTAGACACATGGAGGAATGGATTGAGGTGAGCAGAAGACAGCAGAAAATAGTTTCCCAGACGTGGAGTCCTCTAGCAGGTGTATCTTGAAATCTCTTCCTTGGCACCTTTCTACCTTTAGGTGTGGACGCAGAGCACCTGTGACCAGAGGAGGTGGGTTTAGCCAGATAGTTCCTCTGATCCCTGGGAAAAGAGGGGAGAAAGATTTTGCATTATTTTACCTTGTTATGAAAGATTTGTACAAGTTTACAGCCTGAGGATCAAATAACAGATCCCTATTAAGAGCGGAATCCAAACATTTAGCTTTAATGCTCTCAGGCAAGGACTGAGAATGACTTCATTCAAATCTTCTGATAACAGATCTAGAAGTAGGTCCTCTACAAGAAGCTCCCACTGTAACACAGCTGTACGTAATACTAACTCTTACTACCGGAGGAGCTTCATCCACCATGGAAATAGTCTGCGGTTTAAGTTTCAGGTGCTCCAATGCAAGGACAAGACTCTGTTCAAATCACCCAGAATGGACAACCTATATTTATTCATTTGTGTTATATTAATTCAAAGTCCCGATGGTCAGTGTAACAGTCAAGTAAACCTTTTTCCCAAATCTTTCCACAGCCCTATTATCTCTGCCCGAGGATAGGGCATTGACAGCAGGTAAACATTTTAATGGCTTCTCCGTGGAAACAGTAAAGGCAGAGGGATATGCCAGTGGGTTTTTATTTAAGAATGTAAGGTCTATAGGCACTTTATACAACCTTAGGTCTCTTAGGACTTGGAGGTTGAGAGTCAGGTGAAGTAACAGTGGATGCAAATGCATCCACAAAACCAGACATGGGGGAACGGTGTAGTCGTAGGAATACCAAACTCCAGTAAATTCTAACAGCTCTTCTGCACACAAGCCACTTATCTGGATTTCCACTCAAACTGCTGCATCATTTTTGTGATGGTTCCCCCAAAGGAGATGTCCTCAACAGACAATGAGGTACCATCATCAGAAGCCATTTGGCCTGGAGAGTAAACGTGAGATGATCAAACCAGGAGATGTTCATCTGAATCAGAATCTGGCTCATCATCCTCTGAAGAGGACTCGTGAAGGCCTCAACAGGTACTTGGCTCTAACTGGGCAGATGATGGTTCAGGCCTAGGCCATTTGAGTTTTTTTTGGAATAAGTGGAATGTTGATACCAAGGATTCCACCATGGGTGAAGTGCTTTAAACACTAGGTTCCTAACCTAGTATAAAGAGGAAAGATGCATAGGATGTTTGGTACAAACAGCTGACAGATATGATAATTCCTATAGTTGTGTTAAGCTCCAAAAAAAACAAAAGCAAAAAAACACTGGGAGGGGAGATTCTTTTAAGTAATCTGTGTACCACAATTAAATTTTCCTCTCTTAGCTCAGATCTAACCAATTAAAACACCCAACTGCAAAGAAAACAAGGAAGGATCCCTGACAGTGTACTTATCTGAGTAAGTGAAGGCAAGGCTGTTACCAACAACAATGTGTGAACAGACTAACTGGTGTGAGACCCGTGTTCAGACTGGCAGTGAAACAGTCTGTGGCTCTCATGGTCATGCATCCCCTTATGCATCTCCACCACTATAGGCTTAGCTCACACGTCAGATATATGACTCTATGGAAGGTGTTGGCTTTGGTACCCCAGACAGACAACCAGGTTATTTGGTGAAATAAACCAATAGTATTGCTATATTGCAATCATGATCGATGGAAGAACATCTGCAAATAAACATTTCTCATACTTCCACAATTAAACTAACATATCATGAGCTTGACAATTAAATACTGCAGAAGCATACATGTTTTTCCCAGACTTCTCAATTGCTTCACCATCATTATCTGAAGGTGAAGGATTAGAAATAACAAAATGCTTACCAGCAGCTGGACTGACTAAAGCTTCAACTGCAAGGTCTGATCTGGGATTTGTGTATAAAAATTTGAAAGCCTGAGGTACTTTGTACAGCCTATCTGGTTTACTGGCTGCAGCAGGTTGGCTGTCAAGCGAAACCAGAGGCTGCGACAAACACATCCTCCACTGACAGCACTGAGGGGATGGGAGGAGGGCCCACAGGCTGTGACAAACACATCCTCCAATGCTGACAGCACTGGGACATGGGAGGAGGGACCACAGGCTGTGACAAACACATCCTCCAATGCTGAAGCACTGGGGCATGGGAGGAGGGACCGCAGGCTGTGACAAACACATCCTCCAGTGCTGACAGCACTGGGGGGATGGGAGGAGGGACCACAGGCTGTGACAAACACATCCTCCAATGCTGACAGCACTGGGGGGATGGGAGGAGGGACCACAGGCTCTGACAAACACATCCCACAGTGTCGACAGCACTGAGGGGATGGAGGAAGGACCAGACTGTGACAAACACATCATCCAATGCTGGCAGCACTGGGGGGATGGGAGGAGGGACCACAGGCTGCTACAAACACATCCTCCACTGACAGCAGTGCGAGGATGGGAGGTGGGACCACAGGCTGTAAAACACATCCTCCGACACTGACGGCTCTGTCAGGATGGGAGGAGGGACCACAGGCTGTGAAAAACACATGCTCTGACGCTGACAGTACTGGGGGAATGGAAGGAGGCACTGGGAATTGCAGGTGTAGCTGCTAATAGTTATTTTCTGAGGGACTGAGAAACCTCAGTGTTCTCCATTGAAAATTCTGGCACATTCTGGAAATAGTCCAGAATCCCTCACAAAGAGATTCAGATACCATGATCTTCTCTGAATCTGAGCTGGAGATCTGAGAAAAATCTCTCTCATTAACATCAAATTCCACTCCAGATTCAATTTCTTGAATCTCGTCAGAAAAAGAGGAATCTCATTTTCTTTTACCATAATCCACTTTATAAGAAGGGTCAACAGCCTGTACAAGACCCGGAGCCACACCTAAAACTACTCCTGCCCAGTGAAAATGGTGTAGAAGAGAAAAGTTTTTTCTGTTTCTTTTTGACAGGAAAGTTGGGACAAACCACAATTTTAATGGCGGCAACAGCTTCACCAGGGAGGAGCACAACATTCTGACTAAACAGGGGCTCCTTCCCTGTCCCTTCTCCCAAGACTGACAAGAGTGGTTCTCCCTTGACTACAGAAGGGACTCCCCAACAGCCACAGAGTACATGTCTAACCTCCAGTCCATAGTGGCTGCATGGATAAAGTACAGTTGTGTACGCTTACATAAATGTAGATGTTAGTGTATTCACTGTTGCAGTCATTACATTTGGGTTATTTGCTTGCAGTAGCCCTCAAGTCAGCCTAATTAACAAAGTCTTGGGTCCTACGTTGGTTGCTGTCTCTTCTTCCGTGATGTCAGGTCTTCAGGGGTATAAAACATGCAGCCGACATCATTACATCAGTTTTTTTGCCCCAGATGTCAGGTGCCCCCCTAATGGGAAGCAATTAAGTCTATAAATATACAAGGTTATACCTCAAACAGAAAAGAAAATACACCAAAAAGCTTTTAAATATTGAAAAGGAGAGAAGAGGTATAGCCAAAAGAAGTCAGGGGGCTGGAGGGAGGATAACCAGGACAACAACAGTGAATACACTTGAACATCTACATTTATGGTAAGTGTACACAACTGTACTATGTTCTTCATGTTTCACTGTTGCAGTCATTACATTTGGATAGATTCCCAAAGCTATGGTTGGGAGGAGGAGTTTACACAGCATTAGGTCCAGCTATATGGCCCTGCAAGACAGCAGTGGCAAAACCAGCTCTGGATTTGGAGAAAATTGGTAAATGATAATGCTTGGTGAAAGTATGTATAGAGCTCCAGGTAGCAGCTTCTAGAATATCCCTGGTAGGAACACCTCTGAGAAAGGCTGCAGAAGTAGATGCAGCCCTGGTGGAGTGAGATCTGATCCCCTGGGGGACAGGTTTTCCATGGTGCTTATAGCAGAAATTAATGCAATGGCTTATCCATTTAGAAATGGTTTGTTTTGAAATAGCCTTCCCCTCTGCCCCAGCTGCAAATGCTACCAGCAATTGTAAAGATTTTCTTCGAGATTTAGTCCTAGTCCTGTCCAAGTAGAATCTAAGTTGTCTGTGCACATCCAATGAATGCAAAATCCATTCCCCTTTGTTCTGTGGATTGGGAAAGAAGGTTGACAAATGAATGGACTGATTAAGAGCCACACTGGAAACCACATTGGGCATGAAGGATGGATTGGTCCTCAGAGATACCCTGTCCGCATGAAGGATGATGAAAGGCTACACTGCCATAAGGGTCTGTAATTCAGATATCCTTCTAGCTGAAGTGATTGCTAAAAGGAAGGCTGTTTACCAAGAAAAAAAAATTAAGTCTGCAGTAGCAGCTGGCTCAAAAGGAGGCAGACTGAGCTTCTCTAAAACAAAGTTAAGGTCCCAGGCAGGGGTAGGAGCTCTCCTGGGTGGTCTCAAGTTCTTTGCCCCTCTGAGATACTGCTTGAGCAGGGGATGAGAGAAAAGGGGTGGTTCTGTGTCATAGCGAGATGAAATAGCTGAAGCATGGATTTTAATAGAGGAAAAAGACAGGCCCTTGTGAAGCATCTCGGTTAAGTAATGCAAAATCTGAGGTAAATTGGGTGCTGCTGTGCTCATCCCTAAAGATTGGTTCCAGGCACAGAATCTTTTCCATTTGTCAGCATAAGATTTTCTAGTACTAGGTCTTCTTGCCTCCAAGATGACATCCATCACAGGATTGCTGAGGGATGATAAGGGTGAGTTTAAGTGATTAGCCATGCTGCAAGGTTCAATGTTGGAAGCCGAGGGTGCAGAATTTGGTTCTCCTGCTGAGACAGCAAGGAAGGGGTCTGAGGCAGGTGTCATGGAGATATTTGCAACACAATGCACAGGAGTGGGTACCAGTGTTGGCGTGGCTAGTCTGGAGCAATCAAAATCATTCCTAGTTTGTCATGTTTGACCTTTAGCAGAACTTTGGAGAGCAGAGGGGGAAAGGCATAGACTGATAGGTTTTTCCAGCTGAAGGACAGAGCATCCACTTTCCAGGCTTCTTTGTGGGGAGTCCTTGTGCAAAATTTGTCCAACTGGTAGCTCTGGGGGGAGGCAAATAGATCTATGTCTGGGCTCCCCCATTTGCTTGTCAACATGTTGAAAATCCATGGTTCCAGTTTCCACTCGTGTGGGTCTATGAGATTTCTGATTAGTCTGTCTGCTAGTGTATTCAATTTTCCTGGCAGGAATTGAACTTGTAGGTGCACTTGGTAGCTCAAGGCTGTGTTCCACAATGCCATGGCTAGTCTGCATAGGGGGTAAGAATGTGTACCCCCCTGCTTGTTTATGTACCACATAACCGTAGTGTTGTCAGTCTTTACCATTAGTTTTCCTGGATGAATGTAGTCCTTCTTGAAGGCTGTCAGAGCATTCTGTACAGCTAACATTTCTTTTTGATTGATATGTAGGTGCATTTGATTTGGGTCCCATTTGCCCTGAATACACTTCCTTGCCAGGTGAGCCCACCATGTATAGTCTGATGCATCTGTAGTTAGGGTTTGGGCGGCAGGGGGTAGTGTGAATGGCAGTACCTTGTTTTGGTGGCAGGCCTCTGCCCACCATAGGAATTCCAGGCGTAGACAAGGTATGATAGGAATCATTGTTTCTAGGCTGTGACAATGTTGACTCCATAGACTTTTTAAGTACCACTGTAGTTTCCTCATATGCAGTCTTGCATATGGAATTAGAAGAATGCAGGAGGCCATGAACCCCAAGGCTTGCAATATTTGTTTTGCAGATAGCAGGGTTTTTGTGGCCACTTGTTTGAAGTAAGTTATCAAATGAATTTGCTTCTCTGGCATGAGGAAAGCCACCTGGGCAGTTGTATTCAAGGTTGCACCCAGGAATGTAATCTGTTGAGAGGGTACCAGTTGTGATTTATTTTTGTTTATGGTGTACCCCAGACAAGTTAGAACCCTTTTTACAAATGCCAGATGATTTAGAAGTATGTCCTGGTTTTCTGCCTGAATTAGACAATCGTCCAGGTAAGGATAAATTTGAATATTTCTTTGCCTGCAAAATGCAATAACTGGAGCCAGGCACTTTGTGAATACCCTGGGCACAGCAGACAAGCCAAAGGGCAGTGCAGAGAACTGATAATGCAAGTAGCCTGCTTTGTAGCGTAGGTATCTTCTGCAAGATTCCCTGATTGGGATGTGCAGGTATGCTTCTTTTAAATCTAGAGTTGCCAACCAGGCCATCTTTGCCTAGCATAGGAAGTAACTGGTGAAGAGTCAGCATCTTGAATTTTGGAATGTCCAGAAAGGTGTTTAGAGTAGACCGGTCCAGAATTGGATGCCCCGATTTGTCTTTTCTGGGTACCAGAAAGATCCTGGAATAGAAACCTTGTCCCTTTTCCTCTTCTGGTACTGGTTGAATAGCCGCCATGTTTAAGAGGGAAAGCACTTTTTTTTTTTTTTTGAGCCTCTGGCCCACTAATTTGGAGTCAGGTCTGGCCACCTGTTTGGTGTTGGCAACGTGTGGAAAGGAAATCTGTATCCCTGGGACACTATATATTAAACCCATTTGTCCTGGGTTATGAGTTCCCAGTTTTTTGCATGAAGAGCAATCTTTCCTCCCAAAGGGCTGGCTGAAAGGTAAGTGCTTGGTAATTTTAAAAGGAAGTCATTGAGACTGTTTACAATAGGGGGGTGTCTTGTTATTTCCAGATTTGGAAGTGGAGGCCTCACATTGCTTAGTTCTGGGAGTCTCCTGGGACTGAAACCTGGTGTTTTTGGTGTGTCTGGGTTTGGCTTGAGAGGATCTGGAAGGAGCTGGAAAAGACCAATTCTTAGTAGGCTAGTGCCTACTAAATCTTGGAGGTTGCATTTGTTAAGAAATCTTTAGCAGTTTGCATAGATTTAGCTTCATCTTCCATCTTTTTTAGAACTTCTTCAGCCTTATTACCAAGCAGACAGTCCTGATTTAAAGGAGCATCCAACAATTTCGCTTTAACATGATCAGGCAAAGATTGCTCCTTAAGCCAAGCATGCCTTCTAAGCACAGACCCAGTAACAGCAGCCCTGCAGAAGGCCTCTAAAGAATCAAAACCACATTTCAAAGTATGTTTTCCAACTTGTTCAGCAGAATGCAATAAATCTGTAAATCTTTATTTTCCACACAGTCAGGAATCAACATTGTTTTCTGTTTAAACAGTCCAGTAATATGCTGTTGATATTTTAACATATGAAATTGGCAGTTTAAAGCCCTGATTGCCAAGGCTGCAGAAGTATAAACCTTCTTGCCCCATCTATCCAGCGCCCTGGAGTCTGTATCAGAAGGGGTAGGATTTTTAGCAGTAGAAGCCTTAATGCCCTTGGGCCCTTGACAAATGGTTTCTGGATCTGCAACAGCATTTTTGAAAAGGAACTTGTGGGACTCAGGAACCCTGTAGTATCTGCCAGGTTTACTAGGAGCCAGAGGCAGGGAATCAGGGGCCATACTGGATTCCAAAAACACAACAATGTCTAGTAGAGGAGGTATAGCCAAGGACCTATGCTGAGGTAGAAGGAAATCCCTAAGCCTCTTTTTTGAATAAGAAAATTCCTGACTTTCCCAGTGGAAATGCTCCCTTAAGGTATGTAAAGTTTCCCCAAAAGAAAAATCCTCAGGAGGGGAAGCAGAGGGAATGGAATCCTCTGCATCAGAATCCTCATAAGTAGGTATGGACAAATCAAGGCCATTAGTAGAATCAGAAGAAACAGAAGAAACAGAACCCTGATCAGAAGAATCATAATCAAACTCAGCCCTAGGCCTCTTGGGGGGGGGGGTGACTACCCTGATTAGAGTAATTAGAACTTCAGCCATTTTGATCATTTGTTTTTTAGGCATAGGGGCTTGAACATATGGCCTGGGCGTTGGTTTTTTAGACATAGGTCAAGATTTAAGCCTTAGTAATGAAGCTGGAGTCGATTTAATATGAAAGTCTGTAAGCCTGAATACACCTTCAGAAGCTGGTGCCTGCACAGCGACTCCAGACCCATCCAAGGTAGAGACATCCACGGGTTCCACAGTTAAAGCATCTTGTGGCATTACTGGACTCTGAATGGGTCTCAGTAGAGGCCGGCAAATCTGAAGTCATGGGTATCCGGGGCTGCAAAAGCACCTCACTGAGTACCGGCGAACTGGGCGGCCTGTCTCTGTCTTTATCTTTGCACTTTTTTAGAATGTTGGTAGTTTTCAGAATATCGGTAGTCGGATGGCTTACCGAAGACATATCAGGATAATTGGACCAAGCACCAAAAAATTTAGAAGCGCAAATATACAGACGATGGATAGTTTGTCGTTTAAATAAGGCACAAAACTGACAGCGAGGTACGTCGTGGTCAGGGCCTAGGCAAGGAATACAGTACGAATGAAAATCTTTATGAGGTATTTGCTTTCCATAAGAAATGCAATTATTTAGATTTACTGACATCAGTTTAGAGCAAGAAAAAGTTTTCCCAACGAGGTACTTAGCTTTTAGTTGAAGACGTTAGTTCTGAAACTCGAAAACAAAAATTTCAGTAGTTGGACGACCGGTACTTGCGAACTGCTTCTGCTTCGGGCACCGCACGGCAAGAAAGACTGATGTAATGAAATCAGCTGCATGTTTTATACCCCTGACATCACAGAAGAAGAGACCGCCACTGACGTAGGACCCAAGACTGTTAAATCAGGCTGACTGAGGGCTACTGCAAGCAGATAACCCAAATGTAATGACTGCAACAGTGAAACACGAAGAACATCACCAGAGTGATACAGTGAAAAATACGAGTGGTCTGAGGAACCAAGTTTGGCCATAGCAGAATCACCCACCTGTGGCTGAGGCAAATTGGTAATCTGCAGTGGTGGCAAAAGCCGTTTAGTTAAACTTTTTCTTTTTTTGGCTGGAAGGACAGACCATGGGACCAAATGGTTTTGTTTCATGATCAAACCAATAGCGCTGCTTCATAAAAAGTACTCAAATTTTTGCCATCCCTCAAAAGCAATTTAAGCATAGTTTCTCTGTTTAAAAAAAATCAAGTGTGTGCTCTCATTCAAAAGTACAGTAAAGTCATGTGAGTCACTAAAACACATATTCCTAGCTTGAAAAATTGTATTCAGTATTTAACATTTGTTTACTGTGAAAGTCCGACTTGAAATGAAGCCAATTTTCAGTGGAGGCCCAGGGAGAAATGATCCGAATGCATGTCTTTGTAATGTGGGAGGAAACCGGAGCACCCGGAGGAAACTCCAGCCAAAAATCGAACCAGAGAACCTCTTGCTGTGAGGCAACAATGCTACAGCTGCACTATTGCACCATCCAAACAATGCACCCAAGCACTCCTGTTTCTTAAGCAGGAAAAGTTTAAATAATAAAAATAATACTTGGAAGGTGCTTCCCCAAAGGGAACTTGTGTCCCCAGCAATGGAACAGCACAAGCAGTCAGTTGATCCTCGAAAGCCTTCACAGGATAACTCTCTTCAGCAGAAGAGAAGCTCTGGAGGGCTTGGCGCCCAAACCGGTCTTTTAGTCAGTTCAGCTTGAGTTGCCTATTTGAGCGCATGAAAGGGCCCTGAAGTGTCTGACACTGGCCAGCTGTTACATTCTATGCAGGATACAACCCATACAGTTTAGGCTACTGCGGCAGTGATCAAATATGATGAATAAGCACAGCTCACTGGAAACGTTTTCCTGAAAACACAAACTGACAAAGTCACTGTGTGGAAGCACATTATAAAAAATAGCAAAGTCAGGAAAAAAAGTAAAATACTTAAACACAAAGCTAACCTGCAGAGAGTTGTATGCATCTCATTCACACACTAATGTGGGGGGGGTCAAGCCCAAATATCTCCTTACTATATTAATTAGAAGATTTATGAAAGCTTCAGGAACATTTTGTTGCTGACAAAGAGTTGCACTTATTTCAAACTGAAGAGACCGTGAGATTACAATAAAGTTTAAAAGCGGTGAGGATATGCAAGTCAGAAAAGTGATACTTAAATACAGAAAAATGTATTGTAGGAAGACTGGTCCACATGGTTACTCACTGACCTTGGAGCTAAGATATAGGGTGAAGCCCCCAAAACTGTGGGTACAGAAGGGGTTTAATCTCTGCAGAGCACAGCTTTGAACTGGAGTATTTTATTTTTTGATTTTCAGTCATCAGTGGTTTCAGAAAGAAACTGGATTAACTTTTGCTTCAGAAAGCTGAAACAGAGGTCAGGTTCAGCTAATGACTAAGAACTACACATTTTTTACTTTTTAATTACTAGAAAAACTGATGGCTGGCCTCAGATGTTAGAAGACCATGTCACTTACAGACACTACTGTGCCACTTTCTATATACCTGTACACACAATCCTCAAAAAAACAAAAAAAAAACAAAAAAACAAAACAAATACATCAACCTGTCAAACTTCAGGCATTTTATTGATTGCCTTCCTACCTTACACTGGGCGCACAAAGGCCACCCTACAAGCAGACGTATTTCTCTTGGGCACATCAACATTGTAATGCCCACAACAGCCATCATGCTGTTGTGTACAGCTGGCATTCCTAATTCCGGGTCACTTCATCTCTCTTTCTTCTTAAATGGAGTAACATGGTTCCTGTTCATTATGTCAAAAACGTACGGACCCCCATGCAAGTACGGTATGGTGCTAGGCTCAAAAAGATCCAAATCTTCAACAAAAAAGCCAGCGCTCAGTGTAACCACTGGTTGAAAACATATTTAATAACACTTATTTCATCTACGCAGGAAGCACAAAACAAAAACCAACACCAGCTTATAGCCTTTATCAGTGCTAACTTAATTGTACTATCTAAAAGCATGTATATATACAAAAAACAACCAAAATCTTATTGGTTCATTACAACTGTTCATTTAGACCAGGTGGGAACAAAGCCCCTAGTTTAATTATCCACATACGCTCCTTAAAATTTAGAAGGGAATGCAAACCTTCCTGTGGTCTTGTGTTTTTATAAATCCTATCAATAATAGTAGAAGTATATCTAGCCATGGGATGTTTCATATTGTGTTTGTATAGAGCACAATGGTACTTCTCTCACACTTTATATCACTTAAGTGCTCTGATATCCTTAGTTTCAATGGGCTCGAAGTTTGTCCTACATAAAAAGTTGGACAGGTGCTATTAGCCAAATACACCACCCGATCACTACTACAATTACCAAAAACCAAACATTTGAAATATATTGGGACAGTAGCAGTATAAATGTACAGGGTGTGTATACTGATGCATCTACTAGGGAAAGTCGTGAGTAAATGTTTGTGGAATGGTGGGTAGCAGTATAAAGCTGCAAGGTATGTATATCGATGAACCTACTAGGGAAAGTCATGAGTAAATGTTTGGGGAATGGTTGGTAGCAGCAGTAAGCTACAGAGTATGTATATTTACGCATCTACCAGGGAAAGTTGTGAGTAAATCTCGTCTGAAAACATGCTAAACGCTTTGGGTAATACTAGTTCTTATAAAGGAAGTTCCAAAGGATTACAGGTGTAAGGGGAAGTTTTAAAACTTTGTTAGATAAATGGAGGAGTTTAAATTCATATTTTAAAAAAAAAAACTAAAGCTTCAGCTGGAAGAACAGGCTCCTGCCAGGTGGAGAATGGAGATTTAAAATGCCGGTGTGTGCCATGGTGCATTAAGAGTGAAACTGTCTCCAAGGTAAGGAAGGATAGATTAAGTGGATCATGTAAGCGGGTTTACAAATGTTACTGCTGTAAAATAAGGCTTCATCTCCCTACTGTAAAAGTCCGTAGAAGTTATGTAAACCTATGTTATTGCTTGATACTTCAAATATGTTCTCTGTATTTGCCCTTTAGGTTACATGTGGTTACATATGGTTGCCCATTAAATTAAAGATATATTCTATATGCTGAAGGATTCAGAGATGTTGTCCATATAAACTAAACTAGTTTCATCTATTAAGCCGTAATACTAAAGTTAAGGGGACTGCATTAATCCTGGTGGCCAATAGAAGTGTTATGATTCTGAGGCTACGTTAATTTAACAAAAATCTTCATTTACAAGGTATTGTGATAAGGGGATTGGAGAGCTGTAACTGAATATATATGGAAAAAGTAAAAATAAGAAAGCCAAGGAGAGCAGTGACTTCCTGTTGCCTGCAAGAAATGAGTATCATACATTCATACATACCACATTCTGGCTCCTCCTGTTGAATCATTCCACAAAACTGCTCATTGAATAACCCTCTAGACTGCAATGCTGATCTCAGAAACCTGTGACCGATTCATCTCCTCAGATTCTCCACTTGAATCTGTCCCCTCAGTTCACTGCATATCAAATCACTGAAGCAATGTATTCTTCTCCTAAATGTAACTGTCTGCTTCTCATGACCTCACCCCCCCTTACTGTGCTGCTGGCACTGGAAACAGACGTCTTTGAAAAGGGTAGGCGAACTTCTGTCTACTCAGTATGAGCACCTCATCTGTCTCCCCTGAAAAGGGGCCAGTGGCCTAGTGGGAATAAGCCTGTCAAAGTGCAAATAAACAAATACTAATAAGGAAAAATTTCTATTAGGATCACCGAATCAAAGAAAACGTACCTTGTAAAATGATGTAACTTCTCTGTCGAGGGGCTGAGTAACACTTAACCATCCAGTAGTCTTGTCAATTATGAAGATCCCCTTTGGTTCTCTATCAGCACCCTGTCCGGTGATACTATAAGTCACAGGAGTCTCTTTGGCTTTGCTGGATTTAACCTGGAGGTTCAAAACAAGAAAAAAATATACGCAAGTTAACACAGAAGCGAATGTCTGCCATGAACACTAAGACAGAAATACAAAGGAACACGGTAGTTTACAAGGCAATCACAAAGTAAGACATTTAAAGTACTATCAAAACAGCTTCACATTCTTTACACCACAAAGGTATACATTTATGCAGTCCTGTACAACTGCAGAAACATCAACTGAAACTGTAAAAACATCAACTTTGCCAACTACACATTCACAGACTTCCTATTTGCGACACTAGTGATTTGTAATATTTTTGTAAAGGGAGTAAACATAAGTAACTTACCGTCTTACTAACAATGTCAAGATGACAAAAGAAAACAACCGAAATGGGAGTGCAGAGAGGAGACAAACATTTGAAGTTTGTGTTTACAATTATCTTGACATTTAGTACCCACTGCTGAAATCATGAGCTGGGCCTGTGAAAGCACATCAATATGGGGTCATAACTTTTTTGAAACAGTCACCAAGGCCATTGATGAGGGTAAGGCAGCTCACACAGCCTACCTTGACCTTGCAAAAGCCTTTGACAATACCCCACTCGGGCATCATAGACAAACTCACCAGCTTAAATATAAACCCATATGTCACAAGATGGGTTGCAAACTGGCTCAAGGACAGAACCCACAGGGTCAGAGTTGCTGGAGCTATGTCAGACTTTAAGCCAGTCACAAGCGGTGTCCCACAGGGCTCAGTCCTGGGACCCCTCTTGTTCGGCATTTATTTTTCTGAGGTACAGGCAAACATAGGAAGATTGTGGCTGACAAAGTTCGCAGATGACTGCAAACTGGGCACCATAATTGATACTCCAGCGGACACAAACATCCTTCAGAGAGGCCTCATAGAAATGGATAATTGGTGCCAGAGCCATGGCCTTAAGTTGAACACCAAAAAATGTATAGTCATACCCTTTGGGAAAAACAAGGTACCGACAAATTACCACATAGGCAGTAATCCATTAAGTACGGAAGAGGTAATCAGGGACCTAGGGACCGAGGTTGACAGTAACCTCTCATTTGACAGTCACATTGCCAAAGTGGTTAGGAAGACCTTCTATACTGCCCACCTTATCATGAAGGGTTTCACATCTAGATCAAGAGAGGTCATTGTGCCCCTATACTCTTCTCTTATCAGGCCAATGATTGAGTACAATGCCCCATTTGGGATGTATCTCACCAGACACCTGCAGCAGTTGGAAAGACCCCAAAAGTTCCTCACCAAGAGGATAAAGGGTCTCAAACATATGTCATATGCTGCCCGACTGAAAAAGTCCAGCTCTATTCAGTCGCATACCGCCTACTCAGAGGTGATCTGTGCCTGACGTACAAGGCCATGTCCAATCCTGAATTAATGGACATGCTCCACCTCAGAAAATCCAAATCAATCAGAGCCATGAGAACAAGCGACTTAAACCTCAACACAGAAATAAATAGGACATGCTGGAGGGACAGATTCATAACCCAGAGGCTCCCTATACTCTGGAACAGAATCCCAGTCCATGTTAGGCAGAGCCCCTCACTGACTCTATTCAGGAGAAATCTCGACGAGTGGATGGGGGATCGTAGGTTTACCCCGGGGGTCATCTCTGTGTCACTACTAGACAGAGGCATAGTAAACTAAACCCTAAAAGGGCGTAGTATTCTCATCCTAAGGGGTGGTGTAAGCCACATACACTCTGGCTAGGCTTATAAATGCCTTGGGGCAGATAGCCTAGTACGAACCTATGAACTACTCAGTAATGATTAGGCAACTGGCAAACAATTCACTCAATAGAAACCACAAGCTATGAAAGCCAAAAAGGAAAGTTCTGCACTTACCATAGTGCTAGATGCATTTTGTTGTATTCCATCTGTCTCAACCTGTGGGTTATCAGATCTGACAGGATTCAAGGTTAGCATTTCAGACCTTTGGATCTAGAGCTCCAACTTCTCTTCCATAATGCGCTGCACTTCCCCATCCCCCCAGATTGTGTTTGTCCCTCCCATATGTGGTGTCTATAAAAAGTACAACCTGAGAAATGATTAGGCCAAGACGTAAGAAGGTCCATTAAACAGACTTCAAGCAGGCCTAAAAGGTCCACTAAGAGCCAACCAACACAACTGACAATTTGGTAGGGGAACAGAGGGAGAGGTAGTTGAGAGACAGAAGACGACACCACAGAACTAGTTTTATGTCAAGTACATGCAGTAATTAAGTACATACAGTAAAGGTTCATATACAACTGTACTTTAACAGTACATGTCCAACTGATCTCTGTTATATTCCATAAAAGTTGTAGATCCTGCCAAGGTTAGCAGTCTGTCCAACCAGCATACAGAAGCCTGGGCCTCTCAACATACTGTATATCTGGTATGTGACCTAAGCCTGAAGGTGGGATGTCTAAGGAAATATGAGCATAAAAACCTCATAACTTACTTGCCCCAGGGCAAATACTGCACGAGAAGGAGAGGTATGCATACACACATCCATCAAGAAAAAAGAAAGAAAGAAGAGATCCACCATGGCCAGAGAAACAACAATACCAAGAAAGGGGGAAGAGGGTGGAATGGAACACTGCAACAGTCAGTATGATGTCTACTGTTATGGAAGTTCTCACACAGCTGTTCTAATGTTCCTTCAAGATGACTAGTGCAGTATTCCTTGCAAATGAGAAAGTACTAAAGCTATTTAAGAGAGAGGGAGGAGAAAGAAAGGACTTAAGTTTAGTCCAAAAACCATGAAAAACAGACCTGGCATAATCCACTCTAGCCTGTAAAACACACTGAACTTAGTGTTTGGTCAAAGTATAAAGAAAAGACCGACTGGCTCCTTCTAGAACAGCTCTACAAACCATGTCCTGGGGGGGGGGGGGGCTGCGGATGAGACTGCAGCCCTAATATAGTGAGCCTGACTGAGGATGGGAAAGGTTCCCCATTTTGTATGAATAAAAGAAAGAAATGCTGTTAGATATCGAAGCAGAAATGGTTTGCTTGAAAGTGGCAAACCTAGCTTCTTATCTGTAAAGGAAAAAGTTGCTCAGATTTCCTAATAGTTTTACTTTTCTCAGGGAAGAATATTACCTGCTTACATAAATTCAAAGAATAAAGAATCTCTTCTCTATTTTGAGAAAAGGGGAAAAAAGAAGGAAGACTGACAGACTGATTCAAGGACAAGACACATTATTTACTACTATTTAAAAAAAAAAAACAAGCAGCATCTTTATTAAACTATCACTTATGACATAGGCAATCATATGTTTATATAAATGATAAACCGTACTGCCATTTGTAGTTGCAAATATTATGCATCACTTATAATCCATCCGGTTATTGTCAGTCAAATATTACATAGGTCATTCAAACCCTGCCTTCTTTTAAACCTCATTCCTCCTCCAAAACATTATTCTGCATGGTTTGTTTCCATAATTCCCATCTTTGTATACAATTTTCTTCTACCCTTTTCTAAAGATCCAATTTCCAGTTGTTTTATCTATGTTACTATATTCACTACGTCTAGTAAAGTAGGTTTAGACTTTATTCTTCGTTTTCTAGTAATTACATTTTTGGCAGCCACCAGAATTAGACTCAGCAAGGCTTTACAATGTATATGCAATTCCCATTCTATATCATAGCTCAAAAGATTGTTTCCTTAGTTATACGAACTTGCTCACCCAGTATTACTGAAGGAGGAGTCTGCAGGGAGTTTTTAAATTCTGCCAACTCATTTCACTCCCAAAAATAAGTTCCCAGTTACTTCTTTCTTCCCCATCACACCTCCAACATTTGTAATCTACCTGAAGATTATAATTATTTGGAGTCTACTTGGGGTAAAAAACTACCTATTGTAAACACTTCCAAGCAAAGATCCAAATATGTAACAGTCTAGAAGATTTAGGGGGTCTTACATGCATTCTCCCCATTTTTCTTTGTGAATTGCTTATCCAGTCTCTCTTCCCCGTCATGTTAACCTCTTCTAATTGATTCTTATAGTTATGTAATATTTTATATGCCCTACTAATTATCCCTTTAACAGCAACTTCCATTCCAAAGTCTACTAAAAACTCTAAGTCATTAACTGCATTGGGCATAAAGGAAGCGTTAATTCTAAGAGAAATCCTATCTTTATAAAAGACCAAGGAAGGAACCAACACAAGTGCCTGCAGTTAAGGAACCTTCTTAGCAGAGGTCAGAGTCACCAACAACCCAGTTTTCTCCTCAGTACAAAGCTTCAAGGATTAACTGGTAGCAGGCTAAAACGGTGGTAGGGTCAACTTTTCCAGAACACAACTCTGTTCCCAAGGAGGAGGGATAAGTTTTCTTGGAGGCCTAATGTAAAGGACATGTTTCCAAAACTGACTGACCTCAAATCTAGAAGAAAGGAATAGATCCAAAGGCAGGCGAGCAGAAAAGGCTGAACAATGAGCTATGACAAAAAAGAGTAAGCCAGTCCAGAATTGAGCAACTCACAGAGGGTGGCCTAATGGTTAAAGGTATTTGTCTTACAAACACAAGGTGCAGGGTTTGAGTCTCACAAGGGATAATTGGCTAGGCTTAAAGTGGCTCACAAGGGCAGTTAGCTTAGTACTAATCTATGAACCTAAATAAGAAAGTACAGTTGTCCAAGCCCTACATACCTGTAACAGTACATGTTCAAATTCCTCACTGCATCAGTGACATTTTGGTTTGTCTGCGAAGTTGCACTTGTCATCTTTAAAAACCTCAGAGCTACCACTGTATCTCTTCCTGTGACAGCTGATTGGCTGTGCATATCAGAGAGGGAAGCCTTTTAACTGTCACAAGATGCGAGTGTTCAGGCTTTTTCACTTCCTTAAAAGGAGGAGAGAAAAGTACCTGCAGCCAGAATCATCTAGCAAGAGAATATTCCCAGCTAATCACAATACCATATAAAAACCAAATCCATCAACAACCGAATCAAACAGGTCAAAACCCATCATCTATGCACAGTCTGGGAGATGACCAGTGAGGAATTTAAATATTTACCATTACAGGTAAATAGGGCTTACACAACTGTACGGTCATCATTCCCATGGCCTCACTGGCATTTTGGGCAGATTTCCAAAGCTTCCCCTACTTGGGAGATAGAAGGATATGGGTACAAAAGTCTGTGGAGAATGGTCCGTGCAAAGCCTTCTCTGGACCTGGAAAAGGAATGCAGCTCTAGTGCTCTGTGAAGATATGAACAGAAGATCAGGTCGCTGCCTCTAGAATGCTTCAGGAGTCCACCCCTTTCCAATACACCATCAAAAAAGATAAGGCCCTAGTCATGTGAGCTTTAAGCTTGCCTGGAAGAGATTTACCATGGTGGGAATAACAGAAAACAATACCAGACGGCAACCAAAATGCAATAGTTTGTCTAGAGACAGGCTGACCTTTCTTAGCCCCAGTACAGGAGACAGACTGTTCAACATTCCTAAAGGGCTCTGCACTGTCAATGCCTGTGTGCATCCAAGGTTATTTATAATATTTTCTCCCTTGTTTTTTGGATCAGGATAGAACACTGGGAGATTGATGGTTTGATATGAGGTAAATTCAGAAACAACTTTAGGCATGAATGATGGAGTTGTGAGAGACACAATCCTATCCTTGTGTTTAGAAAGGACAAATCTAGGACCAATATATAGAAGTGGGCCTTCCTTGGTACTAAAAAGATTCTGGAGTAAAATCCTTTCCCTTTGTGTGTTGCAGGCACTGGGTCTATGACCCCTAGTTTTACTATGTAATGGAGCAACAGGGGAAACCGCTCTATCTGGTCTGGTGGATGGTGGGGAAGTCCCCTAAAAGGAAGAGTATTTTCTATCCACCGCAAAGCAGAACCTCTCTGATTTACTCTCTGAATATACTTGTTGCAGACTGTCTTCAGCCAGGCTGCAGGGATTAAAAGGAGAGAGCCTGGGAGGAGGAAGAGAAGAAAGGGTAGGATGGGGGTTGGGGTGCTTGGCGACTCAACAGTCATTCCTTAGCAGGAGGTTGAACCCTTCTTGTTTGGTTTCAAAGACTTATCCCCCTGCCTTTTCTTTTGGTTGGGATTTTTGTTTATTCTGCCCCTTGAAGGAGGACACCTTTTTATTTATTTTTACATTTGTTAACCGGGTTAGTCTGTCTGGGTTCTTAGAAGCCCTTTTGCAGCAGAGACCCGAGGAGAAAAGCTGCCAAAAAAACATTTTAAGTAAACAAATAGTAAGAACAAAGATAAACACAGATCACATTTTAAGGATACGTACTTCTGAAGTAATTACATAACATGCAATAAAGGAATATATAGAATGAACAGAAATACAATACAATACATACATGGAAATATTCACGTAGTATGGCAAGAAACTAAGCAGAATATGGTAAGACTAAGGTCAGTGCATTGTTGAACCAAAGCACTAGGCATGAAGTAAGTAAATATACAGATAAAGTTGTGTGAACTTTGGAAGTTAATAAATAAATTAAAGAACAGTAATAAGGGATTATGGAAAATGTGTAACATGAGCTAACTAGTATGGAATATGACGGAAAAAAAATGTGTAGGTAGTAGTAAGACAGAGGTAGAAGTGATACAGTTAAGTTAGGTTATCCCCGAGTGTTTCTTGGGTATTAGTTTAGAGCATGAACATATCCAATTTGATAGGAAAAAAGATTTAAGCTGTTTCTTGAAGGCAAGAACGTGGGTACATGAAACATCCTTGATCCCCATTGCATTAATTTGCCTCTATCATCTCACTGTTTGAGAATCTGTGTTACATAGAGTCCAAATACCAACTCACAGCTTAAAACTGTGTTCAGAAGTTTGCTTTAACTCAGAAAAGTTCTGATTACGTAACCAAGCATTCAGTCTTAAAACAACAGAAGCAACAGAATTTCTTGAAACAGTATCTACACATTCAAGCATACCTCTTAATGTAGAGTTCAAAACCTGAGTCAAATTAGAAGCAATTTCATTCAAGATGTTTGCTCTGTAGGCAAGGATGCAGCAAAATCATCCAAACTGTACACACACTAAGAGAAACTTCCAGAAACTTCCACATACAGCCTTCACATCATCCAAACTGTACACACACTAAGAGAAACTTCCAGAAACTTCCACATACAGCCTTCACATCATCCAAACTGTACACACACTAAGAGAAACTTCCAGAAACTTCCACATACAGCCTTCACATCATCCAAACTGTACACACACTAAGAGAAACATCCAGAAACTTCCACATACAGCCTTCACATCATCCAAACTGTACACACACTAAGAGAAACGTCCAGAAACTTCCACATACAGCCTTCACATCATCCAAACTGTACACACACTAAGAGAAACGTCCAGAAACTTCCACATACAGCCTTCACATCATCCAAACTGCACACACACTAAGAGAAATGTCCACATACAGCCCTCACAATTTAACATTCTAAAGGCTACATTACTAGAAAGAGACATCCTTTTGCCCTAAAGATCTAAACATGTTTTGTCTTTATCAGGGGGAGGGGATACTGGATTAGATGAAGTCAAAGACTTTTATATGAGCAGACAGCTAGGGAGACCAGAGTCGGGTCAGCTGCCAGATGAGGAAAGAAACCAGTCATATCTAAGGAGACTATTTTCTCTAAGCCTTTTTAGGGACTGCTGGAATAGATACTGGTGTCCTGCAGGCAGCTTTATAAACATCTTCTAAGGTAGGCAAGAGAGGGGGAATAGCCACAGAATTGGGCATCTCGTCCTCTATAAGGTCATATACCCCTGCCTAGCTCTGGTGTAGTTAAAAAGTATAGTTTTGTACCTACCATAAATGTAGATGTTAGAGGATCCACATTGCTGCAGTCATAACCTGTGGGTAGTCCGCTGTCCTCGGTCGGCCCGAATACCAAAGTGTTAGGCTGGCATCGGTCATGGTCGCTCAGATCTGACGTCAGTACGCAGTAGTACTAAAGCGCATGACCGACGCCATATCCTCAGTCTTTCTTGCCCCAGATGTCAGAAGGCCTAAAAAGAAAAGGCCATAGCCAAAAATAGAAAATACCCAACCACCAATATAGTAAAAATAATTACCCCAAAAAGCATAGCAACCCCAAACTACAGAGGGGAAGGAGGGAGGAATTGGACTGCACCAATGTGGATCCTCGAACATCTACATTTATGGTAGGTACAAAACTGTACTATGTTCTTTGTCTCACATTGCTGCAGTCATAACCTGTGGGTAGAATCCCAAAGCAAAGGTAAAGGGAGGTTGGCAAAATCAAAAGCATTAGGAGCTGCTAACATGCCCTGTAAAACTGCAGTGGCAAACCCAGCCCTAGACTTGGAATAAAGAGGGAGATGGTAATGTTTAGTAAAAGTGTGCACTGAACTCCAAGTAGCTGCCTCCAAAATATCCTTAGTAGCAAAAGGCAGTAGAAGTGGCAGTAGCCCTAGTGGAATGAGGTCTGATCCCAGCCGGAACATCCTTTCCATGATGAGAATAACAAAAAGCAATACAATGGCCAATCCATTTAGAAATAGTTTGCTTTGAAACAGCTTTTCCTTGTGAACCCAAACCAAAAGAAATGAACAACTGTTGAGTCTGCCTGAACCCTTTAGTTCTGCTCAAATAATAGCGTAACTGCTTATGAATATCCAAAGAATGCAAAATTTTTTCCCCTTTATTTTGGGGATCAGCATAAAAAGTAGGCAAATGAATAGCTTGGTGTAAGGCCACATTAGAAACAACTTTAGGCATAAAAGTAGGGTTAGTACGCAGGGATACCCTATCCTTATGGAATATCAGGAAGGGTTCAACTGCCATTAGAGCCTGTAATTCAGATACCCTCCTAGCAGACGTAATGGCCAACAAAAAGGCAGTCTTCCAAGACAAAAACTTCAACTCAGACGTAGCTGCAGGTTCAAAAGGAGGTAAAGTCAGCTTTTCCAACACAAAATTGAGATCCCAGGAAGGAGTAGGAGCTCTACGTGGGGGTCTTATGTTCTTTGCCCTTCTAAGAAATTGCTTAAACAAAGGGTGAGAAAATAAAGGAGGGTCACAATCATAGTGAGCAGAAATGGCTGCAGCATGAACTTTCATGGAGGAGAAAGACAAACCCTTGTCTAATAATTCTGTAAGGTACTGTAGTGCAACACTTAAATTAGGTCCTGAAACATCAAAGCTCTTTGCTGTGCTCCAAAGAAAAAATCTCCTCCATTTATCAGCATAAACTTTCCTAGTACTAGGTCGTCTGGCTTCCAATAAAACATTCAAAATTTGTTGAGGAAGCTGCGACCCCCCAGGGTCTAAAACAGAATATGCCAGGCTGTCAGGTGCAGGGACTGTACCTTGACATTGAGGAAATGATTGCTTGCCTGGGACAAAAGGTGCGGAATTGGTGGCAAAGGCCAAGGAGGCTCCTGTACTAAACTCCTCAGCAGAGGGTACCAGTGCTGATGTGGCCAATCTGGAGCTATTAGAATCATGCAAGGCTTGTCCTGTCTGACCTTCAAGAGCACCTTGGGAAGGAGAGGCAGAGGAGGAAAAGCATAGACGTGAAGATTGTTCCAACTGAAAGATAGAGCATCCACTTTCCAAGCTTTTGGGTGAAACATCTTTGTGCAAAATTTTGGCAGTTGGAAATTTAGTGGAGAAGCGAACAGATCTATGTCTGGAGTTCCCCAAGCCACTACCAACTGCTGAAATACATGAGGATCCAATTTCCACTCGTGGGGATCCACCATCTGTCTGCTCAAAACATCTGCTAAGGAGTTCTGTGCTCCTGGCAGAAACCTTGCTTGAAGAGTGATGTGCAAACTCAGAGCAGTTTCCCACAAAATCGTAGCTTGTCTGCAAAGAGGGTACGAATGGGTTCCCCCCTGCTTGTTGATGTACCACATGACTGTTGTGTTGTCTGTTTGAATCAACACCTGTTCTGGTTGAAGTAGATCCTTGAAAGCCATCAGTGCAAATTGGACTGCTAACATCTCCTTCATGTTGATATGCAAATGCTGTAGTCTGGGAGGCCACATGTCTTGAATCCATTTCCCCTTGAAGTGTGCTCCCCAAGCCATGTCTGAGGCATCTGTCGTTAAGATCTGACTCGCCTCTGGTCGGGTCACAGAGAGTCCCTTGTTTAGGTGACATTCCTGAGCCCACCACAAAAATTCCTTTTGGATGCAAGGTATTATCTGAATGACAGTGTCCAAATCGTGGCAGTGTTGAGTCCATACACTTTTGAGATACATTGTAGCTTCCTCATATGCAGTTTGGCATTGGGAAGTACCAGAATACAAGATGCCATGAACCCCAAGGCTTGAAGGACTGTCCTTGCAGTCAGCCTGGACAGTAGGGATAATTGCTGGATGTACAGGGGAAGATTTCTTTGTTTGTCGGGGGTCAAAAAAGCCATCTGAGAGGCTGTATTCAGTCTCACACCCAGAAAGCACATGTCCTGAGAGGGTACTAGACTGGACTTTGTTTCGTTCACAGAATACCCCAGGCACCTTAAAACTGCCATTACATACTGTAGATGCTGAAGTAACTTGACTTTGTCTTGAGCAAGAATCAGGCAATCGTCCAGATAAGGATAAATTTGTATTCCTCTTAGTCTTAAGAAAGCTATCACAGGAGCCAGGACCTTTGTGAACACCCTGGGTGCAGTAGATAAGCCAAAGGGCAACGCAGAGAACTGATAATGAAAAGTACCAGCCCGAAAATGCAGGAACCTCCTGCAACTGGGCCTGATAGGAATATGAAGATAAGCCTCTTTGAGATCCAGAGTTACCATCCAGTGATCTTTGCCTAGCAGAGGCAGAAGTTGCTGCAAGGTTAACATCTTGAACTTTGGAATGTCTAGGTATGTATTGAGGATGGACAAATCCAGAATTGGCCTCCAAGTGTTTCCTTTCTTTGGCACAAGAAACAGGCGAGAATAAAATCCTAGGCCTACTTCTGACGGAGGTACCACGATAGCCCCCATTTGTAAAAGTAAAGAAATCTGCTTGTGAGCCTCCAGTCTTTGCTGAGGAGGTACATCTGGCATGCCTTTGAAAGGAGGCAAGGTGTGAAAATAAAACTTGTAGCCTCGATTTATAATGTCCAACACCCATTTGTCCTGGGTGACCAAAAGCCAATTTTGCTTGAAAAGTGCCAACTTTCCTCCTAGAGGAGCTGCCAGACAGGAGGAATCTGGCAGCTGGAGATACAGGTCATTGGGTCTGTTTACGAAAAGGCTGACCCCTGCCCTCACCAGAAGATTGAGCAGGAGAACTCCACGTCCTTGGTCTGAAAGAACCCTGAGCATGAGCTCTGCCCCTACAACGTCTAGATCTGCCCTTAGACTGAAACTCAGAAGAAGGATAAGCCCATCCTTTTGCAGGCCAATTTCTGCTAAACTTAGGGGGCTGCACTTGTAAAAATTCCTTAACCGTCTGCATGGACTTAGCTTTGTCCTCCATTTTCTTCAAAACTGACTCCACAGGAGAACCAAAAAGAACTTCAGATTGAAGGGGAGCATCCAAAATTCGAGCTTTAACATGCTCCGACAAATTCTGATCCTTAAGCCAGGCATGCCTACGGATAACTGAACCAGTGGCAGCCACCCTGGAAGAAGCCTGAAGAGCATCAAAGCCACACTGCAAGGAATGCTTACGTACCTGATCAGAGGCATGAACTAAGTCCTGCAATTCCTTACACTCTATACCCTCAGCTAAAGCATCCACCTTAGATTTCAACTGGCTTAACAGAAAATTCTGATACTTCAGCATATGAAACTGGCAATTCAAAGCCCTCATAGCTAGCGTGGAGGAGGTATACACTTTTTTACCCCACCTATCCAAAGCTCTAGAATCTTTATCCAGAGGAACTGGATTCTTTCTTAACTACAGAAGCCCTGACACCCTTAGGTCCCTGACTAATAGTTTCCGGGTCAGCTCTAGGACTCTTATACAAATATTTATGAGCCTCTGGAACTCTGTAATACCTGTCTGGCTTGACAGGGGCAGGAGGTAAAGAATCAGGATTAAGAGAAGCTTCAGAAAAAACATCCTGAACAACATCCAAGACAGGGGGAATAGCCAAGGGCCTATGTTGAGGTAAAAACAAAAATTCCCCAAGCCTCTTTCGAGAATCTGAAAAATCCTGACCTTCCCACTTAAAATGCTCCCTCATGGAGTGCAGGGTTTCAGAAAAAGAAAAATCCTCTGGAGGAGAAGCAGAAGGACAGGAATCCTCTGCATCCGAATCAGAATAGGGAGGAAAATCCTGAATGTCCTCAGCTGAAGACTCAGAGTAATCTGAGGAATGCTCCAATCCCTCCACCTCTGTCTCCACCCTAGGCCTCCTATCTGGAGGGGGCATAGAACCTCTGATTAAAGTAATCAAATCCTCTGCCATTTTCAGCATATGTTTTTTAGGAACAGAGCCTGAAGAACTAGGGCTGCCACCTGGACCAGAAGGACCAGGTCTAGCTTTAGAAGGGGCTTTAGAGACAGAAGTAGAAGGCCTAACAACCTTATGTAAAGAAGGAACTACAGAAACTTGAGAGGCCCCCTCGGCCTGACCTAACTCCGGAGAGGCCAATTCCTGTAAGATTAAAGGCTCCCCCTGTGATTCAGCTGAAACCTCGGCTGGATCCACAGATTCAACCGTAGTTTCCATAGAACCGGCGTCCGCAACGGATGACTCGTCCTGCTTAGACTTCATCGATTTATCCTTTCGCTTTTTAGTGGTAGCGGGCGTCGGAGGATCCGATGGCATATTGTAGTTGCACCGCTTACCGAAAATAAGTCTAGCACAATCTAACCTGCGTTTAATGGTGCGCTTATGAAATCTAGCGCAAAAGTGACACCCGACTACGTCGTGCTCAGGCCCCAAGCAAGGAATACAGAGAGAGTGGTAGTCCCTATGAGGTATCTGTTTCCCACAAGAAATACAATTATTAACTTTTTCTGACATCCGGATTTAACTGAGGCAAGAAAAGACAAAAATATTCCCCAACGGGGTACTTAGCCCAACTTGGTCTTCGGTCTGAAACTCAGAATGAAAATTTCAGACGCCGAACGGCACTTGCAAACGCTGCTTCTGCTTCGGACCATGCGGCAAGAAAGACTGAGGATATGGCGTCGGTCATGCGCTTTAGTAGTACTGCGTACTGACGTCAGATCTGAGAGACCATGACCGACGCCAGCCTAACACTTTGGTATTCGGGCCGACCGAGGACAGCGGACTACCCACAGGTTATGACTGCAGCAATGTGAGACGAAGAACATCTGCTCTCAAGCAAAAGCTTCACTAAATCTAGTAATCATCTGAAGAATATCGAGCACTTGTTTGGACTTGAGCTCAGGATCGCCTTTTGAAGAATCAGACTAACTGGATTCGCTGTTAACTAAGAAGTCACTACTGCTTTCATCAGATCCCTCATCACTCTCTGAAACACTAGTAAGGCCTTCAGCCAAACTAGCATTAAAGCTATGGATGGGAACACAACCACCGGAATTAGTTGTCTGCAGAACATTCTTAGCCAAGGAAACCGGATCAGCTTTATAAACGGCTATAGTCAGACTATCAGCTGTTCATAGGTTCATACTAGGCTATCTGCCCTGGGGCAATTATAAGCCTAGCCCGATTCTGTATGGCTTACGCCACCCCTTGATTTGAGTATACTGTGCCCTTTTTAAGGTTTAGTTTACTGTGCCTCTGTCTAATAGTGACATGGGAGTAATCCCTGGGACAAACCTACGATCCCCCATCCACTTATCGAGATTCTTCTTGAAGAGATTCAGTGAGGTGCTCTGCCTCACATGAACTGGAATTCTATTCCAGAGCGAAGGAGCCTCTGGGTTATGAACCTGTCCCTCCAGCAAGTTCTATTTATTTCTGTGCTGAGGTTCAAGTCCCTCGAGCATGTGGCTCTAAGGGATTTAGATTTACTGAGGTGGAGCATGTCCATTAATTCTGGATTTGACATAGCTTTGTATGTCAGGCATAGATCGCCTCAAAGTAGGCGGTATGCAACTGAGTAGAGCTGGAGTTTTTTTAACTGAGCAGCATATGGTATCTGTTTGAGACCCTTGATCCTCTTGTTGAGATACTTTTGGGGTCTTTCTAATTGCTGCAGGTGTCGGGTAAGGTACATCCCAAAAGTGGCATTGTATTCTATGATGGACCTGATGAGGGATGAATAAAGGGGCACGATTACCTCTCTTGATCTAGATGTGAAACCCTTTGTGATGAGGTGGGCTATGTAGAAGGTCTTTCTAACCACTTTGGCAATGTGGTTTTCAAAGGAGAGATTGCTATCAACTTGGGTCCCCAGGTCCCTAATAACTTTCTCTGTACTTAATGGGTTTCTGCCTATGTGGTAATTTGTGGGCACATTGTTTTTGCCAAAGGGTATGACTATACATTTTTTGGAATTTAGCTTTAAACCATGGCGCTGGCACCAGTTATCTGTCTCTGTGAGACCTTTTTGAAGGATGTTTGTGTCAGCTGGAGAGTTGATTATGGCACCCAGTTTGCAGTCGTCTGCGAACTTGGTGAGCCATAGTCCTCCCACGTTTGCCTGTACCTCGGAAAAGTATATACCGAACAAGAGTGGTCCCAGGACAGAACCCTGTGGGACGCCACTTGTGACCGGTTTCGAGTCTGACATGGCTCCAGCAACTCTCATTCTGTGGGTTCTGTCTTTGAGCCAGTTTGCCAGCTGTATGATGAAGACTTTTCTTTTTCTTGTGAACTTCACCTCTAGATAAAATATCTGGTGGCAGACTATTATGTCTGGCAAGGGGTCTCTTATCCCAGACTACTCCTGCACCTAAAGGGTTTGGTTTTTCCACATCTATGCCAGGCACTGAACAGCCCCAGAGAGGATGTGTGTAAACCCATTCCATAGTGACTGGCAAAACTACACTACAGGGAGATGGGACAAAGGATGAGTGCTCTGCAGGTCAAGCAGTGGCCCCAGCTGAATCACTAGGGCTGGGGGGCATATTTTTAATTTGTTTTTCTTTTCGTTCCAGCTGCAACCAGATTTGATGAGAAGGTACCAGAGTTAGGAACCTTCAAGTCACGGGAGAGAACACCAGCCATTATAATCAGCTAACATTACTGGATAATGCATCAAAATAAGCATTTAAACTTTCTAGTAAAGGCAGGTCACCACACAAACTCTGCAAAACTGTGATATTACCACAAAAACAGTTTGAAATGTGTTCAGAATTTTACAAATGACAGAAGTTATAGAATTTCCAGTACACAAAGTCCAAACACCAGAGCAACCAATGTGCCAAACCAGTGTTAAAACTTAGCTCCACACACTAACCACATTAAACTGCTATAAAATAATGTTCATAGGTTCAAACGTTAGGACTAGGCTAACTGTCCTTGTGGGCCATTTTAAGCCTAGCCAATTACCCCATGTGAGAATCAAACCCTGCACCTCATGTCTGTATGGTAAATACCATAACCATTATCCCACCTCCCACTTATGTTTAATTGCAATTTAAAAGTATTGTCCTGTAAGTAAACTTACCATAACAGTAGATGTTTGCTTGATCCCTAATGCAGTACCCTTAGCTATATGGGCTATATCCCTCATAGGATATAACAGCTAGACAGCTTCCAAAGCTTCATGACAACTTTCACATGTTCAAACCATTAGTCAAGCTCGAGCTGAGCTGACTAAAAAGGCAGGTTTGAGTGCCAAGCCCTTCAGAGCTTTCATGCTACAGACAAAAAGGAGGCAAAGTCCTAACAGAACAAAAAACAAAAAAACAACAAAAATAATCAAATGTCCACACTCAGGCAGAAAGAACACACCAAAAAGCAAGGGGGAATGATGGTAGGAGGAGCTACTGCAGGAGTGATCAAACGAACATCTACTGTTACAGAAAATTTATTTACACAACTACACTAAGTTCATCATATTGATCACTGTTGCAGTAGGCTTAGCTATGTTGGTAGATTACCACAGCTTACTACATGTGGGAGGTGAAAGGGGAAGCATCCAGGAGCCCCTGGAGAATAGTCCTAGCAAAGCCTGATCTAGACCTGGAGAATGAATCACGCTTGTAGTTCTCTGTATAAGTATGTATACAGGACCAAGTTGCGGCTTCTAGAATCCAACCCTTTTCAAAAAGCCACAGATGAAGCCAAGGCTCTGGTAGAGTGGGCCTTGACTCTGCCTGAAATAGTTTTGTTGTGGTGGGAATGAGAGGTAATAACCTGGGACAACCACTTGTAAACTGTCTTTTGACATGGTTGTCTCTCTTCTTACTTTCACAAGAAATGAACAGATAACATCATCACAAAAATTTAGTTCTGTCAAGATAGCACCAGAGTTTTCTGTGGACATTCAAGGTATGGAGTATACTTTCCCCCTCATTTTTAGATTCAGGAAAGAAAACGGGGAGATGGATAGCTTGGCTTAAAGTAAACATGGATACCACCTTTGAGCATAAAAGGATTGTTTCTCAAAGAAACCTTGTCACTGTGGAAAAAAGATACGATTGACTCATAGCAGCCGTTAACTTCTCTAACCCAAAATTAAGATCCCAAAGAAGGATAACCAGTTTCCTTGGAGGCCTCTGATGCAAAACCTGTTTCAAAGTATTTTGACATGGGAATGCATTTAAAGAAGAGGATACATGGGCTGACATGCCGAAATGACCAGTAAATTAACCTTGAAGGAAGAGTAAGAAAGGCCACAGGATAGTAACTCGCACAAATATTGTAAAACCAAACAACTAGCCTGAGGGGGTGCTGGTTATATTCCTGGCACCAAATAGAAAAAGTTTTCCATTTGTTAGCACACGCTTTTCCATTAGCTTGCAGTCAGTTGCAGTTGCTTGGGGTCAGAGTGCATCAAATACCCCTGATCTTGTGTAAGTAGATCCATTATGTGAGGAAGTGTGTGGTAATTGCCCCTGGCCACTTTCAAAAGAAGGGATAACTACTGTTGCCAAGGCCAGAAAAGTGCCACAGTGATCTTGGGGGATTCCTTCTGAACCTTCAGAAGTACCGTGGATGCAACCATAACCTCTCAACCTGGAAACATCAACAATCTGGACAAAGGCCCATGAAAAATGGGTAGAAATCTGGAAGTTGACCAATATAAAATTTGCATACAAAATTATGTAACTCCACCCACTCCAATGGAATTGTGGGATACCAACTTTCAAACACAAACAGAAGAACAAACAAAATATGGCCCCAGGGCCCAGATCCTGTAGTAAATGGTAACCATTTTGTTTTAATGTGTAGCAATGATGCTCACTGGGAGGGGAGAAGATGATGAACCTTAGGATTTTGTTTCTGGTGACTTGCAATATGTGGGTTTTGTGGTAAAAGTAGGACATTTAATGGTAGGCAATATTCTAATCTTAGCAAAACAATATTACAGTTTGCAAGGACCTCCAAAAGTCATTCTACATGGCCTACTAATCAGTGGCATAGCTAGAGTTTGTGCCCCCTTGGGCTGTCTGAATTTGCCGCTCTTCCCCCCTCACAAATCATAGTCGAATGGAGCCCCCCATACATAGCCCTCCCCCTGCAGCCATTCTAATGTCCCATTACTTGGCTATTTCATCCAATTTACCATAAACACTGTAATGTGCATACTGCCTTACTTCTACAATGATTATTTGGATTTCATTTAAAACTTTTATTTTACATTTTATAGCACAAACACTAAGACAGACATCTGTTAAACAAAGCAATACAGTCTCACAATGAAAATAGACTTGGCATTAAAACTTCCCTGCCCTTGAAACTTACATTCATTGAAATCCACATTCAAAGAAAATGTATCTGGCCAGTGGCGGATAAAGATTACCTTTGGGCTGTTTTCAAATCATAGGCCCCTTGCACACGAAACATACATGTGTTCTTTGATACACCTTCCTGATTGTATTAAACTGCATTCCTTGCATAATGCACCTTCCTGATTGTATTAAATTGTATTCCTTGTATAATACAGCACACTTGTTAGAGCGTGTGCTAAACTTACTGTTTTTAGCATTTTTCCAGTAAGCAATGAAACAAAATGCAAGAACCAATAATGACAAAACTGCCCAATTCAGAACATTTCCATCATAAAAGTCTACTCAAACTTCTACAGTCCACCAGTATCAGTGCATAAGCACAATCTCTGAAGAAGTAAAAGTCATCTAAATAATTCCACATTAAAGAGATCTGTAACTAATGAAGAGGTTGTTGCTAGCAAACAACTTTATATTTCATTGTTTCATCTACAAATAAATTGCATGTTGCCCTTGAGGAATAAATTGCTTATGTTACATTAAAAAATGATAAGCTAGTAATATTGCAATAAGGAATGGATGGCAAACTGATAACAGCTTCATAGTTACTAAGTATTTCTGCCAAAGAGGACATTCTCAGGACTGCAGCATCCACCCCCTTCAAAAGTACAACACAGTACAATATCAGCCATCAGTCTACATACTGTGGGAGCAAAACCCACAGCCATCTGCATCAAAAGCAAGTATTCTAGCTATTGTGCTACTAACACAAACAGACTTTGCATAACCAGCACTAAACTTCTCTCCCCCTGAAGAACTATACAGCACAAGAAATCAAGAAAAGCCAATGGGGGTGGGGGGACAAAACCAGGGACACATTTTAAACATTGCTTGTGTATACACATATAAAGCAAAACCTTATCCACGTCTAGGGAGCTCTGACCACCTAGCCATCATGCTGGTTCCAGCCTATAAATCCATACTGAAAACCAGTACACTGGCTAGAAAACAAATAAGGATCAGGCTTGATGGACGAATCTCAGCTCTACTAGACTGCTTCAACTGCACAGACTGGTCAGTGTTTAGAAAGGCTGCTGTGACAAAACCATGTTGACTTGGACACATACAGTTTCTTTCTGCTCTCCATTAGACTGTTGAACTCTTGCGGAAAACGAACCATGATGTATGTTACATAACTAGCCTATCAAGGGGCTTATTTTATGGATGTGCAATAACTAAGTGCAATACTAAGGTGGCTCACCTACGCACTGAAGGACTGTAAAGTGCAATATACAAACTGTGCAATAATTCAGTCTAATCATAGATATGCTGCTATTGTTTTCAATTTTACTTTGACAATATTGCCTTCATATTGTTCCTTGTCTCCTGTTCTGGGATGGGTGTGTGTCACTGCTGTCCTACTTTAACTTACTAACTTACTAATTGCTACTTATTAAATTTTTACTGTGATATTTTATTCATTTTTCTCCGTCTATACGTGTGACTGTTTCCTGCATTGAGAACGAAGCACTGTAGTTATGTTCAGCTTTCTGAATGACAATGAAGTTTTCTTTTACTAATCTTAGAAAAGTTGCTAGAATAAAATGTTTTGTGTTACCATGCATTTCCTGAAAGATAGGAAAACAAACTTAAATGCCTATCAATATTTAATTAATTCAGCTCACACCAATTTGCCAGAAAACCACAAATTTTAAGAGAAACAGAAAGTATGAGCCAACATTCCAGACATTCTGAACTCCTTGAATGACAAGTCGTGGTACGGGGAGAGAATTTAGGCTCTTGCTCCATGCCCAGGTTTTGAGTCTGAGTAACAAACACACACACTAACACACACACACTAACACACACACACACCACTAACACACACACACAACTAACACACACACACCACTAACACACACACACCACTAACACACACACACCACTAACACACACACACCACTAACACACACACACCACTAACACACACACACCACTAACACACACACACCACTAACACACACACACAGCACTAACACACACAGCACTAACACACACAGCACTAACACACACAGCACTAACACACACAGCACTTCGTTCATTCAAATAGGGAGCCTGCTGGATTAAACAATATAGAATGGCTAGCTCAGCCATTCCATTATGCCTCACAAAGTCCGAGGCATCTGTTGCAACTGATTGAAGGGGATACCTGGATTTAGGAAAATTTACTATCTGCACCAAGTGATTTCTCTTCTGACAAACCACAGCACTGGAATTTGAATAGACAAAGAATGTTGGTGCCAGGACCACCTGGACTTCACATAGCATTGTATATCTTTCCCATGCAGAGTCTTGTCAGGGGTATCACATGAATCATAGATGCCATGCAACCCAGAATTCTCAGGTATTCCCTTGCAGCAACAGAAATTTGAGTGGCAAATCATAAAAATAGATACAGATCTATTGTTTCCTGTGGCAGAAAAGTTCTTTGAACTGAGGTGTCTAGCTGATACCCCTGGAACAGAATTTTGTGTGAAGGAGTCAAAAAAGGCTTTTGAATGTTGTCTTGGAATCCCGGCTTGTGTAAGAGCTCTCTCACCAGAGTGGGACATTCCTGACACTTTGGAAAAGACCTCCTTGTTTGGTCCGAATGTTGTGCACATCTGTGGGAAGATGCAAAGATAAGCAAGTCATCTAGATATGGATACTCTGTAGTCTACAATGAGCTATAACTGGAGCCAGACACTGAGCACTCGGTGTAGCACATCGTCCAAACGGTAAGGCAGATAAAGTGATCCAGACAAACTAAACCTTAAGAAATGCCCAAAGTCTGCGTGAGTAGGAAAATGATGATATGCCTCTTAAATCTAATGCTACCAGAAAAATGAGGTAACAGGTTGTAAAGTGACAGCATTCTGAACTTGGGCACCATCACAAACAGGTTTAGGAAAGACCCAGAACTGGTCTCCAATCATTTTCTTTCTTTGGCACTAAAAACATCCTTGAATAAAAGCACTGGGAAGGAGGAACTCGTTCTCATCACTCCCTGAAACAGTATGTACTGATGGCCAGGGGTGAGACAGAGGTGTGGTGCATGAGGAATTACCCCCCCCCCCCCAGATGGCCAGGGGTGAGACAGTTGTGGTGCATGAGGAATTACCCCCCCCCCAGATGGCCAGGGGTGAGACAGAGGTGTGGTGCATGAGGAATTACCCCCCCCCCAGATGGCCAGGGGTGAGACAGAGGTGTGGTGCATGAGGAATTACCCCCAGATGGCCAGGGTGAGACAGAGGTGTGGTGCATGAGGAATTACCCCAGATGGCCAGGGTGAGACAGAGGTGTGGTGCATGAGGAATTACCCAGATGGCCAGGGTGAGACAGAGGTGTGGTGCATGAGGAATTACCCCCCCCCAGATGGCCAGGGGTGAGACAGAGGTGTGGTGCATGAGGAATTACCCCCCCCCAGATGGCCAGGGGTGAGACAGAGGTGTGGTGCATGAGGAATTACCCCCCCCCCCCAGAAAGGGTGGATTTCCTCCCACTGCCATCTATAACCCTGATGAATGATCTTAAAAATCTATTTCTGTGCAACTACGTGCTGCAAAGAGAATGGAGATTCCAATTTTCTGGAAGGAAAAATGGACTACAAGGGTGGACAAAGGCCCTTAAATAAATAGTCATTTTGACTTGTTTGGACTGCCCTTGGTTTTATGGGATTTCTGCATTCTTTTTTAACACCTTTCTGCCATTTCCTCTTAAATGTCGGTTTCTTGCATTTTGGCGAGACTGTTTATCTTGATTTTTTGCAGAAAATGGATGAAAGATTTGAGAATCCTTAGAAAATTTGGAAAAGGGGGGCTGAAATCTCAGAAATTCCTTGTACCAACTTACTGCTTTCATCACACTTTTTGAAACCCCTTGCAGGAGAGGAACCAAAACAATCTCTATCCAAAGGAGAATTTAAAATATAATTTTTTGCATCATCTGGAAGCTTCTAAGAACACAGCCATTCAAAACAGTCCCAGTGGTCAGAGCTCTGGGAGAAGCATCAGATGAATCACACACACTGCAAACAATGACCTCTGACCTGTATGATGGAAGATATTTTTTTTTCACAAGAAACTACAGAATAAACATTACTTATACTTTCACAATTACTCAGAATAAATGTTAAAATAGGAGCCTGGCAACTCAAAATTCTGAAAAATCAAAGTTGCAAAGTTGCAAAAGCATAAAGTTTTTATCCATACTTCTCAATAACCTTCCCCATGCTTGTCAAAAACAATAAGAGTGTATAAAAACTTAAAATAAATATTGAGCAAT
>NC_056742.1:499987548-500077548 GCF_019279795.1 Protopterus annectens
TCTAAAACTAGGGACCTTCACATGTGCAATTTACGATCTCAGGTAAATTGAGATAGTTGGAGATGCTAATTTCTGTATTTTTACTTGATTCAGTGTCCGAGTGGCCTCTGTGAAGAATTTTATCTAGTCCTTTTGCAATTATTTAGAAACTACTAGATTTGGGCCTTTCATAATGATGCCATCTTCCACTATGACCTCATTTGGGCCTTTCATAATGATGCCATCCTCCACTATGAGCTCATTTGGGCCTTTCATAATGATGCCATCTTCCACTATGAGCTCATTTGGGCCTTTCATAATGATGCCATCTTCCACTATGAGCTCATTTGGGCCTTTCATAATGATGCCATCTTCCACTATGAGCTCATTTGGGCCTTTCATAATGATGCCATCATCCACTATGACCTCATTTGGGCCTTTCATAATGATGCCATCTTCCACTATGACCTCATTTGGGCCTTTCATAATGATGCCATCTTCCACGATCAGCTCATCCCTGAATAATAAATACTGCTGAATTTCAAGTGGCAAACTTGTTTGACGAGTTGGCCAGCCTTGGTTGATATTATTCAGTTTTTGAAGAACTAGGTCTTTAGCAGTGTGATTTCTTAACTCATCAAGCCATGATGATTAAATGCTTTTGACTTCCAAGACTTCAAAATCAGTCGTCTCACTTTTGTGTTATTCTATCATCTTTCTGGGGGCACATGACCAGGTATCAGCAAGATACACACATTTTTCTTTCATGCAGACAATAGTAAAGCTGTACATTTGTAGCTTTAACAGCATATGTTGCAATCGAGCTGGAGCTGTGTGTATCGGCTTGCTCAAAATTGTTACTAGCGGTTGGTGATCTGTTTCAATCTGGTTTGGCCTTCTGTAAATATAGTCAATGAATTTGCAACAGGCAAACACAACAGCAAGGAGTTATTCTATTTGGGCATAGTGCATCTTTGTCCGAGTGAGGGTATGGGATGCATATGCAATCTGAATGCCTTCCTGAGGACAAGCTGCACCAAGGCCATATTGAGAGGCATCACAGGAGTGTCACAAGCTTATGAACATCACAGTATCTCAGTATGGGTTGACTAGTAATTCTCTTTTTTCAAGGTATCAAATGGTTCCTGGTGTTGGTCAACCCATGACCATTTTATTTCTATGTTTCAGCTCATGTAATGGTAGAATGTTCGCTGAGATTTGGGATGAATTTTCCCAAATAATTAATCATACCAAGAAAACGCTGTAAAGATGCAACATTTTCTGGACTGGCATTTCATTGATTGCTGTTATCCGTGATGGATCTGGCTGTAGCCCTGAACTTGTGAACATGTGACCAATGTAGTTGACTTCTTTCGGCTTGAAATTACACTTTAAAGGATTTAGCTTGAGGTTGACCTCACATGCATGCTCTAGAACTTTCCTGAGACTTTGGTCACATTCATTTTCAACATTGCCTCCAACGATAATGTCATTGACAACAGCACAAGGATATCCAGCAAATATCTGTTCCACGGCATGCTGGAATACTTCACTGGCAGAACTGATTCCAAACGGCATTCTTAAAAACCTGCATCTCTCAAATGGTGTGCTGAATGTTAATAAAGAAGATTTGTGATTCGTCGAGATTTGCCAAAAGTTCTTGGCATTTAAAACAGAGAAAACAGTTAAATTTGGCATCAATGCTGCTACCTCCTCTTCTGTGCACATTGAATGATGAGGATATTTGGGGGCTTTAAGTTTCTAGGATCGGTACATATCCAAATGTCATCTGAGCTTATCTTGCGGGTTGCCACCACGGACGATACCCATTCAGCAGGCTCTGCTCAGGGGTAAGAACACCCAAATGCACCGTTCTGTCTAATTTTGCTTTTACTTTACTGTGCATCGCTACTGGGATTTTACATGCAGGTTCAATGACTGGGTATATTTTGTGATTCAGCTTCACAGAATACATAACTGGAAGTTTACCAAGTTCATCTTTGAAGATGTCAGCATATTCTTTAATGATACATTGTGAAAAACTGTCATTTCATTTGTATTCAAATGGTGCACCTCTTTATTGAGCGAAATCAAACCCATTCTTAGGTTATCTAGGCCTAGTAATGACTGTACATAGTAATGACTGTACATCTCTTCGAACGACTTAGAATTGTAAATCATAACCGTTACCTGCAGAATGGCAAGGAAGGACTGCAGTACCATCCATCCGAACTTCTTCGCCACCATAAGCAACTAGTTTTGTGCTTGTTGAGTCGAGGATCTCTCCAGCTTTCACTTTTGCATAAGCTTTTGCTGATAATAATGTTACATTTGGATCCAGTGTCTACTTTAACCTCTACTGGGTTCCCATTAATTTGTATGGTACAAAATATTTCACTCTTTGCTAACAAGTGAGGGTCAATTGTGTCTACTATCTCACTGACCACAGAAACACCATCAACATAAAAAGTTTCATCACTGCCATCAGGGTCTGCCACAGTTTCAATTGGATTCACTGTCTTCAAAATTTTATCATGAGTCTGTGCCAATCTACAGAACTTTTTCAAATGATTCTAGTTTTTGCACTTGTGACACTGTTGACCATAGGCTAAACACTTCTCTCGTTTCGGTTCATGACTGCCCCCAAAACTGCAACAGTTAACAATGGCAGGTGATATAGCAAAGCTCTTCGAGGTACACTTATGAGGCCGCATTATCTTAGTTTTTTTGTTGCACACTGTCAACATTTGCCACAGAAATTGCAAGCATACTAGTATGTTTTTATGTGAGTTTGTGCATCTGACAAATTTCAATAGCTTTGCTCAATGTTAATTCACTTTCATGTAGTAGAAATTTTCTTACCGTGTCATTATTAATGCCACATATTGCAGTCTCTTATTAAATCTTGCAGATCCCCAAATCTACATGTCTTTGTTTTATTTTGTTATTATATTACTATGCTTCCATAGTTTCACCAGGGTATAGTTTCACCAGGTTTTTGACTTCTTGTACTGAGTAACCAAGGTGAAATACTGAAGCGCAAAAGAAACCAATAAACCAAACCACTTCAGTTGCTCTTCCAGTACCAATAAAGGACTCCCCAGGCAATAAAATAAACTTTAATAATCACTTTAAACATAAAAATTAAATGGATTTAGTACTTTCATTTCTGAGACCATTCTGATGAAGTTTCTAGTGTTTATTGTACAGCCAACATGAATTCACCTACATGCACATCCATAACTTGCACTTAACTGAGCTTGCTTAACACCACACTCCCCCATGTGCTTCCGCAACTATGGTAGCTGTCAAGGTACAAATAATTACTTTTCTACACCATGTACTGATGCACAGTGTGAGCAAAGCTCACAGGGTTGTGGAGGTGTAGAGGGTTAGGATATACTGACCACCAGTCACATGCTACTGCACCAGTGTCTTCAATCTGCCCACTGTCCTCAGATGAGGGTTGGGCTAAACACAGGAGAGGCTAAGGCAGGTCATGTAGACCCTGTGAAGAGAGTGGCTGGAGGGAGCTGATGGTCAGCTGTAGAAGGGTGTAAAACAATGGCACAATTCCTATAAGGCCTAACTGGACATTTCTGCAAAAGTCATCATAAACTTCATACAAGCTGGAATTTACAGCAGCTTAAACACAAGACTTTTACAAGTTAACATATAGTAAATTAAAACAGGAAAGTGTATGTTCTACTTAAAAGAAAACAGGGCATCATTCCATACCTGAACCAGTTGCTTTGGAAGTTTATTCCTATCATTTTCAGATACACTTATTGGAGGAATAATCCACTCCCTTTTCTGTCTCCTCTGTCCCCAGCCTTGTCTACGGAATGTCAATACCCGAAGCTCCTCTTGTGAATCAGAAGTAAAGTCAGACTAGGGGAAAAGAGAAGAAAACATGGCTAGTTGTAAATCAACCCACAATAGGAAAATCCACACATTTAGCACGTCTCAGCCTTTGGCGGTCTCTGAACAATATACAAAAATGTAAACAGTTAACACTACAGGGAACAGAGTAATATGTCTAGTTCTTGTTCTAAAGGGATCCATTATGACTTCTGAAAACACCCAAGCTTGTAACACAAAAGCTTGGCAAAAAACTGTTCACAACTGATAGTGCAAGTGCATAAGTGTTTGCATGACAGATGGTTGACTTTGTGAAGCTATGAGACAAAGAAACAAAAAAAAGTTTAAAACTTCCCTACATGAGTACACTCCCTTTACTTTAGTATACTCCTTCCCTATGTGAATACACCCCCTTCACTTTGGTATACTCCTTCCCTACACGAGTACACCCCCTTCACTTTGGTATACTCCTTCCCTACGCAAGTACACCCCCTTCACTTTGGTATACTCCTTCCCTATGCGAGCACCTCCTTCACTTTGGTATACTCCTTCCCTATGCGAGTACACCCCCTTCACTTTGGTATACTCCTTCCCTATGCGAGTACACCTCCTTCACTTTGGTATACTCCTTCCCTATGCAAGTACACCTCCTTCACTTTGGTGTACTCCTTCCCTATGTGAATACACCCCCTTCACTTTGGTATACTCCTTCCCTATGTGAATACACCCCCTTCACTTTGGTGTACTCCTTCCCTATGCGAGTACATCCCCTTCACTTTGCTATACTCCTTCCCTATGCGAGTACACCCCCTTCACTTTGGTATACTCCTTCCCTATGCGAGTACACCCCCTTTACTTTAGTATACTTCTTCCTTAATCACTCTTCCTTGGTGAAAGAGTCTTCACTGAAGACAAAGTATAGTTCTGCACCTAAATTAAAGCCTGCTTTTAGGCCTATTGAGTCCAAAAGTGGAAATAAAATGGAGTCCATGGCTATCTTTATAGATAAATGTTTGCAGAAAGCTGTAGTAACAGTGGAATCTTATATTAAAGATTCCTTTGATTTCATGAAATGTGTTAAAGGAACCACAGTTGATGATGTATGGTTGGTAATTGCTGATGTAGTTTCATTATATACTATTATTCCCAATGATGAAGGGATAGAAAGTGTAAATGAAGTTCTGAGGGGTTCATTGTGTTTTTCTGCAGATGAAATAACTATTTTCAGAAATATTGGATGTTATTTTGTCTTATAATTATTTTATGTTTGAAAATAAGATGTCTAAGCAGAAAAAAGGTGTAGCTATGGCGGCAGCTATTGTCCAGTTATGCTAACTGGTTCATGACAAGTTGGGAAAGAGAATACACTTTATATTCTAGATATGCAAAAAATATTCATTTTCACAACCGTTTTATAGAGGATTTGTTTTTGTTATGGATTGGATCTGAAAATGAGCCGATTGAATTTTTTGGATATTTAAATTCTGTTTCAGATTTTTTTGAAGTTTATTCTGTTTCAGATTTTTTTGAAGTTTACTTTTAATAGAGGTACATTTTAAATTACCTAGATCTGACCATATATAAAAAAGACTGATAAAATTATGGTTAAAATTTATAAAAAGGAAGTTCAGAGTAACAGATATTTGGATTACAGCAGTATGCATAATGTTAAGTTGAAAAAGAATATAGTGAATAGTCAGTTCGTTAGAATAAATGGGCTTACAGACGAAGGCAGTTATTTTATAGAAGAATGTGAAGCGTTGACAAATAAGTTTTAAAGGAGAGGTTATCAGAGCAATTTGATGGATGAAGCTATGGCTAAGACAATAGCTAAAAGAAATTTGGAGAGTTCTATAGTATAAGAACAAATAAGATTTCCACAGATTTTAGTTTAGTTTGCATCTTGGAGAATTCAGTAAATGAGAACAGAATTAAAAAGATTATTAATAATAACTGGACATTTAGAAGAATTTCCAAGAAACTAGTAAGCTAATAGGGGATAAGTCCATCTTTGTAACTAGAAGAGGGAATAGTTTGAAAGATTATTTTTATACCAATAAAAAGAATACGGTTTCTAATAGTAACAAAGGTATGATGAAATGCAATACGTGCAATTATTGTAGGTATATTTTAGAAGGGAATCATGTTTACAGTAAAGCTAGGGATTACTGTCAAACTGTTAGGTAGCTATACTTAAGTCTAAATTTGTAGTTTTATGAAGTTTATGTCAGGCTTTCTACACAGGTAGAACTGCTCGAAGTTTTTACTATAGAATTTATGAGCATCTGAGAGCAGTAAAAAAAACTTGATTTAACGAATGCTTTGGCAAGACACGTAGCAGCATGTCATTCTAATACAAAATCTGAATTTAAATTTTCTATAATAGATCAAGTTTCTAATTATGAAAAAAGATGGGATGCAGAAGATAATTTAAAATGGAAAGAATACTGCTGGCAAGTAAGGCTGAATACGGGTGCAGATTCATTTATGAATAATAGGGAAAATTTTAAAGTAGTTCTTAATAAGAAAGGGTTAAAACACTGATGTGTCATGTGATGCAACTGATGGTATTAAAGGAATTGGTGTTTGTTATACAACCAGGTCTGATGGAAGTTCCTTGTGAAAGAAAGTGCTTCCTGTTGTGTTTTTACGATTAAAAGTTTTGATACTATTATTCTGAGCCATTTTATTTTATATTTTAAGCTTCCTCAGCACTTTTTTGAACTGCTTTGCTCAACTGCTGCTTCATTTTTGTGTTTTTACTGCTGTGACTGCTTTTTTCTGCACTTTGAATTTCTAGTACTTCTGTATTTCATAGCATAGGCTAGATTCAGGCGTGCTGAAGCGAGGCCGTTTGGTATTACTTGAGCGCTAAAAAACAGCCATCCTACATTAAGAAGGCCCTCCTACACCTTGTAGAAGTGTGTAGCCCAGGACCCATCTGAATTGGGGACTGTTGGAATAAGGCTCAGTTTTGGGCTCTCCCATTGGCTAGTTTGTGTTACAACTGCTTAACTTTGCTTATGTTTAAGCCCCACGTGTGCACAGCTGCACACCACACTGTGGGATTTAACTTCACCCCCTGTCCCCACCAATCATACCCCAAAATATTCCAGACACCAGTCTTCTACAGAGCATCTCCAAAGAACAGGTCACACAAGCACTCTCCAAGGCTAAAAACATGGCCTCTGTGGGACCAGAAGACATCCCAGGTTGCTTACTAAATAATCTAAAACTAGTCCAAGCGGAACCATTTGGCATTCTCTTTAACCATAGCCTGAGAACTGGTTTTGTCTCAGCAGAGTGGAGAACAGCAACAGTAATCTCCTTGCACAAAGGGGATCAACTGACCCTGGGAACTACTGTCCCATACGCCTAACCAGTCTTTTCTGCAAGACCATGGAAAAGAATTATCATGGACCTTATCCACAAGGACAAAGGCAATCTTCAAACTCTTGAGCCGACTCGGTTTGGTTTCATCAAGGGTAGATCTTGCTTATTAAACCTAGTGGGATTCTTTGAGAATGTCACTAAAGTGGTGGATGAGGGCAAAACGGTACATACTGCCTATCTTGATTTAGCCAACATCTTTGACACAATCCCCCATTCAGGTATCAGAGAAACTGTCCCAGCTGAGCATTAACCCATACATTACTAGATGGGTAGCAAAATAGCTCACCAACAGAATGCACACATTTAAAAAGTTGGGGAGTCCACCTCCATCAGTAACCAGTGGGGTACCACAAGGATTTGAGCTGGGCCCTCTACGGTTTGGAATCTTTTTCTCTGAAGTCCAGGTGAAGCTAGATGGCCTGTGGCTTAAGTTTGCAGATGACTAAACTGGAAGCAATCACAGAGTCCCCAATGATATTAACACATTACAAAAATGACTGACGCAGACAAATGAATCGTTCCATTAATGCACAAAAAAAAAAAAGCCTCATTATCCCCTTTGGCAAGAAGCAGCCCCAGCTAATTATGATATAGATAGCACCCCTCTAAGCTCAAACTCAGTGGTGTCAGATTTGGGAACACCAGTTGATAGCAATCAACTTTGATCACCATGTATCCGTAGTGGTAAGAAAAGCATTCTACATTGTGCATCTCATAAATAAGGGCATCACATCCAAGACTAATGAGGTTATAGCTCTGCTGTAATAGACTCTTAGCAGACCACTAATTGAGTACAATGCTAATTTCTGTATGTACCTCACACCAGGCACCTGCAGCAACTGGAGAGACCACCTCGGAGATTTCTAACCAAAAGAATCCAGGACCTCCAAAACATGACCTACATGGAAAGACTGAAAGCCCTGTCACTGGACTCTGTATCATACAGGCTACTGAGAAGCGACCTGTGCCTGGCCTACATAGTAGTCTCAGACCCTGCCCTAATGGAAATGCTGCACAGCCGCAAGTCAAATGGAACAAGAATAACTCACTCCAGGGATCTCAATGTAGTGTGTGACATTAAAAGAACATTCTGGAGAGACAAATACATTTCCCAGTGATTGCTGCTCTTCTTGGATAAGCTCCCACCCTATGTGAAGCAGAACTCCTCAATGACCCTATTCAAGCACAACCTTGACAACTGGATGGCTGACTGTAAATTCGCCCCTGGTGTGGCAACTATGTCCCTCATGGACAAGAGCAGTCAGTTCTGATCACAGAATTGCTCTGCTAATGACCTTCTATGGTCAGTAAGGGTACTCAGATTACATGGCTAGGCTCGTTTGTAAAGGCCCTAGGGCCATTAGCCTAATAACCTCCTATGAACTGTAGGCAAAATATTAGATAAACTTATTTACGACTTGCTAAATATTTTCAGATATGTTTAACCTTACCACTGCTTTTGCATAGCTACTGGTCAGGGGGGATTAACCATGACCATCTGTATACCCTTAGAGACATACTACAGGACATGTATAAAGGTATTCTCATATGTTCCCTCTTTAATGATCTCACAAAAGCATTCTGTCATGTCAACCACACTGTCCTGCTATCATCGCTAACAAGAGCAGGCGTCAGTCCCCAGGCGCTGGCATGATTCTCATTCTTCCTAACCGACGAGCGTAAGTTCAGACGGGTTCAGCTTCTAGTTCATCCCTTTTAGCTCCTATACACACACGTGCTACAAGAAGCAGTTCCAGCTCCCATGTTATTCTCTTCACTAATTCATAAATTAATTGACGTAATCCACCTTCCCATTCTTTAATACTCTGAGGACAGTGTCTTTTATAGGGCAATCACCACTTTTACAAATATAAAAACTGAATTAGAACAAGACCAAGGGCTCCTCTCAAATTGGCTAAGCCTACATAAGCTCATTCCTATCACACAAAGAAAAAGCTACTTTGTTTGGGACCGGAGTATCAAAATTATTACAAAAACCTGAGATATTGAACACTATCCTGCTAATCAAAATAGCATATATACCATTTAGGCACCTAGGCATATGCCTAGACAGAACTCACCTTTCAATAGCATACGCAGGTTTAGTAAATCTAAATAAAAGTACACAACTCTTCTAGGCTAAACAAACCTCTCCTCAGAGGGTAGAACAGCTATAGACAAATGTATACTCTTGCCACATAACTACCAATCATCGCAACAGCTTCAAAAAATACCTTTTCTCCCTGTAGACTAAAATAATATTTGCAGATTTCTTACCCTCTCTTCACTTGGAGAATACCACTGTTCAACACTCACTAAGTTAAAATGGTTACAGGCACAACACTGATCAGCTTTTCTAATGAGATTCCTTTTATACAAACTCAATCTAAATTTCTTATCAGTTGTATTAGCAGATTCTCCATCAGAAAACACTCCTTTACACCTTTAGATCCTAGTCTCCTTTGTCCACAGGCCTTCACCACACTCACTTCTACACAGCACTCTTTCTCACTCCTAGTTCTAACATTGCAGGACTCCTTCTCATCTTAGAAAAGATCTATTACCACCTCGGGGGGAGAAAAAAAAAAGGACGTAGTGAAACTTGCTGAATACAAATCCTCCCAAACAGCCTAGCTGGCACTTAAACACTGCACTACAATTATATACGGCACACAACTTTACTTTTTCTTCTTTGCACTTATCCTTTCATGGCGCACACATCTCCACAATTTCTCTTATGCCCTCATTGTTTCGTTATCCAGTCCCCTTCTCTATTCTCACCTCTTCAGTCTTTAACTTCATCTTACTTTGTTCATCTTTACAAATTTCATTGTAAATATTATAAAAGTCATTCCTTTTTCATGTTAACTACTATTCCCATGCTTGGTGCAAATACTAATTGTGTTAAGTACCTTTTGTGCATGATTTTACACGATTATCTCTTTCTTGTGACTTGTGTACTAATTTAACTACATTTGTAATGCCTACTGTTTGTCATTGTTTTTAAACAGCCATGACGAAGGACTGATTAATTTTGAACATCTGTAACCCTTAGCTGCATTTATCAACAAATGCAAACAAATAAAACACCCAGTCATGCTCTGAACTAATCTCCAATGGCTTAACCCACTTCACCTCAGAGACCACAACTACAAGTTCATGGTTCTTACATGTCTCATTACCACCCACGTTTCTCCATCATCCACGTTTCTCCATCATCCCTGAAATCACCATAGATCAGATCAAAAACACTAGTTCTATGGGCTCAAACAATATTCCAAGATGTCTGTCTGCAGGCACAGAGCATCATAGCTTGACCCCTTCTAACTCTCTTTAAATTTAATCTGGCCACAGGCTGTGCATCAGAACTTTACACAACTGTCACAGCTGTACCACTCCACAAGGGTGGTACCATGATGGACTCCAATAACTACAGCTATATTAATCTTACTAGCACAATCTGTAAAACTATGGAATGTGTTGTTTAACAATGACAAAACTTCAAATTCGTGGATATCCATCAGTCTGGATACTTAAAGGCAGGTCATGTCTACTCACCCCATATCTCAGAGATGACACCAAATGTTTCTGCTAAACTAAGCAAAAGGATCATCCTAGATGTCTCTTCATACTTCAGAACTTCATAAGTAAGCGATAAAAGAGCACATGTACATGCATGCACACACACACACACACACACACACACACACACACACACACACACACACACACACACACACACACACACGTTATTTTATATAGCAAAAGTACTTACCAGTTTTACTATTAAAAATGTCTATTTTTACGTAGTGGTTCTTTTATTCGGTCGTGTGTGTGTGTGCTCTTTTATTGTTTACTTTGGATTTATTTCATACCACAGTTAATTATTTGGGCTTGTTTGCTTTGTTGTTTTATAGTTCAGAACTTTCACTATGTTTGTATTTGCTGAAGTCAACAAATATGACAGCAGACCTATACATGTAGTCAATTCCAAGGAGAGACGCACCTGCTTCAGATAGAGGGATATATAATCTTGGTATGCACTGACTTTTATACAACATTTAATAAGCATGAAACATTTTTCATGCTTTCTTGTCCAACTAATTCAATGCTGTTTGGGGCCAGTCAATCACACCAAAGCTGCAAGTTAAAACAGGAAGAGCAAAAGCTGATTTTTAGCTTGGACTTAAGAGACATCACAGCAGTTTTCAATATTAGCTTCAGCCTTCTGAAGTGTTCCCTACCAAGATTTGCTCTCATTTGTTCAATGTTTAATTGATGACCCTTCATTTGTTCCCAAATATTACACTCCCAATTGTTCCAAGTTTTTTTTATATCACATTCCTAACTTAGGTTGATATTTTGCTGATGCTACAGCTTTCTCTATTTACAAATGCTGCTTTTAAACATTTATCAAGACTAAATATCATTTTATACCTTATAAGAAAGTTCTAACAAATTTGTAGTTGTGCTGTCAGATCTTTGTCTGCTAACCTATACAGTTATAAAATCATCCACAAAAAGTAGATGGGATGTCTTTGAACAAGGTAGTTAAGCTACAACCATACTCTAACCTACGAAGTTAAGCACTGACCTGGGATTTTGTAGTTAGGAGGTTTTTCTTAATTTTGTCTACTCTGGCTGTCCCTTCATCCCAATTTACCCGCTCATGTTCAACAGAGATTCCATAAATGCCTTGCCAAAATGTACCCTTTTGGTGGTGTTTCTATTGCTTTTACATTTATTTTCCAATTGTCTGTAAAATCTTTTTGGATCATCAATGAATTGCCTATTTTGCACTTTTTTGTGTTTATCTGTCTACCTTTCTGTCTTTTACATGTATAGATATTTTAGTTTATTAATGTAAAATGTATACAATGAATTTTGATAGGTTTTAATTTAATGTCTTGTGAAGCTCATCTTTAAGTGCACCTCATCTAGGTGAAACAAAAGAACCTTTTCTCTATACTCCATATTAAACCCATCAATGAATACAACTTCTTTGGAATGTACCTATCTAAACATTTCATACAACCTAAAAGACCTCAAAGATTCTTAAGTAAAAAAAATCTTGGATTTAAGTCACTTAAGCTATCCTGCAAGTTTAAAATTCCTCTTCCCCCCAAACTCCATCTCAAACAGGCTCTTGAGAGGAGTTTCAAAAAATGAAGGCTGTGGTTTTTAGACTTCTCCATCTTTAAAGAAAAATAGCCTGAAAGACAACAGATGCAAAGATCTGAAGAAAAGCTCTAAAATTAACAACCCCTGAAATTACAATACACTTCTTGCAAATTTCTTCCTCACCATTAGCAGAAACTACCTCTGTCAAACAAAGCACCTGTCTGACTACCTTCAAAGCCAACCCAGTTTTGTGTTACTGCAAAGAGTGTTTGTGGAAAATGATTACTCACTGTAACCAGGCAGAAGAAGAGAAAGTTTACTCCAGCAATCAGGGAATGTAGAGAACCAGGTGGAAAATTCAAGCTGCTGTAGCCAACTGTCTTCAGAATATTTTTCCTGGAAGGGCATGATCATTTTGTCATGCAGAACATAAGGAGGAAATACAAAAGCTTGTCTGAATGGGTTTCTGCTTCTTATTCTTCTGATAATAAAGCTCAGAGAGACTTTCAGTGAAACCTTTTCCAATGTTCCAAAGGAAAATTCTCAAGAGACAGAAAAAAAAGGCAAAGTAGCTGACTAGAAAAAAAAAAAAAAAAAAGAAAATCAGCAACTCAGAAACTAATGAATAAATGTGGGATTACAAAGCATCAAATGTGGGATTACAAAGCATCAAATGTGGGATTACAAAGCATCAAATGTGGGATTACAAAGCATCAATCACATTTGTGAAATATGGCTGAAGAAAACCTGGAAATATTGCACTTTTGAAGGTTGTTAAACTTTTAAGGGACTCCAAAGCATATACCCTTCTACATGACATTAATGTCTGGAAGAATATAAGTAGAAGAACAATTTTTGTTCTTAACACTACTTTTGTAAAACATGACATATACTGCATGTTGTACAGTAAAGCATTTTCAGTTATATAGTGTACTATAGGGATATTAAAGTAAACAGTGGCCTTTTCTCCTTTTCTTTTTGTTTAGTTTTAAGAAATATAGGTATTGAAATATAAAACGAGAAGAAAGCCTGGAAAAAAGTGTGTTTAGGATAATAGGTTGTAATCTTAGGTTGTTGAGGTTAATGACAGCTTGTAAAAGTATACAGAACATGATACGAGTAAAACTTGTATGCTTTTTCTTACTTTTGCATATGGGAATGACTGGATTAAGGCCCTTGGCTTGAACTAACAAGTTTTCAGTGGGAGCAAGTAAATAAAACATTGAATGCAATGAAAAGTTTTCCTCTAGCAAGCAAATGTTCACAGTGCAACATGAGAAGCATGTAGCTGAAGGAAACTGTGTGTCTAGTTCTCTTGTTTCTATGGAAACTAGCTGATAAGGGAAATTAAAAAATAGATTTCGGTTTTCTTTCAATGGCTAAACTATATCTGAAAGCATTCAAATTGTTTTCTACATTTCAGATAGGAATACAAATAAGACAAAAACAGACATCACCTAGTGTAAGTAGAAGCACAGGTTGTACCGTGCATCTATGCATGGATAACTATTATAGATCAGATCAAACCTGAGTATAGCTGTCAATCTGGGACAAATGTTCCTATTAGGAGGGTTAAACCTCATTATTCAAAGATGTATATAGTTTTGTGTGTTTGGAGTTCTGATGTGGTCTGGTGTTTTAATGAAAACCCTTAAACATAAGAATAAACAAAAAGTTTTATAAGATATGACATAGTTCAAATGGATATGATATGAAATTGTATAAAAGATCACCCTGCCAAACATTAGTGTACACATATAAACACAAAAGCTGAAAATAGACATTTAAAAAGTTGCAATACATAACATGTGGTAATAACTTCTTATCATAACAGTTTCCACATTATCATTAAATGTGGGTGGTCTCTCAAATGCATACATATTATATATGCAAATAAATAGCTGTGAATTATATTAATACAAATGCAGAGTGCAAATTGCTGTGCTACAGGAGATACATTTGGAAATAACTGAGCATGTGAATTTGATACAGAATTTCGGAATGGTTATTTGGCACAATATCTGGGACAAAGGTAAAGGAGGGTACTTATATTAATTGCTAGAGGAGTTCCAAGTATCATAGAACAGGGAAAAAGGCAATAATGGTTGATTTTTAGTAGTAAGGGGCTACTGGCAAGGAAGGAGGATTACACTGGCATGTATTTATATTCCACCGAAAACTGCTATAGTGGAGCTTAAGAAAATTCTGGGAGAAACAATCAGCTCTCAGTAGGGAATATTACTTATAGAGGGGGACTGGAATTTGATTTGCAACAGTGAAGATTCATCTGGGGAGGCTAAAAGGGGAAATATAAGAGGGTAGATCTTTGAAGAAATTTATGAAAATATTTGGTATGGAAGATGCAAGTTCAGTAAGAGGAGCTTTGAAAGAATCTACATATTATTCCCCAAGGTAGAAAAACTAGGCTAGTCTAGACAGAAATTATAAATCTTAGGAACACGTGCATTTCATTGAAAGTTTTAATTCACATCCAATAACTACTTCAGATTACCTTCGAATAATAACCAAAATGAAAATGCAGGGTAATGAAATAAATAGGACACTGGCACTTCCCCACCAGTCTCCTAAACAGAAAGGAATTTAAGGAAATGGGCAGTGGAAATTATTTGAGAGTCATTAAGGAAGATCTAAATTTCTTACAGCTAGTGTGTGGGATAAAATGAAAGTGGAGTTTAATAATAGGGTAGAAATAAAAGAATAGATGTGATTAAAAAGTAACAAGAACTGTTTAGAGGGAATGACAAAGGTTAAAATTTTGCAGAATGGGGGGATATCACAAAACAAGAGGAGGAGCAACTGCAGAGTGCTAAACAGAAAATAAGGGAGCACCTGAATAAAATGCAGGACTTAAAATGACTGCTGTTAAGCAACTGTTTTTGATAACTCCGGAAAACAACGCTTTTAGCACATTGACTCAGGCAACAGAAACTAGAAAGGGTTGCTGCCAAGCTTAGGGAGCCTATAACAAGGAAATAACCAGAGATCCTGTAGAAGTATTACAGATATTTCGGAAATTTTATGAAAACCTGCATAAAACGGAGAAATGTGGGAATGAAGAAAATGTAGAAATGGAAATGTTTACGGAAAAATGAAACATGCCAAGGTTAAAAGAACACGAGGCTCGATTACTAGCAGGGTAAAAGGAGAGGAGACAAAAATGGTGACGAATAGCCTCTACAGGAAAGTCGCCAGGAACGGCTGGTATTCCTGTGGAAGTTTGAAAGCTAGGTGGGAGGAAAGTAAAAAAGATCTGGGAGGTTTTGTTCAACAGCATTTTAAAAGGATGAAAAGCACCAACATCCTGGAAGAAAGTTGTGGGGGCTGTAATTTATTGCTTATTTTACATTTGTTTACCGGGAAAGGATGAATTGTCAAAATGTCCTTTTCCAGTGGAGGCCCAGGAAGAAAAGCTCCATATGTATGCATAACAATACGATACATATACAACATACAGATACAAATGTTGATTCAATCTCAGATACAAGCACAAAGTGAAAAATACACATTATACATTTCACTAACAGAATCATTTAGTCTCGTTAGGAATGCAAATAGCAATACTGTGACTGAAAGTAAAAAAACATGCAAGTTATGTACACATATATTTAGTACGGGTATACTATTTGTTTTCCTTTAGCTGTCTTAAGACGGCCACTTCCTAACCAGGGTTTGTACAAGAGCAGGTCTAGGATTTAGATAGGTGTGATCGGAGATATTTTTTAAAGTTGGAAGTCTTAGAATTCCCTACCATTAAATATCAGAACTACTAAGTTTTTGTTATGCAGTTGGAGTAAAGGGGAATCTCTAGCTGCATTGTTAGGTTTGGATATATTTATGAAGGATTTGTTACTTAAATGCAATACCCTGTTGTTGGAGTAGTGCATTTGTAGATTTTGAAGTCCTGGTGTTTTTTCAGGATGACTTAGTATTCCATGGAGGAAGGTAAATTAATTATGAGCAAGTAGATTTGGTAGTCTGACCAAAGATATTTGCTTTAAAGCCAAATAATGATGGGATCTGAAATTTGATTCTGTAGCAAACTTTGCAATTTTATTATAGCAAGTTCGGAGTTTTGCTAGGTCAGATTTAATATTTGTGAGGCATATAGCAGCATAGAGATAAGATGGGTTCTTGCTATAGTGGCCTTTGAAGATTTGTTTAGAAAGTGTCGATTTCTGAACAGGGTTCCTATTTTTTGTGAACTTTTGTATTGTCTGGGACAAGTGCATGTCGAATTTCATAATATGTCAATGACCACTCCAAGTACTTTTGTTTGGGAAACTGGAGAAATTCTTGTACGGCTCGATGAGGATATATTGAAGGGGGTGGGGGTCTCCCACACTAGCTGAATGGAGAAATTCTTGTACGGCTCGATGAGGATATATTGAAGGGGGTGGGGTCTCCCACTCTAGCTGGATAGAAGAGCATGAGTTTGTTTCATTAGGGTTAAGTATAAAAGGCATTGTTTAGTCAAGATTCCACTGCAGTGAATGACTGCTGGGTGACTTTTTGGAGTTTTGTAGTGTTGGGGTGGCACAAATCAGGGTGGAATCCTCCGCATATTGAACAATGGAGGCAAGTGGGACAGCAGTATGAAGACTTAGTAAATATAATAAAGAGAGGACCCAGAATAAATCCCTGTGGTACTCCCAAGGTTACAGTCAGTAGTGAAGAGAGATTGTGTTGCCATTTTACAGCTTGCTGGTGACCAGTTAGATATGTCTGAAACCAAGTGCGTGCAGAATGGCCAAGTTTAAGTTCTGAGAATGTAATTAAGAATTTAAAATGAGAGACAGCATCATTTGGACAGATCAAGAAAGATGGAGGGAACTAAACTGCCTTCATTGCGATGGTGGCTAATGCTGGTAAAGTTAACAAGGGCAGTGGTGGTACTATGATTAGGATGGAAACCATGCTGAGTGCTAGATCAACAATCTGAGATTTGTGAATGGATGCACCTCTCAAGTATTTTAGACAATGGTGATTAGCTGGTAATCTGATAAAGGTGGAAACTCGGCAGAGTTATGTAGAGGGATGATGTATGATACTTTCCAAATTCTAGGGACGTGTTCTGAAATGGATTGATTTATTAAGATGGATACTGGATAGGATATTGCTTCTGAAACATTTTTTTGATATTTAGCAGGTGTATAATCGGCAGCAAGTGTTTTAGGTTTAAAACTTTTGAGGTATTTAACTCTGGTGTTTATTGGTACAGGCTGGAAAGAAAAGTTAGTGGGATCAAGAGTGGGTACTATGCGAGTGTGGCTAGGGGAACAGCAACTGTTTGTGAGGGCAACTATGCATTCAGTAAAGTCTGTTAAATTGTGAGTTCATGCCGTCTTTAGTACTGACAAGTGTTGGGGAGGGAGTACTTGTTTGTCCTGGCTGTAGGATTTTTTTTTTTTGTTGGCAGCCATGAATTAGTGGGTTTCTTTGATTTTTGATTGGATGCTGCTATACAATTTTGCCCTGTCCCGTATTTTTTTTTTTTTTTTTTTTTTATTTATTTCGTAGTTCTAGATAGGTTTGTTTGTTAATTGTGTAGTTTTGTCATTCAGCCATTTCTTCCAGGCCTTCTCTCTAGTTTTTAGCCAATACTGAAAGATGGTAAAGCCATATGAGATCCAGCTTCATACAGGCCCATTATGATTATAAACCATGATTATAAAGCATTTATGTCTATAATGGCTAAATGAACGTCAAAGCTGATGCCAAAAATTGATAGATATCGATCAACGTGGTTTTAACAGAACAATGATGATCCAAAAAGAAGCAAAATATAAGAAAATACCACTGCTGTTCGTGTATCTTAATGCAGAGAAAGAGTTCAAAAGGGTAAGCTGGGATTTTAGGAGTAGGACAATAGAAGCATTATTTTATCAGACAATGCAAATAAGGTTGTTTAATAGAATATACAAGGAATTTGTGGCAAAACTTAAAGTTTGGTGGAGTTCTCTCTGACAAGTTTTGTTTGAGCATAGGAACCACGCAGGAGTGTACTCTTTTCCCTTTGTTATTTCTGTTATATTTGTTACTATCCGCAAAGAAAATAAGGGAATCAGAAATTCAAGGATATAATTGGTACGGTAATCAAAGAAAAGGTGACTTTATTTGCAGATAATATTAATTTGTAGCTAAAACCAAAAAAGGACATTTCAGTGTTGTGGAACATTCTGAGACAGTTTCAAGTATTTTTTGGGATATAAAAATTAATGAAGATAAAACAAAAGGCAATAGTTGTAAACTATGCACCCACACATGAATTGGTTCAGAAATATATTTATGGGACATGATAAATGAAGTACTCCGGAGTAGGAGTTAAAATGATTCTGCTACAACACCTAAGGACATGTGGGAAGAGAAGATAATACAAAAACATTGGAAGCTCTGTTTTATGGATATGGATAGTAAGATACAAGCAGTGAAATATTTTTCATCCCTTTAGTTTTATACACACATATTTTTATCAGAGAAGTTGTGGATAGCAATTAATAAAGAGTTGCAGAATTTTATCTGGGAGGGTAAGAGAACAAATGTCAGGTGGGATAAGTTGATCCTTCCAGGAGAACAAGGTGGTTGGGATTATCTGATTTGAAGGGGTATTTCAGAGCTACACAGTTAAGGCTCCTTTACATAGCTCAAGCAGAAAGCTACAAAGTAGAAAGGGAGGATGATGAAATAGGTGGGAAGCTCAAGAAATAAGGATGGACTTGAATTTTGGATAGAGGTCTTCAAGGAGAATAATAACAATATGGATTATATTCATAAAATAGCAGAAAGTATTCTAAGAATTAAGCCAACAGAAGAATGGAGAAATGAGATTCTGCTGATAGGGAAGACTGCAAATTAGAACAGAGAATAGGCAAGAGGGGGCTGGAATTTACTGGAGAAAACTGCCAAAGGAACAAGGTATTGGGAGCAAATAACTAGAGAAGGAAAGGTGATGAATGGGAAGAGGTCAAGAATTCATATGGACTGCAAGCTAAAGACTGCCTTGTCTATTAAGGTTTGATACCAGAGTTTAGGCAGAGTGAATGGAAAAAGGGGATCCTAAGTGAAAAACCAGCACTGTTAGAGGTTTTTTTTTTGTAGAACTTAGAACATGAGCTGCTAAAAAAAAAAAAGGAATAATTAATGGGGCATATAAAATCTTACACAATAACTATCAGAATCAGAGGAGTTAGAAAGGATTGGGAAGAGAGGTTGTATAAGCAATTCACAAAGAAAACAGGAGGACATACTTATGGCTCCAAGATATGCAACAATGTCTCGAAGATTTAAGATATTTGCTTGGAAGTGTTTGCAAAGGTAATTTTAGACCATAAGACAACTCAAAAGAACTTTTCCTCAGGTAGACTGCAAATATTGGAGGTGTGATGGGCAAGGGGTAACTGGGACCACATTTTTGGGGAGTGTAATGAGTTGGAGGACTTTAAAATTTTCCTGCAGACTACTCTGTCAGAAATACTGGGTGAGCAAATTAGCGTAACTAAGGAAATTATTTTTTTTTAAACTGTGATATAGAATGTGAATTGCCTAGACATAGTAAGACCTTACCGAGTTTAATTCTGGTGCTGCCAAAAAAGCGAAGTTTAAACCAACTGTACTAGAAATAGTGACTATAACAGAGATAAAAGAACTGAAGTGGGATTTTTTAGAAAAGGGTAGGAGCAAATTACATAATTGAGAGAAGAATGCATGCAGAATAGTGTTTTGGAGAAGGAATACGTCTTAAGGGAAGTCAGGAATCGAATGACCTATGTAATGTTTGACGGACAATGGCGGAATAGAAGGCAATAACTGATGCACAATGTTTGCAACTCAAAATATGCCAATGTGGTTTATTTTCATTTACAGAAATGTGTGATTGTGTCATAAGTGATAATTTAATAAAGATGTTTCTCATTTAAATATAGAGAAATTAATGTCATATCATCTTTGGTAATGTGTATATTCACTTAAAAATACAACTAAAAACATTAGAAAAAATTATATGATTTCAAACAACTGGATGTATCTATTCTTATTTTACAAACATTTCCTCTTTTGTCAAGACATTTTACAGTATTCTCAGAAAAAAAGGAAAAGCTTTGCGGAGTAATTTAAATCAACTAATCACCACCAGTTCCAAGCCTACAACTGTACAAACTTCAGCAGTACGCCTATCAAGGTTAAGCGTCTCATGGATGGCACTTTTTTTTTTCCCCTCTACAATATAGAGATCTTTGGCATGCAGTTAGTTTTGGGTCTAATGCAGCTTGCAATATGTGCTCCTGTTTAACCTCTAGGCAAAGGAAAGTCTTAAACACATCAACAAAATGGGGGAGAATGTCATAACATGCCATGTGAAGATGTATCACTACTTTAGCCCTTGATGCAGATAGTACGGTACTGGAGACTACAGGGCTTCAAGGCAATGAAGAGAAAACAATGTAGTATACTAAGTTGTACATTCAAATGGGTAATAAACTCCTCTTTGGAAATCCTCAAATAAAATATCAACATGATTAAGTAATGGACATAAAGCAGGAACCAGTCCTGGATGGAATACCACTCCATCAGAAGACACACTTCCACTTTAGCATACACACCATGCATACACCCTTAGGCAGTTTTGAACTTTGCTACTTCATCCAGTAACATGCCTATGGGATATGGGATAAAACAAGAACCCTCACTGAAAAAAATCAACATGAGGATACTTGCACAGATTGAACAAGAGCACTGCGGGAGGCAACAATATGACAATCAGAATTCATGAGAATTGAAGTGGGGCAGGAGGCAATAAGGACGCTCTCCATAGGGAGGATCAAATTGGTAAAATATGTTGCTTTCATATAACTAGACCATGTTAAGCCTTTTGTGTGATATGTGGTGACTATATTAGTCAGGTGATGTGGAGGTAATCAGACATCCAATATTACTTTGTTAAAGTCATATAAAACTTTACTGAAAACACGGTTTACATTCTCATACAAACCAAGGAGCTCCCAATATGCCAAACCATGAAATGAACACCCTTTACATGTCAGTACAACTGCTTTCACCCTTTACAAGAGTTGGCAAAGTACTGTTTATGGCTTTTGTCTATAGGCAACAAGCACATCAGGCAATTTCTCTTGAACCTTCTCTGCTGCTCAAATTACGCTTTCTGCATGTGTAATGAGAATCCCTCTTTAAGCACAACTAATGGCTTCCAGCTTGTACTACCCTCAAACAAACAGACTTTCAGGTTGATAATGATACTGGTGAAGAGGTGGGCTCTGCATTTTCTTTTTTGCTAGCTTTTCATGAACTCCATGTTTCTCATACTGACTTACCCATTCTCAATATATCTCACTACTTCAGACATTTGAACTGATGCTCTGTTCTTCTGGTCCTGTTAACTTGACTTACCACCCAGAGAATGGCTACACAAGGAATACTTCTGTGGTGAAGTTCCCTCATGTTCCAGAAAGACTTCTGCAGTGAAGTTCCCTCATGTTCCAGAAAGACTTCTGCGGTGAAGTTCCCCTCATGTTCCAGAAAGGCTTCTGCGGTGAAGTTCCCCTCATGTTCCAGAAAGGCTTCTGCAGTGAAGTTCCCCTATGTTCCAGAAAGACGTCTGCGGTGAAGTTCCCTCATGTTCCAGAAAGACGTCTGCAGGGAAGTTCCCTCATGTTCCAGAAAGACGTCTGCAGGGAAGTTCCCTCATGTTCCAGAAAGACGTCTGCGGTGAAGTTCCCTCATGTTCCAGAAGGCTTCTGCAGTGAAGTTCCCTTATGCTCCAGAAGGCTGAAGTTCCCATGTGTTCCAGATGCTCTGGCTTACCGTTCAGAGATTATATACTCGGACTGCAACCAGATAAGATTCCAGTTCCATAACTTCTCCCTGCTTGCTGACTTGCTTGCAATCACTTCCCTCAGTCTGTATGCAGAATATATAATAGTTGCGGCAATTAAACTCATGGCACTAGAGTCCTGTCAGAATGCAATGAGATTGCAGGTCCAGGATGTCAATGTAGTGGCTGCTGAACAGTCAAATAGGATCAGATTGTAATTTAAAGGAGCAACTTGGAACTTTGAGACACCCTGTTATTTTAAGGTTAAATTTGGAATTTTGTTGGCAAATACAGGACATCCGAGAGGTATGATCAGACTTGACCTCAGAACCAAACTTACTACATTTGAGAAATGCTGCTGATTTTGCAGCAGAGTAGCACACTGCTGAGAACTATTTACAACAGTTCCAAGTGTTTGCACGGTCTGCTTCTGTAAAAATACATCTCCGTGAAGTGGTGTGATCTCTGGCACTTTCACACTAGGTACTGTACTACAAGGACAACAGTATCCAATTGGGCAGACCTACACACTCCTGCCGATCCAACTGGGCACACCCACACACTCCTGTTGATGACTGAATAGAGTTGTGGACACATTAAGTACACCTGTCAACACCAGCAACACTTGTAGAGAGCCACATCACTCAAGATTGAGTTCCCTCTTGCTGTAAACATATTGTTCATCTCTTCCACTTCTGCTGCCTGTTGTGGGCGCTCAAGTCTAATCCTTGCCATGATTATTAAATCAATATTAAAACTGACTTGTGGCATCCTAGCCAATTTATAGTAATGGTCTTCAGTAAACAGTTACTTATTGTAGTTGCCTTTACTGTCATTTGCAGTTTGCTGTAGGCATTCTGAACCAGAGTCCCGTCGTACCTGGACCCGGCAGACTATCTCATCACAGTTGTTGTGGTGGCACTCTAGCCAAATCACTTGTACTGACTGATTGCTGTGGCTTACATATCTACAGTGGTATTCTGGAACCCCATGCCATCTCCTGATCTGGTGCTGTAGGATAAAGATCTCCAAATTAGTTGCATTAAGATGTGGTTGTGGCACAAAGCCAAGTTGGCACTCACTGCTTTACATAGGTTAGTTTCTGCCTCAGTTTTTACTTTATACCGTTAACTGACTAATATTGTGCATATAAAAAAATTGTAGAGTTGTGCAAATAATCTAACCTTAACATTTGATGTTCAACTACATCACTGTTGTTGTAGCTAAAGCTATATGGGATGTGTCCTGGCAAGGACTGGACATCTGGCCTGCTTCCAAAGCTTTAGAGTCCCTTCCATGCACCTGTACAACTATTATAGCACAAGGGCATGCAAGTATAAAAACAGACCTATGGGCACCAAAATTCAGAGTCCTCTTGCCTCAGGAAAAAGTCATATTAAAATTTTTGCCAGGAGAAGATGGGAAAGAAAGTGACCCCCATCCTGACAAAACGAAACCCTATCATTCAGTTTCAAGAAGAGGGCTCTGGATTAATGAGAGGAGCACCAAAGAACATTTGATCCAAATGTTACCCACTTCCCTTAATGATAAAGTTATAAATGAAAGGAAAGTTTAGCTCACTGCTATGCTAACACAGTAATCTGATACAGGCTGCCCCCCCAACCAATGATGGTTTTAAAAGTTGTACAAGTGCCGATAGCCACAATGCAGTTCTTACATCAGTTAGCCACAATGCAGTTCTTACATCAGTTAGCCACAATGCAGTTCTTACATCAGTTAGCCACAATGCAGTTCTTACATCAGTTAGCCACAATGCAGTTCTCATGTTCTTTTCTAAACCTCTGAAAGGTATAAGTACATCATACATTATGAATGACCTAAACAAACCAAAGCCACATGTGCTGCATACAGGTCCTCTCAGTTCCCACAAAGTCTAGACGATAAATTGGCCACTGCGGATTTCTTACGAATGACGGATTCAAAGTTTCGGGGAGGAGCAATACTAAGTTGTCAGAATACTTCAATTTTACAGTAAATGTGCAGCCGCACCAGTGGCATAAACGAATACACCCCAATAATTGCAATGCAAAGCCGGTATTGATAAGGATGCTGTTGATACTGCAAAGACTAAACGGACACAGGATAAGGAATGCTGTGGAAATGAAGTGACAGCTGCAACAGCATTACTCTGTCAGTTGTCCTATAATTTCTCACTTAATTTATACAAACCTCCTGAGCTGGACCGTGGGAGTAAGAAATGGGAAACAATCTTGTATACAGAGATATTACAGAAAGCAGCAGTGTAGCAAAGATGGGTGTAAATAATATTTATAAGCCCCTGAGATGTTTAATTTAAGCAAAAGAATCTGCTGGGCTTACAAAGGCTATTATCAACCTCAGACTGTCACATGTTCCATTAGAATGTCTTTAGGTCTGCTATCATTTTAATACCACAACGTCCTGTCCCCGTGAAGGCTGAGTGCAACTATAATGTACATTGCTCTCACAAACCAATATTAAATGTCTACTTTGACCAATTCTGCTCTCGATTTAAACCCTCTCATAGTTCTTGTATATCACCTTTTCTTAACAATGGTGCTGTTTAGTTCTTCCATAGCACTTCTGTTCTTCAATGCCCCTGCAATTCTTTTTCCTCTAAGGTATATACACAAGCTTCATTTAAATCGGCAGTCTTTGCTCTATTTTTGCTGCCCTTTTTTTGTGCAACATATGTTCTGTGAATATCTCTGCAGTTTCCTGGTCTCCAAAACTGCTTGCAGTAAATTAGGATGTGGTTTCACAGAAAAAGATGATAAAGTACAACTGTGCGAGTATACTCATAACAGTAGATGTCAGACTATAGAGATCACTATGGCAGAAACATTATCCATCAAAAATGACCAAAAACAGATGTTCAACATTCTGGACAGACTTCCAGCACTCTATGGATGCCTGCCTGGCATGGCTGACTCCACCTTTCCCAGAAGCCAGTCCAATATATAACTAAAGACAGAGCAGTCATCTTCATCTCCAATTCTCTTCTGCCACAGATAGTTACCACGTAGTGTCCCCTGCTAAGGAGTAACCTTTAATCAGAGTCTTTATCTGTAAAGCACTGAAAACTTATTTTTGCCTTTTGAGAGACTTCCTAATTTAGAGGCTGACCCAGGCTTCCTTCTCTTCCAGTACTGACAAAAACATCAAACCAAAATACCAAAGGGTGAGAAAGGGTCTGAATTAGTGCCTAAAGCACCAAAGAACATTTTACTGATTACATTAGTCATCCTGTTAGTCCCAAACTCTTCAGTTTGACCGAGTTGGCTGCCTTATTCCTTTGCAGATTTATGACAATGTCCCTATGTTTTAGGGGAAGGACTATAGGGAGTCTCTACTGCAGCACTGACCCCGTGCTCAGATATGCTGTTACAGTGAGTGTGCCTACAAAAGTGTATGGTGTTAACTGAAGACACTAATGCTACAGGACCATCCTTATCCCCGAGAAGAGTACAAACTCCCCTGGGGAGGGGGTATTCCTAGTACATGCGTCTTTTCCAGAAAGGAATCAGCCTATGTAAGGATATCTGAAAAGGTCTGTGAGTCAGGCCAGCTGCATAGATATCTGCTTGTGGGAACTACTCATATGACATGTAAAACTGATGGATGCAAAGAGCATCTAGGAGTTCAACAGTCACCAGGAACATGTGATGATTACCAGACTGTAAAGAATTTGTTAATGCTAGATACTGAAGGAGCTGTCTGAAGTAGTAGCCGGTATTGTTGTTTTGGAAGCATCATATTTCATAAACCAATTAAAAGACCTTTACTAGATGTTAGTTTTGTTGATGCAGGGTAAATGTTCAGCCTATTGACTCCATCTGTACCATGCTTACACTAACTTCTATCCTATGAGGTCTAACACTGACAGAGAACTTAACTTGCCAGATCAGAAAAGGACTGTCCCTTTATGGCAAGGATACTGGTGAAGCTAAGTGAGCATACAAGTCTGTTTCTATGCCTCGCATTACATGTAGATCTTCAGTACCATGGGCAGGGTGGGACAAGGGGGGAAGCTGCCCTGGGCACAGTGTTAGGGGTGCAGTCAGCAGATCTCGATCAGTCTTAATACACTATAATGCTGGCATTGCATGTTCAGTTTGAAATGAAACTCTTTAGCACTCTGGCATCAACTATAGCAGCTGCAGCTACAACTGCAGAAAGCTACAGTTTAAATGGAAAAACTTTATTTATTTTACATTTGTTAACTAGGAAAGTCCAACTTGGAATGAGCCATTTTTCAGTGGAGGCTTGGGGAGAAATGCTCCAGACACAGGCCTTTGTAACATGGGAGAAAACTGGAGTACCTGGAGGAAACCTACACGAATGCAGGGAGGACATGCAGACTCCACACAGAAGGCACCCCAGATAAGAATTGAACCAGAGAACCTCTTGCTGTGAGGCGACAATGCTAGCGCTGCACCACTGCACTGTTTTTAATTGATTTGTTTTATTTTTACCAGCCAGTCCAGTCCCCGAACTTCAGAACTGAAGCACCATAGTGCCTCATTTGTGAATTGTAAAAGTTGCTCGTTATAATGCAGTAAGCAGTTGCCACAGTTTAAAATGAGAGAAGTTTTTTACGCCACAACTTCAAAACTGAGTTTTCTCCTACAGCACCAAATTGGGAAATGGCACTGGGTTCCAGAATACCACTGTAGATATGTAAGCTCCCGAGTATCTTCATTAAATGATTCAATTCAAGTCGACTGGATCTCTGCTCTTAGTATCCATGTCTCTCCTGCTTTACACTAGTTAGCAATCGGTACAGATTTCATTAAATGTATTGTGCTGTAGAGTTGCAATTAATCAAGTCCCCGAATGAGAACTAGCAACCAGCTTGACGACCTGAGTCCCATTTGTCACAGCATAAACAAAAGTAAGGTGATAAAAAAATGTACAACCTGCACACAGTTCCATGGTTAATTCCTACAGCATTTTTTGTTCATAATATCAGAATCATATCAAGTCACAGATGGCAACTTTAGCAAGTGCCAACAAAACTGCAAAAATGATGCAGAATTTTTTTGCACCTCTATGTGGAAGAAACCCTTCATACCCAGTAACTTAACTCCACAGTAGCATAACAAAGAATAAGGAGGCAAAGTCAGAAGTTCATTCAAAGTTGCTTCTAGTGAAATGGTTTAAGACGGCCTGTTGAAACTGTCTTCATTGAGCTCTCAAACTTACACACTCAAATCACTTAGTAATTTACTTCAAAGAACAGAATCAGTAGATCATCTCTTAAAACTGGGCCTTAGCTGATTAACCAGAGACATATTCTTCTGCACGAGAGAGACATTCTGAAAGGGGCTTAACTGACCACTTCCATCTTGCTCTTTAAATGTTTTGGTCAGCTGCTGGGGGAGTAACTGGGGACATGTACTTGGTGTTTTTCTACAACTGCAGCAGGACATAATCATTAACATCTTTCTGTACTGCCAAAAACTATGTTTGCAGTTTTTTCCACAGTTCTACAACTGTTATTATCGAGGATGAAGAATGAGAAATGACAGAAGGTAAAAAGAAATCATATGTTTAAATCGGACTGCAAGTGAATGATCATTGTGAATAGACAAGTCACTTAGGCCATCCCCCACCCCCCAATGCCAGCAAAGGCAACCAGACAGCTAAATGCAGAATAAAATGCTAGGCATTTTACCTCACTGTTGTTGTGGTGAGGTTTGTGGTGCTTTCTGTGGTGGTGGTGATGATTATGCTTGTCATGTCCAGGATGATGTCCATAATCCTGCATCTCATTCAACACTGCAATGCTGGTGGAGAAATTTTTTGCTTTAGAATCACAAGCGTAAACTGCAAACAACTTCAGCCCATCATGTAGCTTCATATGATGCTTCACTGTGACAGTCCCATCAGGCATCACTTCGATGTGGGAATCGTCTGCAGCATACACTGCTTGTTGTCCGCCAGTGCAGTCATCAAAGTGCACTATGAGAGAGGAAAAGAAAGTATTACTCACAAGTGGGCATTTTATCTTATTACACAGTCAGGTGTTTCTGCACATTTGTACTTAAAAAAAAAAGCAGTACTGGCTGCATAAACTTAAGGAGTTTAGAAAGTACTTCACACTTTTAGTAGTCCAGGACTAAACATGTCACACAACCGTAGCAAACCGCTATGGCTTCCTTGTCCTACTTGCATCATCCCACCGCACAAATGCACTCCATACTCATGTTATCCTACCAAAAACCTCTCAAAACCTTCCTGTTGATTAAACCAGATTAGCAAATTCATTCCATTTAACCACTTGGCCTATAAACATTATCTGTGGATATTTTTCTTCAACTTTGGACTTCCTTGTGCGTTTATGCACATGGTTGATGGGTCTATATCAGAATTTCGAAAATGTAATAGTTCGAATCATAAAATATCAAACTGAAATGATTGAACTATTAAATTTTTGAATGCAGATATAACTAAAGATTTTTTTTTTTAAATTATATCTGCCTCATTTCTCTATCAGTCCTTGAAAGTAAAACAAAAACCCAGCAACAGATAGCAGAGAGTATGAGCCTGTGCATTTCAACATATTTAAGATGCAATTTCTATACTTCTGAAATGTTTCTAAAATTCATATTTCTTGTAACTCTTCACTTTGGTACATTGTCCTATTTGATACATTTGCTAAAGTACATCACTTCAAATGTTCTTTTCAGGTATGCCTTTTTTTTTAATGCCTTGTAGCCCAAGTTATTATCATAACACCTTACAAAGGAATTGAATAATTTGTGCAGGACACAATAAACACCACACTGAATGTTTGTTTATACATAAAATATGGAATATTCAAGTACAGGTGCTGAAGTCCTACTTACCTGAGACAGTAGGTGTTCGAATTCCTCTAGCAGGCATTCAAATTCTTCCAGCAAAAGTAAATTCTCAGTCAATCACAATACCATGTTGTTGTTGTTGTATCTTTCGGCTTTTCCCGGTTAGGGGTCACCACAGCGGAACTCCGGTCCGCTAATGATTGGCAGAAGATTTTTACGTACCGACTTGCCAGGCCTGATGCACAACCTTCAACGAAGGTACGCCCATTCACGCATATCTCCACACAGAAGACACTTTAGCTGAGAATCGAACAGGACAACGTCTTACTGTGAGGCGACAACGCTACCGCAGCACCATCACAATACCATATAAAAAACAAATCCAATAACAACCATATCAACAACCATATCAAAAGGAGATTAAAACCCACCTCAGCTATGCACAATCTGGGGGGTGCTGTCACTGAGGAAAGCAAACATCTATTATTAAAGGTAAGCAAGTCTTACACAACTGCCCCAAGTTGATCATTCCCACTGCCTCAGGGGTATTTTGGGCAGATTCACAAAGCTTACCCTACCACAGAGGGGCAAGGGTAAGAATACAGGAGCACCTGGAGAACAGTCCCAGCAAAGCTTGCTCTGGACCTTGAAAAGGAATCCAGTTTGTAGTGCTTTTTGAAGGTATGAAGAGAGGACCAGCTTGATGCCTCTAGAGAGCTTCTAGAGTCCACTTCTTTCCAATATTCCATTAAAGAGGATAAGACTCAAATGAGCCTTAACCTTGCCTGGAAGAGATTTATCATGGTGGGAGTTACAAAAAGCAAAAGCAGCGAGGTTTGCCCACCATGACAGCTTGCAGCTCAGAGACTCACCTTGCAGATGTCAGAGCAACAAGTTAAACAATCATCCAAGTAAGGAACCACAAATTAGCCTGAAAGGCAGGTTCAAAAGGAGGTTTTGCTCTGACAGAATGTACAAGGTCAGAGAATGCTGTAAGCCAGCTCTCAGGCCATCACTGCCAGCCAACAGAGAATATTGCTTGTTCAGGGACGACATCATGACTGTGTTGTCTGTGACCAGTAGAAGAGGACCCAGAGTCCATATGTAGTGAGGAACTTTTAAGGCATGAATCACTGCCAACATCTCTTTTATATTTTTTGCACTTTTGGGTGTTCTGAGGTCCCCTCACGCCTTGCACTTTAACTTCCATGGACACTGCCCCCCTTGCAAAATCTGAAGAGTTGGATCTGAAGAGAGAAAGGGAGTCCTGAAATCAGAGACAGCTGCTCCTTCCAGCACTACAGTCCCCGTTTCACAAATCCCAGTATTGATACCTGGAAATCAATGGACTGAAGGTGCTGGGTCCAGCCATTCTGTAAGTGCCACGGAAATTTTCCCATGTGAAGTCTGTAGTGGCATCTTGAGTATCACTGAATGCCACAAGACCTAGAATTTTGATTAATTCTCTTGAGGAGGCCACACGTCTTCAGTGGCTCTGCTGGACAGAGGCACGGGGAACTAATCTAAGGGGGTGGCGGAAGCCAACACATTCTGGCTAGGCTTATAAATGCCTTTGGGCAGATAGATTCATAGGTGGGTACTAGGCTATGTAGGACAGGAATCCAAAAACTGGTTCAGCAGCCAAATGAGGAAAGCGATCTGTCACATCTGAGGAGACCTTATATTTTCTATGAGCCTTTTTAGGGACTGTTGGAATACATCCTGGTGTCCCGCAGGCAGCTTTATAAACATCTTCCAAAGTCAGTAAGAGAGGGAATACCCAAAGTGGGCATCCCATTCTCTGTAAGGTCACATATCCTGTCTAACTCTGGGGTAGTTCCCAAAGTACAGTTTTGTACCTACCATAAATGTAGATGTTAGAGTGCTCATACAGCTGCAGTCCTAACAGATGTTATCCTGCCATCAGGCAGGTCCTCAGTCGGCCGAATTCCAAAGTCTAGGTCCGGCGTCGGTTGTCGTCGCTTCTTCCCTGACATCAGTGTGGCAGGGGTATAAAAGAGACAGCCGACGCCATTTTCTTCAGTTTTTCTTGCCCCAGATGTCAGGTGCCCCCAGAAGGAAGGCAAACATAATGTTATGCAAAGATGCAATGTTGATAAATCCAAAACAGTAGTTGCAAGCAAATACACCATAAAAGAATAACCCCAAAAAGGTTATATGAAAAATGTTTGTCATAAGGCCTGTCCTAAGAGGGGATGGAGGGAGGGAAACATGGACTGCAGCTGTATGAGCACTCGAACATCTACATTTGTGGTAGGTACAAAACTGTACTATGTTCATCGTGCATACAGCTGCAGTCCTAACAGATGGGTAGAATCCCAAAGCTAAGTAAGGGTGGTAGGCACTAAGTGGAACTAGGAGGGGCTAGGATGCCTTGCAGGACTGCTGTGGCAAAGCCCACTCTAAATTTTGAGTATAGTCGGAGGTGATAGTGCTTTGAGAAAGTGTGCACTGAACTCCAGGTGGCTGCTTCCAAAATGTCCTTGGTAGGGACCCCCCCTGAGGAAGGCTGCAGAGGTAGCTGTGGCTCTGGTGGAGTGGGATCTGATGCATGCAGGCACAGTTTTTCCATGAAATGAGTAACAAAAGCGTATGCAGTGGGCTATCCATTTTGAAATTGTCTGTTTGGAAATAGCCTTTCCCTGAGCACCTACAGTATAGGACACAAAGAGTTGCTCAGATTTCCTGAATGGCTTTGTTCTGTCCAAGTAGTAACGAAGTTGTCTGTGAATGTCCAATGAATGTAGTAGTATTTCCCCTTTGTTTTGTGGATTAGGATAGAAGGTAGGCAAGTGGATAGTCTGATTCAAAGCTACACTGGATACTACCTGTGGCATAAAGGTAGGGTTGGTTCATAAGGAGACTCTGTCCTGATGGAAAATGATGAATGGTTGCACAGCCATGAGGGCCTGTAGCTCCAAAACCCTGCGTGCTGAGGTGATAGCCAGAAGAAAGGCCATTTTCCATGGCAAGTACTGTAACTCTGTGGAAGCAGCTGGCTCGAAGGGAGGAATGGTCAGCTTTTCCAGTACGTAGTTGAGATCCCAAGCAGGGACTGGTGGTTTCCTTGGGGGTTTTAAATTCTTTGCCCCTCTGAGGAACTGCCTTAAGAGAGGGTGAGAGAATAATGGAGGATCTGTGTTGTATTGTGCAGAAATGGCTGAAGCGTGGATCTTGATGGAGGAGAAGGAAAGTCCATTGTTTAACATCTCAGCTAGGTACTGTACAATTTGAGGTATGTTTATTACCCAAGGATTCTGTCCCTTCTTTTGATTCCAGGCACAAAATCATTTCCATTTGGTGGAGTAGGCCTTTCTAGTAGAAGGTCTTCTGGCCTCCAAGATGACATCCTGCACCTCCTTGGAGAGGAGAATCTGTTGGGAAATCAAGGAATTCTCCATGCAGCTAGAGTTAGAGTTTTGAGATGGCTGTGAAGAGTTTTGTAGTTGTGCTGGGACAACAGAAGAGGGACTAGAGGTAGGATCCATGGTGGGGAATGTGTCAGACTCTTCAGGAGCGGATACCAGTGTTGTCTTGGCCAGTCTGGAGCAATGAGAATCATTTTTGGCCTCTCTGCTCTGGCTTTTAATAGAACTTTGGGCAGCAGAGGAAGAGGCGGGAAGGCATAGACTGTCAATGTTGCCCAATTGAAGGAAAGTGCGTCCACTTTCCAGGCCTGTGGATGATAGGTCCTTGAACAAAATTTTTCAACTGGCAATTTCTGTGGGTAGCAAAGAGATCTATGTCTGGCTGTCCCCATGCCAGAGTTATCTTTGTGAAAAATTGAGGATGCAACTTCCATTCGTGTGGATCTGTCATATTTCTGCTTAGGTTGTCTGCCAGTGTGTTTTCCTTCCCTGGCAGGAATTGTGCCTGCAGTTGAATTTGCAATTCCAGTGCCGTGTTCCATAGGGTCATGGCTTGCCTGCACAGGGGGTATGAATGAGTTCCCCCCTGTTTTTTTATGTACCACATCACTGTGGTGTTGTCTGTCCTTATCAATAGCTGGCCTGGATGCAGTAGGTCTTTGAAGGTCATAATTGTCTTTTGCATGGCTAGCATTTCCTTTTGGTTGATGTGAAGGTGCTTCTCTTTTCGGGTCCATTTTCCCTGACTGCACTGATCTGTCATGTTTGCTCCCCAGGAGTAGTCTGAGGCATCTGTTGTGATGATTTGAGTTGCTTGAGGTATGCAGAAAGGAAGACCTGTGTTTCTTTGGCAAGCTTGAGTCCACCACAAAAATTCCTTTTGAAGGCATGGAATGAGTGGGATAATTGTTTCCAAGCTGTGGCTGTGTTGAGACCAAAGTTTTTCAGGTACCATTGAAGTTTCCTCATATGCAGCTTTGCACATGGGATTAGTAGGATGCAAGATGCCATGAATCCCAGAGCCTGCAGGATTTTCCTTGCAGTTAGCCTGGTGTAAGTTGCCATTTTTCTGAAGTATTGAGACAGTTGCCCTTGCTTGTCTGGTGTGAGGTAGGCCATCTGGGTGGTTGTATCCAAGCTGGCACCCAGGAAAATTATTTGTTGAGAGGGTATTAGTTTTGATTTCTTTTTGTTGACTGTGTATTCCAGGAAGTTCAACAGTTTTAGTACAAACGCCAGGTGTTGCAGTAGAATGTCCTTGCTGTCCGCTTGGATCAGGCAGTCGTCCAGATATGGGTAGATTTGTATCCCTTGTAGTCTGCAGAAGGCGATTACTGATGCTAGGCATTTCGTAAAAACTCTGGGTGCAGTAGATAAGCCAAAGGGCAATGCAGAGAATTGGTAATGGGTTGAACCTGCAAGAAATCTGAGGTATCTTCTGCAATCTTGTCCAATAGGGACATGCAGGTATGCCTCCTTGAGGTCCACTGTTACCAGCCAAGACTCCTTGCCCAGCATGGGAAGAAGCTGCTGTAATGTGAGCATCTTGAATTTTGGCACCTGTAGATATGTGTTTAGGATGGATAGGTCTAAGATAGGTCTCCAATCTTTGTCTTTCCTCGGTACCAGGAATAGTCTGGAATAAAACCCTTGACCTTGTTCTTTTGCAGGTACCTCTTGAATTGCTTTCATGTCCATGAGAGCTGAAATTTGTTTTTGTGCCTCTGCCCTTTGATTTTGTGGCAGGTTTGGCATGCCTCTCATTTTTGGAAGGGTGTGAAAGTGGAACCTGTAGCCTCTGTCTATAATGTCCAGAATCCATTTGTCTTTTGTAACAATATGCCAATTTTTTGAGAATAATGTCAGTTTTCCACCCAAAGGTGCTGCCATTAAAGCTTTGCTTGGCAGGTGTAGGGGGAAGTCATTGTGTCGGTTTTCTGAAAGACTGTGATCTATCTTCTCCACCTCTTGGGGTTGGTGCTTGCCATTGTCTGGCTCTGTAAGATCCTTCAGGTTGCCCTCTGCCCCTTGGGCGCCTGTATCTGCCCCTTTGAGGTCTGTCCGTGGCTGGAAAGGACCAATTTTTTGAAGGCCAGTTTCTGCTGAAACGTGGAGGCTGTACCTGCAGGAAATCTTTCACTGTTTGCATTGATTTCACTTTTTCCTCCATTTTCTTTAGCACCTCCTCAGCTTTAACACCAAACAATACATCTTTTTGAAGAGGTGCATCTAATAATTTAGCTTTGACATGATCTGGTAAGGTTTGCTCTTTGAGCCAAGCATGCCTACGTATAACAGACCCCGTAACAGTAGCTCTACATGAGGCCACTAAAGCATCAAAACCACACTGCAAGGTATGTTTACCCACTTGCTCTGCACCATGCAACAAATCCTGCAACTCTTTTAAATCTGGTTGTTCTGGTTGTGCTATCTTGCTTTTTAGCTGAGATATCAAAAAAGTACAGTTTTGTACCTACCATAAATGTAGATGTTCGAGGATTCCCTTGCTGCAGTCCTGACTATTGGGTATAGTCCCGTTCAGCCGGCCCCTCATACCCAGAGAGTTGACGGCGGACGCCATGTTTAGACTACGCCACTGTCATCAGTAACTAATGCGACATGACGCGATTCAGTCAGAGTAATCAAATCTTCAGCCATTTTAAGCATATGTTTCTTAGGCACAGACCAAATGCTATGAGAAGCCTACCTGTTGATACTTTAACATATGGAACTGACAGTTTAATGCCCTCATGGTTAAAGTGGCTGAGGTGTACACCTTTTTCCCCCACCTTTCTAAAGCTCTGGAATCTCTCTCTGAAGGTAAGGGATTTTTAGCAGTAGAGGCCTTAATTCCCTTGGGACCCTGTGAAATTGTTTCTGGGTCAGCAGTATGGCTTTTATATAGGAACTGGTGAGAATCAGGAACCTGGTAATACCGGTCTGGTTTAACAGGAGCTGGAGGCAAAGAATCAGGATTAAGGCTGGCTTCAGTGTACACATCATCCAATATATCTAAAACAGGAGGGATAGCCAGAGGCCTATGCTGGGGGAGTAGAAGAAATTCCCTGAGCCTTTTCTTGGAATCCGAGTAATCTTGGCCTTCCCAGTGAAAGTGTTCCCTCAATGTATGCAGGGTTTCCCCAAAAGAGAAGTCCTCGGGGGGGGGGGGGGACCAAGGGAATAGACTCCTCTGCATCAGAATCTTCGAATGGAGAATAGGCATAATTCCTGGTCCTCAGATTGTTCTGAGGTAATGGAAGCTTGATCTGAGGAAGTCTGAGGAAGGGTAGTCTTCCTCTAATCTGGGCCTTTTGTCAGAGGGGGGTTGAGAACCCCTGATAAGAGTAATCAAATCCTCAGCCATTTTAAGCACCTGTTTTTTAGGCATGGTGCCTTGAGAGGGGGTCTGAGGAACCTGTTTTTTGGTTTTCAAGGCTGCTTTAGATTTAGTGAAGGCTTTAATGGAGAAGGAGGTAGGCCTGAAGACCCCTTGAGAAATGGCAGGCCTGTCTAAATTCTGAGTTTCCCCACCAGGAATGGAGTTGGGATCTGTAGTAGGAATGGGAGCCGAGGAGCCTGCGACATTGGGTACTGAAGACACTGGTAATGCATTGTCATCGGTACTCAGGGGCTGCATAGGCACCTCGCTGAGTACCGGAGAACCGGTAGTCAGCCTTAGCGTGGTTTCAGTAGGTGGTGCAGACCTCATATGTTGGTCCTTATCTTTGCGTTTTTTGCTCAAAACTGGAGTCGGAGAACCCGATGACATAATATAATTAAATTTTTTGCCAAAAAAGTGAAGGGCGAACTCCACCCGACACTTAATAGTGCGCTTATTGAATCTAGCACAAAAACGGCAGGCCGAGACATTGTGGTCTGGGCCTAAGCAAGGTATACAGAAAGAGTGGAAATCCTTATGCGGTATTTGCTTCCCACATGAAATGCAATTATTAACTTTGTCTGACATCGGTCTGAGGCAAGAAAAGTTTCCCCAACGGGGTACTTAGCTTTCAAGAAGACTTCGGCTGAAATACTTTCGTAAATCTCAGGAGCTGGCCGACTGGCACTTGCGAACTGCTTCTGCTTCGGGCACCGCGCGGCAAGAAAGACTGAAGAAAATTGTGTCTGCTGCCTCTTTTATACCCCTTCCGCACGGACGTCAGGGAAGAAGCGACGACAACCGACGCCGGACCTAGACTTTGGAATTCGGCCGACCGAGGACCCGCCTGACGGCAGGATAACCCATCTGTTAGGACTGCAGCTGTATGCACGATGAACATCTGTTTCCAAGCAAAAACACCGCTAAATCTAGCAATTATTTGAGGGAACATAAACACTTGGACTTTAGCTCAGGTTCACCTTAAGAAGAATCAGAGTGAGTGGACTCAAAGTTAACTATCACCATTGTCCTCAAGAATTCTCATCAGTCTCTGAAATAATAGGAAGGTCTCTAGCCAAATAAGCATTAGAGCCAAGGATGGGAACAAAACCATCAGAATTATTGGCTGCAGAACACCCTTAGCCAAGGAAACCACATCAGCCTTATATAAATAGCTATAGTCTTATCAGTTAAATTTCTCAAAATCGTAGTTTCCAATACCATGATGGGAATGAACCCCATTCCTAAGTCAGGGTACAATCAAAATTCATGAAATTAGTATTCTTTCATTCGAGGTTACCTAAAACTGTTCTTTGCAGCACCTGCAACGTGCACAGAACTGACTCCTCCTTCAATTGGTAGCAAACTTAATACTACTGTAGATCAATTTTTTTAGACCTTTTGCTCCTTCTGCTATTAGAAATGTCTGGATAGCTCTTCCACATTTCTGGCAAATCCTGAAATTTTATGACTGTGTCCCTTTCTGTGTGAGACAGTAATCACTGGGTGCAGCGATTTCAATGATCAATGCTTCTTTTCTCTTTGTTCATGGACTATCATAAATGCTTTATTTATCTATTTTTTTGCATCTGTTTTGAATGATTAATAGGTGATCCCAGGTGATGTACACTTCATTATCTATAATGCTTTGTTGTTCACGTTTCCAAGATTTCTCAGCTACTTCTATATTGCAGTGTTTGCACAATCCTCAGTGCAACAATCGTCATCTTACTGCGCCTTTCAGTGTACAGACCCTCTGCAGGGAGTGTATCACTCAGCAACAAGGTGCGCCATTGTTTCTTTTAACAGAACCTACACTGAACCTACATTTGTACATTTCTCCCACATCTTCAATGGACTCTGTAAACCAACATGTATGTAGTTCACTATCCTGGGCTGATATTACTAAATTTTCATCTTTAACACGTCTCCATAACTATTCCTACATGAAACCCTGATCAATATGAAGTTGTTCCAGATCTCTGTACTTGCTACTATATATTTATGGATTTTCCACATTTCTTTCCTTCTCATCGGATCCTTCTTATATTCTTTTCGTTTTTTGGCACATTCAGTTGCTGCCTGATTTTTGGCTACTTATGGTTCGATTTCCATTCCTGTTTGCCACCCGAATGCTTCTGCTAAACTAAGCAGAGAGGTTATCTTAGACTTCCACTATGTTTAGATCTGATGAGGTCAGCTGATACATATGCAGACCCACAACTGCATATCTATATATTTAATGATTTTGAGAAGGCCCATACGTCCCTCACAGCATGGAATATATAACCTTGGTATACACCGATTTTTATATATATCATTTGATAGGCTTTAACCATTTTTACTGTTTTTCTGTCCAGCTGATACAATATCTTGTGGGGCTAGTCAATTACATCAAAACAGGATTAGGGATGAAAGGTTTTGTAAAGTCGCACAGACACATCCAGGCATGTCTTCTTATGGCAATGCCTAAACTAGCAGCTCTTAAGATGCCTTCAGCTGTGTGTGAAATTAACCTTACTGAAATATTAGAGATAGGCAATAGAGTGGCAGACTAAGAGGACATTCTTTTGAAATCTTCTGCAGCCATGGTCTCCAAGACAGTATTTCAAAGTTTTAGTCAAATCTCTCTGAAGTCTCATTAAGAGTGCCAGGTAATTAATGGACCTCAGAGCAAACGTTGCTGAGGCAAAGACTCACTTTCTGAATCTGCGCAGTGCCCTAGACTCCCTGTTTGGTGGATGGACAGAAGAGCTCTGTTCTGCTAACTCTTTCTTAGTGCCTGCTGCCACCAACATAGCATCAACTGGGACTCCTTTGTTCCAGTGGGGTCTGTCTTAGGGAGGGAATAGAAATTTGTCAGGTCTGTTCTGGAAAGGTTCAACAGTATCCAGCTCCCTCCCAGCCTGGTAGGAAACTAAATCAATAAGTTCATCTGCCGGGGGGGGGGGGGGGGTAACCCAAGATGAAGATGGACCAGAACCAAAAGCTTCCAAAAATACTGACTTTTCCGGAGAGGGGTTTTCGAAGACCAACCATCTTTTTGTCCGAATATCTCTAATATGTCTGTCTCTGAAGGCGATATCATCTGGTACTGATCCCGGGGGACTCAAGTCTCCTTTATCAAGATCAGTATCCTCTGTGAGAGACTCCAGTGGGGAGTCTATATGCCTCCTCTTGAATGTTCTCTTTTGATGCTTTTATCTGTGGGATGTTCAGGGGAGTTACTGAAGAGAGGGGAAGTTCCTCTACAGGAACTGCTTAGAAACTGGCTATCCCTGTGGAGTAGGTCTGATTGATTCAGAGCTCAGAGATAAGAAAGGGATAGAGGTGGACTCCAAGAATGAGAATGCGGCTCTCTACAGAGAGAAAAAAACCTTTCCACAATCTTGAACAGACAAAACCAGGGAAGCCACAACTACCTGAGCTGGAGCCAAAGCTCCCAGCACAGGCAGATTATGACTGCTCCCGGATCCATGCCTTGAGGACGGAACTGGACCCGAACTGCCCAGGGCGGTCTCTCCAATGGGCAGGGATGGCTATGACAGCACTAGAGATGATCCTGGCCTCATGGATCCAAAGCAGATACTTTAGCTCCAAGACCCATTCCAATCCGAGGGTATCCGAGTGGAACTAGTCAGGGATACTGTCAAGAGTCCAAGAAGAAATCTTCTCTGGATCAGACTCCAGACCTCTTGGCGATTTTGAATCCTGGGACTCAAAAACAAGTGGATGAATTGGAGAAGGAGAGAGGATAGTGAGGAATGTTATAGGAAAGGTCATGGATGTAATAGGAGTCAGAGCTGGTATGACCCCCATCTGGATTTGAGCTCTGAGAAATGTTTGCATCATCCTATACACATCCACTTCTGGTAAGCCTCCAGAGGATGCAGTGGATTGAGGTACTGAATGTTTTGAGATCCCACAGTAGGAGAGGGAGGTTTAATGACACACTGGTGTAAACACAATGAAACACGCTAGCCAGGGATTGTGGGCACACTGCAAACCTTTACTTGAGGAGTGCTTTTCCATTATTTATTTAAATAATTTCTTCAGATTATATAAAAATATTTGTTGTTAACCTATATAGATAGTATGTATATATTTCAATGTTAGAACTTATATTACAAAAGAAAAATGCATACAAATAAAAATATTTTGAAAAAGATTCCAACAAAAACACTCATGAAATAAAGCTCTGCAGTGTGACTGAAATCCCTGGCTAGCATGGTTCATTGTAGTTTTGTAGTTTGGATTGTGTTTTTTTCCTTTTTGAATACTCTGGTTTAAGACTGCTTTGAGAAGTGCCAGGCTTTGGATCAGAGGACCTAGAATCCAAGGAAGGTGCCATTGCACTGGCCAATATGAATACTGCATATGAAGATTTTGGATCTGAAGGTCAGGTCTTTGGATCCAGCGCTGGTCGAATCCAAGATTTTTCAGCTTTCGAATGGTGGCTCAGATAAAGTCCTGGGGGACTTCAGCTGGGAGCATTTTCTGAAGTCCTACATAGCAGACTTGGCTACTTTGGTGGGGGTTTCAGCCCCTGGAAGAAATATTAGAATTAGCAAGAAGTCCTTTCAATATCAACTTATTTCAGTCAGCCAGAGCCCTTGGGATGAAGGTTGAACACATTGGGCCACTTTGCATCTAAGTGACAGACTCCTAGGCAATATGCACTCCTCATGGGCAATGGCATCCGAATTCAGAATTCTATGGCCACAAGAAGGGCATTTTTTGAAACCTGTCAGTTTATCCAACATGCTAAATGGCAGCAACAGTATAGAAGAATAAAGTACCCCAAAAAGGCAGCGTAAAAAAAAAAAAAAAAAATTCCTTTTTTATACAAAAATAGAAAAGGAATAGAGAAAAATAATAATTACCAACAACGACAATTTAAAGAAAGTAAAGGGCAGAAAACTTTTTAAAGAATAGAAACATTAACTCACAATACGTTGATAAATATTGCTAGAGAGAGGAACCTGCATCTCGGCACAATGGCGGCAAATGAAATCAGAGGTAATGGGGATGGACTAAGGCGTTATGGGTAGAGGGAGGAGCTTGTGAGTTGGATCTGAAGTCTGGAGTATGCGGCATAGACAAATCTGCACCCATGGTTTGAAGACTGAAAATATAATAATCAGATATTGTTCGGATATCATCTGAGAAAATCGTAACCACTTGCATTTGTGTTTTCAACTCATCTGATGAACTATACAGGTTTAAGTCCTCCACAAAAAGCATATGAGAAATCTTTAAGCAAATTTGTTTTCAGAGAACCAAAATTCTAGCCATGACTTAATCTGTTAAGTAAACAACTTAATGGGTAAAGGGCAAGACAAAAACAACTGGGGTGAAGAATCACCCTGGAATATCCCCCTTGAATTTTTATCCCTGGAATAATAGTTTGCCTTCTGTCATGGCCTAACTGAAAAGATGTTTGTCACTGTAATGTAACCGATTGATGCAGGATGTACCTTGTACATCTGTAAGTACCCCTTCATCCATGGATGTGGGATGCTGGGTCCCTTTTAGAAACCCGAAATCCCACTTACCCGAAACCCAAACGACAGAAAAAAGTCCTGACATCCAGGAAGACCGACCATCTGGATCACCGATAAATCACTAACTTAAGTAACGACTTGGTCAGCATGCTGACCTTTGCCCCTTACCTCCACTGTAGTGAAATCTAGGAGTTGATATAGTTAGTTAGGGGGTGTGCTGGGGGCACAGCCCCTCACATAGGGGAGTGTATGGGGTGAAGCCCCCCATACATGGAATGTGTTTTTGTGCTTCGGTGATAGTGTGTTTCCAGGTTGGATGATTGGTTACTTACCGTTCGTACTTTTTGGGTGCTCCAGGGGGTCGGTCTTCCTGGCTGTTGGGTCTTTCGTCTCGGTCTTTTGGATTTCTAAAGGGGATCTGAGATGCTCTCAAATGCTTTTTGTAATCTGTGCATGCCATACTTAAGAGTCTTCCCTTTATTACAATTCTCTATTATGACTTCACAAATGATCCTTTGCTCTCTACGACTTTTGTGTTACACTTTCATTCTAATGATTGAGTTTTTTCTAAATGACTATAAACTTTGTCCACATCAATTCCAGTATACAGTTTGTAAATCATCAGAAGGCAAGTTATCGGTCTACAGGTTTTTAGGATGTCTAACAGGTTCACTTAATGCTGTTTTTCCTGTTAACCATGCTGGTGTCTAGTTAACTGCATCTGAGCTTGGGGTTTTCCAATTAGGAGCTTTTCTTAAATTTGTTTCAATTTCTCTGTTATTTCATCCCATTTCATATCCTGTACAACTGAGCCCTTTACGCTTTCTTTTAATTTTTCGATCCATTCAGCACTGTCCATTCGGTCTTCATAAAGGTTTCTCCAAAATATTTCTTTTCATGATATTTACATGCCTTTTGCTTTGTTTCGCAGTTCTCTGTACAAATTTTTGGGTCAATGAAATGCTTATTTTTGACTTTTCCTTTATATTTACTTGGACATCTACATTTTTCTGCCTGTGCTGATATTTTTAGTTTACTATTTGCAATACTGTACGACAAATCCTGGTCTGTTCTGATAGAAGGATACTTTGAGCTGTTTTTATCATATCCAAGTATTTTTGTTGATCTGTTCCCTCATCTATAATCTAACAGTGACACTTCTGGTCTTCGTTGCTTTACAGTTTTCTCTCCGATTCCCCGTGGTGGTATTTTATTTCTTCCCTTCCTTTTCTCTTATTGTTCGGTACTATTTGTGGTAAGACTATTAGTTTAACTGCGCAGTAATATATCCGGTTTACTTCTGTTCACATGAGTTTCCGTTAACACTTTTGATTACTGTGTTTATCTGTTTTATTGGACTTCTAACTTCAGACATTTTGGGTCTTATTTACTTTCTGTAATCTATTTCCTTCATCGACCTTCATACGGCTATCCATCTTTATTAAATCAAGCAACCCTTTCCTTTGATAATTTTCTTCTAAACTGAAGGCAATTTTTTTACTCCATTTCCTTGCGGGCATTCTGCAGAAAGTTCCAGAACGTTTTCCTGTGACATATCCTCTTTAGCTGCATCCTGCATTATCTGTTGCTCTTTTATATGGGAAGTCAAACGCCAATCCACAACATTGCCTGCATCAGAGTTGCCACCATTTCCTGCTCCTTCATCTACTGTGCAACTGAACGTTTGTACGAGTTTTCTACTCTAAGGCTTCAGAGCATAATCATGTGGCGAACGCTTCCTGTTCCACCAGTTTCTCCTTAATTTCAGGGCTCACTATTCCATCATGTTGCGACATAACCTGTTAGACTTTTTACACTAAATCCTTTACTTTCATGGCATTCTATTACTTCATTTTCTATCCAGTTGTTTAACATCTACCCTATAATCTTCTGTTCTGCGTTCCCCCTTTGTATTGTAAAATGGGGGTCTTTGCTTACAATTTTTTTCAAATATCTTTGGAGCTACTTTTTTGTATTGATTAGTTTGGCTCTCTCTTTGGCTTTCTCCTTTGCATAAATATTGCACCATATCAGATCTTTTTTCCCACATCCATGTTTCCTTTTTATAATTCTTGGTCTTGTTCTTTATAGTTTCACAATTCCCATCACTTTTTCCAGGTGGCCCAAAGTTTCTCCCCATGTAATAGTTTTCATGGTTCTGTTGTATTAATGAACACAAATCTGCATTTGAAGCTTTTGACAGTTTTTCTTCTGCAAATATTTTTCTTTCCTCTGAAGATGAAGTTCACAAGAAAAAGAAACCGAAGTCTCACGACCAGATAAAATATCTGAACACAGAGAATTATGTCTGGCAAGGGGTCTCTTACCCTGGATTACTCCTGAACCTAAAGGGCTCAATCCTCTCATAACTGCACCAGGTACTAAACAACCCCAAAGAATGTGTGTAACCCCAATTCTATAGCGCCTGGCAAAGCTACACTAGAGGGAGCTGGGGCAAAAGGTAAGTGGTTTACAGACACAGCATTGGCTGCAACAGAATCACTAACTGTAGGGTAAGGCATACTTTTTAAGGTGCAACTGGATTTGATGCGGGTGAGGTACCAGAGTTAAGATCCATCAAGTCAGGGGAAAGAAATCCAACCAGAATAATAAATTGATGTTACTGGAAAATGTATCACAATAAGCACTTAAAAGTTTCTAGTAATAAGCAAGTCCCCACACAACTAAACTCTGCCAAACTTTGCTATCATAACAAAAAGCACTTTGAAATGTGTTCAGAATTCTTTTACAACAGAAGTTAAAGAAATTTCCAAAACACAAATTCCAACAAAGTCCACGCACTGAAGCAACCAGTGTGCCAAACCAGTATTAAAAATTAGCTCCACTCACTTTAACCACATTAATCTGCCATAAAATAACGTAGCAATTTAAACTATATTTTCTTGTCAGATAAGAGTAAATCTTCACAGTACATTCAAATAACTTCATTCACAGTAAAATCACAATTCGATGTTATAAACACAGTCATACATTTGGTAAATAATGCAAAAAATGCTGAAAAATCCAAGTTCTGCAACATTCTCCTGTCAAAAGACAATGATAAAGCAGAATAAAACAGGCCTCTAGTGCTGAACAGTGCATGCATACATGCAGTGACAGAAGTTCTAAAAGTTCCTCAGAAGTATTCGTCAAAGACAAAGTCAAATACACACAGTTACAAATGCAAATGCTTGGCAACCATTTGAAATGTCAGAACCTGCTACAGCAAGTCCTGAAGCATAGAGACTGAATGGCTGAAAAATGGACTAGTGTATACCAAGCACGGACTAGTGTATACCAAGCACGGACTAGTGTATACCAAGCACGGACTAGTGTATACCAAGCATGGACTAACCAAGCATGGACTAGTGTATACCAAGCACGGACTAGTGTATACCAAGCATGGACTAGTGTATACCAAGCATGGACTAGTGTATACCAAGCACGGACTAGTGTATACCAAGCACGGACTAGTGTATACCAAGCACGGACTAGTGTATACCAAGCATGGACTAGTGTATACCAAGCACGGACTAGTGTATACCAAGCATGGACTAGTGTATACCAAGCATGTGAAGGCCATTGCCCAGAATATTACCTTTTCTCTAAGGTATGGCAATCTCAGAGTTGGTGAAGTTCGTGGGGGGTGGGGGGGGGGGTTGCCTCCCAGTAAAGGAAAAAAAAAGTTTAAAGGCGAAGATGGTTGTTTTTTGGCATGTCAGCAGTTGGCATTTTGCATACCCACATTTCAAAAAGGAACTTAATTTCCCACAGAAATTACTATAAAAGTACAGTTTTGTACCTACCATAAATGTAGATGTTCGAAGATCCACATTGCTGCAGTCCTTACATATGGGTAGTCCGCTGTCCTCGGTCGGCCCGAATACCAAAGTATTAGGCTGACGTCGGTCAAGGCGCTTAAGACTGACATCAGGACGTCAGGGTACAAATGCGCATGACCGACGTCATATCCTCAGTCTTTTCTTGCCCCAGATGTCAGAAGGCCCTAAAAAGAAAGGCCAAAACCAAAAGACAGCAAAAAACAACCAACCACCCCTGCACTAATCATATTTACAATATTTACAATATTCACAACCCAAACCACACAACCGCCTCTAACTACAGAGGGGAAGGAGGGAGGGTAAATTGGACTGCAGCAATGTGGATCTTCGAACATCTACATTTATGGTAGGTACAAAACTGTACTATGTTCTTCATCTCACATTGCTGCAGTCCTTACATATGGGTAGAATCCCAAAGCAGAGGTAAGGGAGGATGGCAAAACTATAAAGCATTAGGAGCTGCCAAAATGCCCTGTAAAATTGCAGTGGCAAAACCAGCCCTAGATTTAGAGTAAAGTGGAAGGTGGTAATGCTTAGAGAAAGTATGCACTGAACTCCAAGTAGCTGCCTCCAAAATATCTTTAGTAGCCACCCCCCTTAAAAAAGCTGTAGAAGTGGCAGTAGCCCTAGTGGAATGAGGCCTAATCCCAGCTGGAATCTCCTTACCATGATGGGAATAACAGAAAGCAATACAAAAACCAATCCACTTAGAAATAGTTTGTTTTGAAACAGGTTTGCCCTGAGAACCCAAAGCAAATGATACAAACAACTGCTGAGCCTGCCTGAACCCTTTAGTTCTGCTCAAATAATATCGCAACTGTCTGTGTATATCCAAAGTGTGCAAAATCTTCTCCCCTTTATTTTGGGGGTTTGCATAAAAAGTAGGCAAATGAATAGCTTGGTTTAAAGCCACACTAGAAACCACTTTAGGCATAAAGGAAGGATTAGTACGCAAAGATACCCTATCCTTATGGAAAATTAAGAAAGGCTCAACCGCCATAAGGGCCTGTAATTCAGAAACCCTTCTCGCAGAGGTAATGGCCAACAAAAAAGCAGTCTTCCATGATAAATATTTCAACTCGGCAGTAGCTGCAGGCTCAAAAGGTTGTAGAGTGAGTTTCTCCAACACAAAATTGAGATCCCAAGCAGGAGTAGGAGCTCTACGTGGGGGTCTTATATTCTTTGCCGCTCTAAGGAATTGCTTAAACAAAGGATGAGAAAACAAAGGTGGGTCACAGTCATAGTGAGCAGAAATTGCTGCAGCATGAACCTTAATAGAGGAGAAGGACAAACCTTTGTCCAGTAACTCAGTAAGGTATTGAAGAGCCACCCTTAAATTAGGCTTAGAAACATCAAAGTCCTTTGCTGTACTCCAAAATAAAAATCTCCTCCATTTATCTGTGTACACTTTCCTTGTACTAGGCCTTCTGGCCTCCAAAATAACATTCAAAACTTGTTGTGGAAGCTGAGACCCTCCAGGGTTTAAAACAGAATATGCCAGGCTGTTAGATGTAGAGAGTGAAGTTTGACATTGAGTAAATGACTGTTCTCCTGAGACAGCAGGTGAGGAATCGAAGGCAAAGGCCATGGAGGCTCCCGTACCAGACTTCTCAGTAATGGGTACCAGTGCTGTCGAGGCCAATCTGGAGCTATTAAAATCATGGTTGGCTTGTCCTGTCTGACCTTCAGGAGTACCTTTGGGAGGAGAGGCAGAGGTGGAAAGGCATACACATGAAGATTGCTCCAATTGAAAGAGAGAGCATCCACTTTCCAGGCTGTGGGATGAAACCTTTTTGTGCAAAACTTTGGCAGCTGGTAGTTTAGTGGAGAAGCAAACAGATCTATGTCTGGAGTTCCCCATAACACTGTCAATTTCTGAAATACATGAGGATCCAATTTCCACTCGTGGGGATCCATAATCTGTCTGCTCAACACATCTGCTAAGGAGTTCTGTGCTCCTGGCAGAAACCTTGCCTGAAGATTTAGCTGTAAACTGAGAGCAGTCTCCCACAAAATCATTGCTTGTCTGCATAGAGGATAAGAATGCGTTCCCCCTTGCTTGTTGATGTACCACATGACAGTTGTGTTGTCTGTTAGAACCAACACCTGCCCTGGAAGAAGTAAATCCTTGAAAGCTATTAATGCAAATTGGACTGCTAACATCTCCTTCAAGTTGATATGTAGATGTTGAAGTCTGGCAGGCCACGTGTCTTGTACCCATTTTCCATTTAGATGAGCTCCCCAAGCTTTGTCTGAGGCATCTGTCGTTAGAACCTGACTCGCCTCTGGCCGGGTCACAGAGAGTCCCTTGTTTAGGTGACATTCCTGAGCCCACCACAAAAATTCCTTTTGAATGCAAGGTATTATCTGAATGACAGTGTCCATATCTTGGCAGTGCTGTGTCCATACATTTTAGAGATACCATTGTAGCTTCCTCATATGCAGTTTGGCATTGGGAAGTACCAGAATACAAGATGCCATGAACCCCAAGGCTTGAAGGACTGTCCTTGCAGTCAGCCTGGACTGACGAGACAATTGATGGAAGTAAAGAGAAAGATTCTTTTGTTTGTCCGGGGTCAAAAAGGCCATCTGGGATGCTGTATTCAGTCTCACACCCAGAAAGCACATGTCCTGAGAGGGTACTAGACTGGACTTTATTTCGTTCACAGAATACCCCAGGCATCTTAACACTGCTATCACATACTGTAAATGATGAAGAAGTTCGTCCTTTCCTTGGGCCAGAATCAGGCAATCGTCCAAATAAGGATAGATTTGTATTCCTCTTAGCCTGAAGAAAGCTATCACTGGAGCCAGAACCTTCGTGAACACTCTGGGTGCAGTAGATAAGCCAAAGGGCAATGCAGAGAACTGATAATGAGAAGTCCCAGCCCGAAAACGCAGATACTTCCTGCAACTGAGCCTGATAGGAACATGAAGGTAAGCCTCCTTGAGATCCAGAGTCACCATCCAGTGATCTTTGCCCAGCAGAGGTAAAAGCTGTTATAACGTCAACATTTTGAACTTGGGAATGTCCAGATATGTGTTGAGGATAGATAAATCCAAAATTGGTCTCCACGTGTTCCCTTTCTTTGGTACTAGGAACAGGCGAGAATAAAATCCTAGGCCCACTTCTGGCAGAGGGACCGGCTGTATGGCCCTTATTTGAAGTAGCAGAGAAATTTGTTTGTGAGCCTCTAGTCTTTGCTGAGGAGGAACGTCCGGCATGCCTTTGAAAGGAGGCAAGGTATGGAATTTGTAACCTTGGTGTATGATATCCAATACCCATTTGTCTTGGGTAATCAAATTCCAATTTTCCTTGAAGAGTGCCAACCTTCCTCCCAAAGGTGCTGCCAGGCAAGAAGGATCTGGCAGCTGAAAAGGTAGGTCATTGGGCCTGTTTACGAAAGGACTGACCCCTGCCCTCACCTGAAGATTGAGCAGGTGAACTCCCTGTTCTAGGTCTGAAAGAACTCTGAGCTCTGCCCCTACCACGTCTAGATCTACCCCTAGACTGAGAATCATAAGAAGGATACGTCCACCCCTTAGCAGGCCAATTCCTACTAAACTTCGGAGGCTGAACTTGCAAAAAATCTTTAACAGCCTGCATAGACTTAGCCTTGTCTTCCATTTTCTTCAAGACTGACTCCACAGGTGAACCAAACACATCAGACTGTAAAGGAGCATCCAAAATCCTTGTCTTAACATGGTCAGATAAATTCTGATCCCTCAGCCAGGCGTGCCTGCGAAGAACTGAACCAGTGGCAGCCACCCTAGACGAGGCCTGTACAGCATCAAAACCACATTGTAAAGAATGCTTACCCACCTGTTCAGAGACATGCACCAAATCTTGTAATTCTTTACACTCAATGCCTTCCGCCAGAGCATCCACCTTAGACTTCAATTGAGAAAGAAGATAGTTTTGATATTTCAACATATGAAACTGGCAATTCAAAGCCCTCATAGCTAAGGTAGAAGATGTATAGACTTTCTTTCCCCATCTATCCAAAGCTCTGGCCTCTATCTGGAGGAACCGGATTTTTACAACAGAGGCCTTGACACCCTTAGGTCCCTGACTAACAGTTTCTGGGTCCGCCCTAGGACTCTTATAAAGATATTTATGAGCCTCAGGCACCCTGTAATACCTATCCGGTTTAACAGGAGCAGGAGGCAGAGAATCAGGATTAAGTGAAGCCTCTGCAAACACATCTTCCACAACATCCAGAACAGGGGTATAGCCAAGGGCCTATGCTGGGGTAAAAGCAAAAATTCCCTAAGCCTTTTCCTGGAATCAGAGAAGTCCTGACCTTCCCACTTAAAATGTTCCCTCATGGAATGAAGAGTCTCTGAAAAAGAAAAATCCTCTGGAGGAGAAGCAGAAGGAGTCGAATCATCTGCATCAGAATCAGAATAAGGAGAGTACTCCTGCAAGTCTTCAGCCGAAGACTCTGAAACATCCGAAGCCTGTTCAAAACTCCCCAACTCTGGCTCCACCCTAGGCCTCTTATCAGGAGGGGGCAAAGAACCTCTAATCAGAGTAATCAAATCTTCTGCCATTTTAAGCATGTGCTTCTTGGGCACAGACCCTGCTGAACTAGGAGTGACACCAACAGAAGCTAAACCTGGCCTGCCTCTGGGAGAAGCCTTGGAAATAGAAGGAGAGGGCCTAACCACCCTAGGAAGGGAGGGGAGTACAGTAACCTGAGAAGCCCCTTCAGCCTGACCTGCCTCCTGAGAGGCCACATCCTGCAATATCAAAGTCTCCCCCTGGGACTCCAGAGAAGCCTCCGTCGGAACCACCGGTTCCACTGACGCCTCTAAAGAACCGGCGTCCGGAACAGACGACTCATCTTGCCTGGGTTTAACTGCTTTGTCTTTGCGCTTCTTCGAAGAAGCGGGCGCCGGAGAATCCGACGGCATATTATAATTGCACCGCTTCCCGAAGACCAGCCTAGCACAATCTAACCTTCGCTTAATAGTGCGCTTATTGAACCTAGCACAAAAGCGACACCCAACAACGTCGTGCTCAGGCCCCAAACAAGGAATACACAAAGAATGATAATCCCTATGCGGTATCTGTTTCCCACAAGAAATACAGTTATTCACTTTTTCTGACATCCGGTAAAACACTGAGGTAAGAAAAAACCAAAATATTCCCCAACGGGGTACCTAGCCAACTTTGATTCGGTCTGAAACTCCGAACTCGAAAAATTTCAGAACGCAGAACGGCACTTGCAACGCTGCTTCTGCATCGGACCATGAGGCAAAAAAGACTGAGGATATGACGTCGGTCATGCGCATTTGTACCCTGACGTCTTGATGTCAGTCTTAAGCACCTTGACCGACGTCAGCCTAATACTTTGGTATTCGGGCCGACCGAGGACAGCGGACTACCCATATGTAAGGACTGCAGCAATGTGAGATGAAGAACATCACTGACAGAAATAAAATATTAACATCTACTTTATTTGATAAACAAAAAATATGGAGGAGTGGGAAGGTTAAGTAATAAAGTGGTTGATTTTGGAAAACTGATAGCATTCAGAAAGATGAGAGGTGCAAATGAGGGGAAAAAGTATACAAGAAAGAAAGAAAGGAAGGGAAACAAAGCCAAGGTTATCCAGAAACATACCAAACAAACTGAATAGCCATAAGTAGTAGTAACAGATGTACTTGGAAAATGCAGAAAATGTACTTGACAACGGGTCACCGGAGAAGGGACAAACTGACTTTACCTTATTACTTGCAATGAATTATTATGGTAGGTACAAATTAAGAGGGTGGACAAAGACAGGGACAACAGCAGAGTAAGACAGACAACACTGACCGAGTTACCCTCACCCCACAGATACTCTGACAGCTGGCAGATGTCCTGAGCGAGCCACTCCAAAACTGTACAGTTTCCTTCTTAGGCACTGAAATGGTAGCAAAGGATGGGGTAATAGCAATGATGGTCCCCATGGACAGCAGGGAGCAGTGCAGAAAGGGATGGTTATGTACAGGCATCCCAGACCTGTCATTAATCCAGGAAAGGTTATGGAAAGAATCCTGCATTATTAATTATTGTCTACAGCTTCTCCTCTGGTTGATAAAAATATGCCTGACCTATATATAAAACTAAAAGGACTAAACATTTTCACTGCTTGTATCTTACTATCCATAAAGGAGAGCTTCCAATTTCTCAGTTTTTGTATTACCTTTTGTTTAGTCTCTTCCCATCCTTAACTGCCATAACAGAATCCTTTTTAACCCATATTTCTAAATACTCGACTATCATGTTCCCATAAATGTGAGTATTGCTGAACCAGTTCCGGTATGGGTAAGTAGTTTACAGCTGTAGTCTTTGTTTTGTCTTCATTAAATTTTATATTTATTTTTATTTATTTGTTTCACATTTGTTAACTAGGATAGTCCGACTGGACAGCAGGTGTCCATTTCCAGCAGAGTCCTGGGGAGAAAAGCTCCAGCATAATTAAACAGAGAGAATACAATTTACAACAACATGAGAGAAGAAGCTGTAGATTACTTTAACATAGTATAACAAGTTTAAAAACTGCTAACAATAGGTCAGAGCATAGATATAAATATGCAGGTAGATTTTACAATATAAAGATATTTTAGATGGTAGCTATGAGAATTCAATTGTTGGATAAAAAGGTGAAACATTTTTATACAAGATGAGCATAGTCGCTGTATTACACTGATGGATGGGTAAACAGGTGAGTACTTGCAGAAATAATTTACAGTATTTACAGTGAGCATTAAGATGTGTTCAGAGGAGTATAGTACAGACTAAACAGTGACCCTGGCAGAGGATGCACTTGAGTTGTAAAAAAGGTTTCCCTGTAGCAGTATGTTGTTTTATGGTGCCTTGTTACAGTTGCATGGGTGGTTGGAGTAGAGATGATTTTAGGTGAGTCTTAAAGGAGGATGTAGAACTTAGAAGTCTAAGGTCGGGAGGAAGGTTGTTCCAGGTTTTGGCAATTTCATGAGCAAAAATATTCCCCAGAGTTGTTTCTGCAGGAGATGGTTTCAATTAAGGCTTTGTTGCTAGAACGTAGTTGTCTATTTGCATTATGGAAGTTGAGGAGGTTGTTCAGGGCAGGTGCTTTTTCAGGGTAGTACAGTGTTTGATGGGCTAAATTGAGTTGGTGATATTTTAGAAAGTTGGGGAATTCTAGCCAATGCAGGGTTTGTAGGGCAAGGCAATGGTGGTGACGTGACTCGGTATTGGTGGCGAATCTGGCAATTTTGATGTAGCAGGTGGAGAGCTCAAGTCAGTTTTATTTAGGTTTATTAGTGAGGGACAGGCATATAGCAGTGTGGACAGAAGAGAAGTTCTAGCTATGGCAATATGAGATTCTGAGGTGAGGTACCTTTTGCATCTATGAAGGAAGCCTAGTTTTTGTGGACCTTAGAGATGGTTACTAATATGAGTTTGTTAAATTTGAGTTGTTGGTCGGTGGTAATTCCTAGGAGTTTTGCCTCGGAGACTAGGGTGATTTGGGTGTTACTGGTGGAGAAAATGGAAAAGGTGAGATGAGGATTTGGTTGGGTGGAACAGCATAAGTTGGGATTTTTTGGGGTTAAGTATAAGTTGCGAGTTATTGAGCCAGTTCTAAATTTCAGTGAAGGTTAATTGGGCTTTTTGCTGAAGTTTGATATTGGGTGCAGAGCATACAAGGGTTGTGTCATTAGTGTATTGGACTATATTGGCTTTTGTGGTAACTAGGTGGAGTTGATTGGTGAAGATATTAAATAGAAGTGGGCCAAGGATAGAACCTTGGGGTACGCCTAGGGTGACTGGGAGTGAAGGGGATAGGGCGTTTATCCATTTGATGGACTGGTGAGTGGGGGTGGTATCAAAGTTAAGGTCAGAGAGACAAGTTAATAGTTTTTTGTGGGATACAGTGTCAAATGCATTGGGTAAATCAAGGAAGGTAGCGGAGACAAGATTGCCTTGGTTCCTAGAGGAGTTTACAGTGTTGGTAAATCTGTGTAGGGCGGTGGAGGTACTGTGAGATGGGCGGAAGCAGTGTTTGGTAGAAGAGAGAAGGTTAGTGGAGAGGATCTGGTGATGTACGCATCTTTCTAGAATTTTTGACAGGGGTGAAAGAATTGTTATTTGGCGATAGTTAGAGAGATCGGTAGAGGGTCCGGCTTTGTGAAGGGGAATGATGAAAAAGGTTTTCCACAAGATTGGCACAGTGTTTTCGGTAATGGATCTGTTAATTACTAATGAGATAGGGTAGGCTATGACTGTGGATGCGAGTTGTAGGTATTTGGCAGGGATGTTGTCAGCAGCTAGGGTGGTGGGTTTGAGTTTAGCTAGTAATTCTTGTATACAGGATGTTTGTACGGGCATGAGTGATAAGGGGATACAGACTTGTTGGGTTGTAGGGGGATGGAAAGTGTTGGTGGTGGTGGAGTTATGATATTTAGAATGGAGGAGGTGAAGTAGTTGTTACAGCTGCAGGCAATATAGAGATCAGTGCCAGGGACACTGGGGGTGGAGTGGTGGATTTACCAGGCTGAAGAATATTATTTACTGTTGCCCAGAACTTCAGGAGGGTTGCCATTATACTTTTGTAAGGACAGGTAGTACTTTTTGTTCATCTAGTTTTACTTGTTTTTTGGCCTTATTCTGATGTTCAAGAAAGTATTGCCTAGTTGCAGGTGTTCTATAATGGCGCCAGGTTTTCCAAGCTTTGTCCCTATTTTGGCGTAGGCATCTTGTGGCTTTTTGGAGCCAGGGGGTAGGGTTATTACGTATCCTAATTGTTTTATGGGGGTTAGTTGGTCGAGGATGTTTAGAAATGAAGAGGTGAAGCATTGAACTGCACTATCATGTGGAAGGGATTTGATGGGAGACCAGTCATAGTATTTTAAGGCCCTCGGGAAGTCATCTTTAGGGAAATTTTTCCAGGAACAGGTTTGTAGGAGGGAGGCAGAGTTGGTGGTTTTTTGCCTATGTCCAAGTATGACGGTAGAGTTGTGGTCACTACGTGCATTGGCCAATGTGCCCCATTGATGGGCAGTATTGGCTGGTTGGCAAGGATCCAGTCTAGTGAGGATTCCCTTTTTGTGGCTTTATTAATGCATGTAGGGGACTGGAGGAGGTGGGTGAAATTATAGGGTTAATATGGCAGGTGGCAGTGGGAGAGTGTGTGTAGTTCCAGTCCACATTTACATCCCCTAATATGGTTTCCTGGGCTAAGGAGTGGGAGGCCCAGTGAAGTATGTATTCGAGGACTGGAAGATTGTCACCTGGGGGTATATAGAGGACTATTAAGTTAAGATGTTTGTGTTTATTTAGGGAGACTTGTGCAAGTAAGGTTTCAGCATGCTTGAAGTCAGTGGTATCTATATGTAGTGGTTGAACTTAAGTTAGCTTTATGTAAAAGGTCTACTCCACCGCCTTTTCTGAGTAGTTGGTCAGTTCTAAGAAAAGTATAACCAGGTGGAATTATGGAGTTGTTGCTAATATGTGGTTTAAGCCATGTTTCAGTGATGACAATGATGCCTGGGGGTTGTATAGAGAGATGGTGGAATGGACTTCTTCTATTTTGTTCATAATACTGTAAATGTTTAGGTTCAGAATTAGTAAGTCATTTGGGGTTTTGTTTGGAAGGGAGGTAGGAATTATTTTTGGTGGGGGATTCAGGGCCAGGATTGGGGTGAATATCACCACATACTAGTAGGTGGGTGGATATGGATGTAACAACTTTGAGGTACTGTATTATTAGGGAGTTAAACTGGAGATTAGGTTGCCTTTTGGAAAGTGTGGAAAAATACTTAGGAGGGATAGGATACGTGGAGGTTTGATAGTTTGGTGTTGGGAGAAATCTTGTTGGCCTAGGGGGGTTGTTTATATTGTGGGGTAGGGTGGGTGATTTTTGGTTGTTATAATGGGTGGTTGGGAGAGAGTAACTGGTGCTGATGGTGGCTATGGTAAGACATGTGAGTAAGAAGGCTAATGATAGAGTAGTATGCTGGAGTAGAGGCATATTGAAATGGCAAAAGGTAACAGAAGGAGTTTTTTTTTTTTTTTTTTTAAATGAGGGTGTGTAGTGGATTGGAGGGGAACTGGTTGGTGAGTGGTAGAACAGGAGGGATAAGACTGGAGAGGGGAAAGTTCTGGAAGTTGTTGGGGGAAGGTGGTGATTAATTGGCTGTTGGGTGTGGTTAATATGTCAGGTGATTTGGGGATGGATAAATGTAGGTGTAGTGGAGGCGGGTGGAGAATGGGGGCAGGATAGGGCAGCGGAGTGAGCCAGAGCGTAGCGAGGGCTAATGGAGTGGGTTGACTCACCTGGGAGAAGCTCAAAGAAAACAAATCTGTAATGATTGTGAGCAGGTAGGCTGGAGGGTCACAATACTGAGGGGAGAGAGGCACAGAGCCTAGAGCAGAGTAGAGTAGATAGGAAGTGAAAATGGGCTTGTAAGGAATGACTGTGCGTTAGAGGGTTCGACCTATTTGGGGTATATTATTAGAATTGGGGATGTGGAAGAGCTAACAGCTATATTCAGTGGAGCAGGGTAATAAATAACTTTGCAACTGTTGTATCAGAATGAATAAGCACTTACTTCAAGGTAAACTGAAGGCCGGAGGGGTACGGACAGCTGGTTTGGGAATCCAAGATGGCACCACAGGTTGTACCTTTGCTGAGATCATATTGGAGGGGTGGGTGGAGGTTTAAAATCACCTTTGCTGAGACCAAATTGGATGAGGGGGGAGGAAAGGTTGTAAAGTGTAATGACAAACTGGAGCAAGGGTTGGCCTCGGGCAGGAGTGAATCAGACAAAAAACAATCACTCAATCCACAAACTGGTTGTTGGAATGTCTGTTTGGAGAAAATGTACCTTGCCTTTCTGTGTTTGTTTTCTTTTGAATATATGCAGGACCTTGCAGAACAAAAGCAATATCTTTATTGCCTACAATGTGCTGTTTAGCCAATTCAGAAACCTTGTGCTGTGTATTTGTACTTAACTTTAGTGTGTTTGGCTTAGATGGGAGTCAGGAAAAAACTGCTAAAACCGGTATGCGACAGTATATTAAGGAGTTTTGTAATTAAAGATTACAAGAAATGCTAGCTTGTGAATGGAGGGTGGGCAGCTGCCATCCCTGGCCTACAGTTAACAAAATACACTATGCATTTAATACAGTGATAAGCCCAAAATATAGTGTATTCTGGTGCACCTACAATGCTTTTTAGTCCTTTTTCTTTCAGGATGATAGTTTCCTTTTATTGTTTAGTGGACCGATTCATGAAGTTGATCAGAATGTTCCAAAACACAGATGTATTCTGCTGGTTTAATCAGGTTCAAAAGAATATCATTTTCAAATAAAGCTGACTTTTCTTTGATTACCGCATCAATTATATCCTTGAATTTCTGAGTCCCTTATTTTCTTTGCCAGTGATACTAAATACAGTGCAAATAACAAAGGGGAACAAAGGGCAGTCATGCCTGGTTCCACTGTTCAGGGGGAAAAAAAACATCAGACAGGAACCCTTGTCCACTTTCACCACTGGTCCCTTATTGCATCAGGGAATGCAAATGTTTCCATTGCCCTACTCCAAATCCCAGCGGACTGTATACACTTTCTATTTTCTGTGCATAAAGACCAACCAACAGCAACATTTTCTTACATTCTGCATCCCTCTGGATCATCATTGTTCTATTAGCATTGTTAAATGCCTGCCTCCCCTCCACAAAAATCACATTGATCCATACCTATCAATTTTGGCAATACCTATGCTATTCGTTTAGCTATTATAAACAATTTGTAATCATGATTTAAAAGTGAAATGCATCTAATATGAAGCTTGGTCTGATGCTTCTTTACTGTCTTTAGCTATTTACAGCCACCACAGCTTTCTTCCAGAATGTCAGTGCTTCCATGCTTCCTCTTCTTTTGAAGCACCGTTAAGGATCTGGAAGGTTTTATTTATCACTTTCTTACCCATCCCCCAGCTTCCACATTTCCACAAGAATACTACCGACTCCCGGAGACTTTCCTGCAGACTGATTACACATCACAGGTTTTATCTCCTCTTAACTTTGCTGTTAATTGTTGAGCCTCATCTCTAACCTTGGCATACCAAAGTCGTCCATAAATATTTCAATTTGCGCTTTTTCTCGACTTCCACATTCCTCTGCTTTATTCAAGTTTTCATTACATTTTGAAACATCTAAGGATCTCTGGTTATTTTACTTGTTATAGGCTTCCTACGTTTAGCAACAACTTTGTTGCCCAAGTCGTTGTGCTAAAGGTTTTTGTGCTCTAGAATCAATGTTTGCTTAACAGAAATCTTACTAAACTCGTGTATATTTTCCAGATACTTCCTCATTTAACGTTCTGCATTTGCACCTCTTCTTGTTCCTCTAAATAATTATCGTTAACTTGTCCATCTCTCTTGCTTTTTATTTCTACCATACTTTTCAACTCCAGTTATATTCAGTCACTACCTGCATTTTCTGAAGGAATTTCTATCTTTCCTAATAACTTCCATAGAATTTCCACTGCCCATTCCTGAAATTCCACGGTTTAACAGGAACATGGGGAAGTGCCTCATTTTTATTTCATTCGCAGCAGGTGATCTGAAATAAATAAATAGTTATTGGATGCGTATCAAATTTTAATTAAATGCACATGTTCCTGTGAAATACAATTTGTCTAGTCTAGTTATTGTACCTTGAGGAATAATATGTAAATTCCATCACTTTCTACCCTCTGTTACATTTTCCCTTCTGGGTCCCTCCGATACAACCTCGCTTTTGCAAATCAAGTTTCAGTCCCCACCTATAAGTAATATTCTCTGCTGAAAGCTGAAGCAGCATTAGATCCCACAGAGGATTAAGGAACTGGACGCCTAAGCAAAAAGGTACCTTTAAGCTTTACATAATTTGGATGAAGCTGAAGTAGTATTGCCCCCCCATATAATAATTTTAGATGGCTGCCAACTGAACTTTGATGGCAGAAAAACTAGCCCCATCTTGAAAACTATATGCCAGGAAATCCAGGACAGCCAGAATAGGAGCAGTAAAGGCATCAACACCATGGTGTCATCCAGGACTACTTTGCTTCAGTACATCTGATCATTAGGGGTAGCTAGATTTCTGTCGGGTCTTGTACAGAGCAGCTCTACAATATCCAGCTCATCCCATGCCCGGTGAGAAACAAGACCTACGAGTTCATCTGCTGGGGGAGTCACCCAAGAAGTATACTGACTAGACACCAAAGCCTCTAGGAACACAGATTCCTCTTGGGATGGGGTATTGGAGTACCAGCTACATTTTTGTTTCAAGAACTTCAGGATGTCGCCAAAAGAGATGTCTGCTAGCAGAGATATGGGGGACCCTTCCTCTTCATCAAAATTTGGTGCACTCCGTGACAGATTCCCGAAGGGAATCTAGGCGTCTTCTCTTACATGCTTTCTTCTGAGGGACTTCCTCAGTGGGGTGTGCTGGGAAGTACCAGAAGAGATGATATCCTGAAGGACCAACTGGCTGTCCCCAGCAGAATGGATGGATGAGGCTCAGAGCAGAGAACCAGAGTAGGAAAAGCCATATGATCCAAGGGGGGGGGGGGGTCCCTTCTCTACACAGAGAGAAGTCCCTCTTCACAACCTCAAAGGCAGAATGCTTAGGGGAAGTAGACAGCAAAGGAGCAGATAGCTCCTAAACCCTCAGCTACTGCAACCCCCACCAGCACTCCAGTCGAAGAGTCTGACCCAAAAACTATCCAATGCTGAAGCCCTGAGGGGAAGAAACAGCTCTGAAAACTTCAGAGCTGATACAAAACCCCTGGACTCTGTCGATGTTTTGACTCTGAATGGCTTGGGGGTCGGGCGACTCAAGGAAGTCAGAGTCGAACAACATACCATCTTTGCATCAGATGAGGACATCCCCTGGAGTCTTGGATCCGAGGGCTCTGAAACAGTGGGTCAAATCAAGAAGGCGATACCAAAGTTGGAAGTTGACAAAGATTGGCTCACAAATCTGGTGGGAGGACTGAAATTCCCTCATCTGGATCTGCGTTCTGAGAAATTTCATCATCCTATCCACATCAGCATCAGAAAAGCATCTGGAACACCCAAGAGGTGGAAGATGGAGGTCTGAAATGTCTATGGGGAGATCCCTCCAAGAATAGTGAAGGGAGCTGTGAAGTAACTAGATCCAGTAGGATAAGAGGAGACCTAGACTTAGAACCAGTTGGATCCGACTTTTTGTGCATTTTAGTAGGAGCCTCTGATGAAGGAGCTGATGAGGAAGAATGATTTGGGAACCTCTTGCACGACTCCTTTTTTTAGTCACCAAGTCTGGCTTGCCCTTGTCCAATATTTTGGACAGTGTATGGGCCCCAGTTACTGAAGCAGAAGAGGAAGACAGAAGGAGGGCTCTCATTGCCAATTTATTCCTGTGGTCAGTAAGAGCTCTGGAGTTGAAACTAGAGCAGAGAGAACAATCTGCTTCCAAGTGTATGGATCCTGAACAATAAACACATTCTCTGTGTGAATCCAAGCTGGGGAGTTTATGCTCACAGGTAATGCACTTTTTAAAACCAGTTGGCTTGTTAGACATTACTATTTGACAAGAAAGATGAGGGAAGAAAAAAATATATATTTTGATAAAGAAAGAATGAACAGTGGTAGTGAGAGAGTACTCTAAAGAGTAAAATTAAAAGGCGGAAGAGTTCTGACAATGGTACTTTAAAGAGATATGGAGAAATTGATAACTGAAACTGCCTAAAAGGTCAGAATGAATCTGTAAGAGAGGCAGGAGTATAAGGGTAGATATAACAAATAGTTTCTTAAATGTAATGCACAATAAACTTCTAAATATTGCCCCAAAGCCCGAGAGTGGCAGGATCTGCATCTGAAGCTGAATGGAGGCAAACGAGATCTGTAGGTATCTAAGGTTAGCAGGGCATTATGGGTAAAGGGAGGAGCTTGAGAGTCTTGGATCCGAAGATCTGCTAGAAGCAGCAGAGTCAGATCAGAGCCTCTGATCTGAACCCATCAGTTGAGGAATGAATGAAAAGAACATCAGAGCTACTCCTTTTTAAGGAGACTGAGGCGTAGATCTATCTAAGGAGATTTGAGAAGTAGATCTAAGGAGATTTGAGAAGTAGATCCAAGGAGATTTGAGAAGTAGATCTATCCAAGGAGATTTGAGAAGTAGATCTATCCAAGGAGATTTGAGAAGTAGATCTATCCAAGGAGATTTGAGAAGTAGATCGAAAGTAGATCTAAGGAGATTTGAGAAGTAGATCTATCTAAGGAGATTTGAGAAGTAGATCTATCCAAGGAGATTTGAGAAGTAGATCTATCCAAGGAGATTTGAGAAGTAGATCTATCCAAGGAGATTTGAGAAGTAGATCTATCCAAGGAGATTTGAGAAGTAGATCTATCCAAGGAGATTTGAGAAGTAGATCTATCTAAGGAGATTTGAGAAGTAGATCTATCCAAGGAGATTTGAGAAGTAGATCTATCTAAGGAGATTTGAGAAGTAGACACTTGCTTTCTTTTTGACAGGAAAAATGGGACCACCAGTGTTATTGGTGGCAGCTTCCCCAGGATTGGTACAACATTCTAACCAAATAAGGATGTCTTCAATGTTCTCCTTGCCCACTTAGGGTATTCTAACAGCCATAGAGGGCATGGCTAACCCCTAGTCCATAGTAGCTGTAATACCAGGGGTATCAAGGGTATAAAAAAAAAAAAAAAAAAGTGATCCGAGGAACCAGCTTTGGCCATAGAGTTACCCACCTAAGGCTGAGGCAAACTGCTAGCCTTCCGTGGTGCAAATGCTGTTGGCTTATCTTTTTCTTTTTGTGGTTTGAAGGAAAGACTATGGGACCAAAAGACTGTTCCGTGGTCAGGCCGAAAATGGTGCCTCTTTCCCAGGGAAAACAAGCAGCAAATGCTAGTAAAAACAATCTTTAAAAGTCACTTTTTTTTCATAAACAGTAAAAACATCACTTTGCCAGCCCAAACAGTGAAAGAAAAACAGAAGTTTTTCTCAGAAAACCAACTTTTCAATGTACTGGGGGAAAAAGAAAAACACAAGAGTGCCCCCATGTAAAAGTATAGTACAGCCTAGTATGTTGTGACAGTCTGTTAAAACACAAACTCCTAGCTTCACAATAATGTTTAAAGTCTTAATAATAAACAAAATTATTAAATGGAAGTTTTTTTCCCAAAGGGATCTGCCCAGCAAAGGAACATAGTGCAAGCAGACTATCAAATCTCAAAAGCCTTAGAGGAACATGCTCTTCAGCAGCAGTAAAGCTCTGAAGGACTTTGCATCCAAATTTGTCTTTTCGCAAAGCTCAGCTTGAGCAGCCCGACAGTTTGGGTGCGTGGCAGATGACCTGAAGCATTGGAAGATGGGCAGCTGTTACACCCTGGCAGGATATAACCCTTACAGCTAAGACTACTGCAGAAATGATCAATATGAACATCTCCCGTTTCCAGAATTAGGGAAGCATTCCACCTCAAAACAAAATATGTCAGCCAGTGTATGAAGCCAAGATGACATTGGAAGGAGATGTTGATAGATTTTCTGATTTCCATTTGCAGTGTTGACCCAGAAAGGAAAACAATGACCAACATGAAATGATAAAGACAACTAACATAATTTTTCTAAAACAGGCTACAGAACCATATTCCTGGAAGAAATATCTTCCAGCCCTCTGTCCTTTCAGTTCTTATTTTGAAACAGCTGCACCTTTGGGAAAATGAAATTTCTGTCCCAGCAAAGGAGCAGAATTTGCTACATTTTACTACAGTTGTCTTTCAGATCTCCCAGTCATTCTGCCATTAAAATCAAAAGTCTGTAGTAGCATGTTCACCCGCACCCAGTTTATATCATGAACGGAAAGGACAATTCATACCATTTAATATTTTTGTGCGCAACTGCCCTTTATCCACAGGACTTCCTTACCCCCAAATTAAAACAGATTTTCCATTTTATTGTGAAACTTTCATCTCCACAACATTTTATGGCATCAGTCAAAGCATTTCTTTCTCCAACGTTCATTATTTAGGGTTAGTATCACCATACACCTCAAAATTCAGACCCCCCCCCAGTCAGGCAGATGTTGAATAAAAATAAAGATCAGTAAACCTGTGCTTAGAGATGACCGTGTACTTACGTCTGCACCCCAGTGGAGCAGTTAAGGGCAGCCCATGGCCATGCTTGTTGCCTTAATGAGAGCCGGATTAGGGGTAAGACAGAAATGGCAGAAATACTGAAATAAGAGCTTTAATAAATGTGTGGGAAATTGTGCCCATTTTTTATTTCCTGTAATTATTGCTGGTAGTGTTTCAATACACAACACCAGAGGAGGAAAATTCACAAGATTGTATCGGTCAATTAATTACCAGTGGCAGTGCAGTATTAAACCCACAGTAAAGCCATATGGCAATTTCGCGCACAGAATTATAGCTATGAGCTGGCAACGAACTTCATCATATGCTATAGGGGTTTGATTGTGACAGTGCTACCAGGTTGCTCCTGAAAAGAAGCTTGTGCCTAGTGGGTTTACTCTATTAACAAATTAACAAAATAAAATCAGTACACATTAACTGGTAGCAGGAGACAGCAGAAGTCAAACCAAAAAAAAAAAAAAAAAAAAAAAAAAAACAACATTTTATGTCACTCTTAATGGTCCTGGTACTCTCAACTTAGGTTCTCTCTCTCTGCTACAAATTTACCTTTGTATCATGCCTCCCCATTAGGACTATTACATAAACTTTGCCATGTGAGGTCTCTAATGGGATAAGAAACATTTTATGCCTTTTCAGTCGTACGGTAATGAACAGCACAACAGAGCCGGCAGGTCGCAGTGACGTACTGGGAACAATGGTAAAGAATGCAGTTATTCTGGTTATCTGAGCAGGGTCCACATTAAGTGTCACATGATCAAGAAGGATATCATGTATAGGCACAACAGTCGCACCTCTTACTTACACATCACAGCACTGGCTGCTAAAAATCATAGGAGATGGCCAAAAAAGAGAAGCATTCATTCAAAACAAAGCTGAGGATCCTTTCTTCATAAATAAAAACTCTTCAGAATTTAAAACCATCTAAGTCTGTAGCACTGTAGCAAACAGCTTTATACAAGCTTTGTTGCAACTACAGTTTTACAATCTGGGAATGTCCTACACTGCTACCTTTGACAGCTTCTAACAGAGTTGTACTAAATGGGCCAATACCACAGGGCAACGAGAAAAACAGCCTAATAGCACAGCTGCCTGTGATATTGGTTCATCTTCCTAGGTGTACTTGGATACTGGTCCATTCAATTGACCAATAACATGGTGCAGCTAATAAAATGGACCAACAGTACAGGTGCCTGAGCTATCATCTGTTCAATGGACCAAAAGTACCATGCAACTAGCAAAATGGACCAATGTTCCAGACAGTTAAAACCCCAGTGTGCTGTTGGTCTAGATTTCTAGCTGCATGGTGATACTTGTCCAAAGAACCAAAGGACAGTGTAGCTAGAAGTCTGTAGGGAGTCCCGATGATTGCTTTCACTTTGGAAGAGAACCTCTCTCACTGGCTCTAAAACAGAGGCGAGGACACAAATCAGAGAGGCAAAACAAATGTGAAGATATGGGCTAAAATCAGAATACACTATTGAAAAGCACAGCCATTGAGAGGTATGTGCAACAGGTATCAAACATACCAACATGTGACAACCCCATGCCCAATACACAAGCAGTGTGTGTTAACTCTGCCTTTGGCTTCCAGTAAGAGTCATTCCATGCCACAGTAGAGAGCCCACCACTCCAATATCACTCATCACTGGATCATTCAGACCTTTCATACTTGCAGATTTGTAGGTTTGTACTATGAGCTGGTGCAGTAGACCATGAGAAGCCTAATGACTGCAATTCTCACTAATTCACACCATGCTCTAGCTGCTCAGACTCATGTGTATGGGGGCAATGTACAGATCCCTCAGACCCCTAGCCACTAATCCAGACTGGTTTTTAAAAGAAAGTTAGGGAGACACCTTGTTTGATATAGGCAGGGCATCATCTGGGAGAGATGCACATGGTCTGCCAACAATGTAGATTTAGGTCTTTAGAATGGGTATGGTAGACACAGGAAGCTATGAAGCAGAGGTCACCACTTAGAGGTATACGAGGGGGAATAAAAGAGCATAAATGTGCTTGTAGGCATTTCATACAACGTATGCAGCTCATCAATTTTCTTGGTGAGGAATTTTGTTTTTTCAAGTTGATTGTTACTTTAGATGTTTCGACTGTTATTACACCTTACTTTATGCATAATTTAAATGTTGGGTTTGACATGCATGCTTTACACACCCAAAAGGGTCTTTGTGACTGAAACTGGTCTGTGCATTTTAGTGTGAGTAGTAGTTTCAATAAAAAAATTAAAAACTTGTGGTGTGCTGGATACTTTGCTTTTTCAAGCTGGCAATTGTTACATAAAGGGAACAATATAATCTGTTATAGGCCTGGAGGATGCACCAGTGTTCCTGGATCTGGAGGATGTACCAATGTTCCTGGATCTGGAGGATGCACCAATGTTCCTTGATCTGGAAGATGCACCATGACTAATTAGCTGGGCTACACAAAGCTACACAAATGAAGTTACAGTCTAGGAATGTGGTTGGTATGATTATTACCCGAGGAGTTCATGACAGCACAGAGTTTGCAGTCATCAGCAAACTTCATCAGAGAACCTCCAGATGTCAACTTGGAGATTAGCAAAGTGCAAGCAAAACCAAGTCAATACCAACCACTACGAATAAAAATACACCTCACAGTGTCTCCAGAATCAAGCCCTTAAAGCAAATATTACAAATTCAAACATCTTTGGATAAACAGAGGCTTGCCTGTCAGGGACCAGGATTCACCAGATCACTCAGGCACTCAGTCATTCAACCGCAAGTACCCGTATGACTCTGTCATAGTTCATGTGGGTTTGAATGACCCGAGATGCACCTCCCTGGACTATGAGAGAGCCATGATGGACCTCTCTGAATATGTGCCACAGGCTGGTACGACCCTTGCACTGAGCAGCAGTCTACTCTCACCAAGAATTATACTACAATACAAACAGAAAATGATCGACTTTGATAATTGGCTTTGCTAGTTGTAACATTCCAAGGGGATCCGGTATTTGTCAGCCTGGAACAACATGACTGACAGACCACGGTGCTTTTCCAGAGATGGTCTGCACCTGTTGCTGCTAAGCTTTTAAATACTGGAAAAAGTATTAGCTACTTTCATAGCGCCTGTGTTAAGCAGTGCCAAACTAACAGACACAATGTAACGAATTCTTCTAACGCCAAGCTGAACGTACTACTGCTCAATGCTAGGAGTCTTAACAAGAAACTGTACTGCCTGGTAGCTCTCCTTGCCCTGCAGAATGATGAAGTCTGAGCAGATACAGAGACGTGGTTCAAAGCTGTGGAAAGCACCCCACCAGTGCAAGGCTACAATGACTACCACACATTCAAACCACCCTCTGAAAGAGAAAAAGCAAAAGGAAGGGGTTCCATTTACATAAAAAGCGATTGCACCTCTAGAGTGGTCAAGCAGGGTGACCTTGCTTGAGCTATTCCATATCTTGCTGAACAGATGCAAAATCCCCCACCATATCACTGCTAGCTACAGGTCCTTAACCATGAAACCCACTCCAAATAGCTGAATTTACTAGAATCACTTACCATTCAGTCCAACACACTACTCATGGGTAATTTTAACCACCACTCCAAAAACTGGGAAATTTATATTACCACTAACATGCAGGGTCAGAGATTCCTGGAGTTTTCATTGCAAATGCTCTGGAACAGCTGATCTACACTCCCACTAGGGGCTCGAATATCCTTGACTTAGTACTCAAACATGGAGGAGCATTGCACTCTTCCCCCCACTGTCCTCATTGGTGAGATCATAAATCAGTCAGTCTCCTTTGAAATAAATGTAACTGTATTACCCCCCCATCAAACCCTAAAACCCTAAAGACATTTTCCAAGGCAAATCACCTCCTATAAAATGATAGCATAAACAGTTTTAAAGCTCCCACTAACCACAAAAACACGGAGGCCTATGCAGGAGTATAGACGAATGCACCGTATAATAAACAACTGCATAGAAATGGCAGTACATGACAGAAGTAAACTCAGGTCTAGCTAGAAAAAAAAGCCATCCTAGTGGACCCCTGGCATAAATGGACTATATAACAAAAGGAGAAATCCCTGTCTAAAATAAGTGGGAGACAGCACAACAGACTGAAAAATCCCTAGTCTCATCAGGCCAATCAGGGAACTAGTCAAGTCTTCAAAAGCCAAATACAAGACTAAAATAGTCTTCCCAAGCAAAGGCTAACCACAAAATGTTTTTTTTAGTTATGTCTGAAATCTTGCAGAAGACACTCAACAAGGTGCTGAGTTGGCTGTACATGGTACTGCCTATACCCAGCCAGAAGAAATAGCAAACCGCTGGCTGATTCATCTCACATTCCACACCCTCATCATCTGCGGTCATTCCCCATAAAATACCACCTACCATTCCTTTGCTTGTTATCACAAAAGAACAGGTTCTCACTGCACTCTCTAAAGCTAGAAACATGGCTTCAGAGTGCCCTGATGGAATCCCTGGGTGCCTATTAAATAGCTTAAAACCTGACCCAACAGACCCACTTGGATCTCTTTTTACCCACAGTCTCCTGAAAGGCTTTGTCCCAATAGATTGCAGGACAGTAACAGTCATCCCTCTGCACAAGGAGGGACCATCAACTGACTGAGAGACCTACTGACCCACAAGTCTGAGGAGCCTCGTATGCAGGGCTAAAAGGATAATAACCAGCAAGGACGTACAAAATCTCTAGACTCATCCCAGGTCAGCTTCGTCAGCAGCTGGTCCTGCCTGCACAATCCGGGTGACTTCTTTGAGAAGGTCACCAAGACCATGGACAAGGATAAGACAGTGCATACTGCCTACCATGACCAGGACAAGGTGTCTGAAGCAATACCCCATTCAGGTATTATAGATAAACTCACAAAATTAGGCACAAACCTCTGTCACCAGATGGATAACCAAATGGCTTGCAGATTGGACAAATGTTAAGACTGAATCCACATCCAGCAAAAGGCCAGTCACCAGTGGAGTACCACAGGGCTCACTGCTAGGCCCCCTCCTGTTTGGCCTTTGGTTGACCAAGTTTACCAGTGTCTGCAAGTTGGGGGCAGTCACCGACTCCCAAACAATGCCGATATCCTACCAAAAGATTTGACGCAGACTAATGGTTGATGTCAGAGCCATGGTCTCAAACTAAATGTAAATAAGTTCAAAATAACACCCTTTGGGAAATCAAATACCCCTGCAAATTACAAAACTGATAACACCTCCCTAAGAGTGGATCCAGTGGTGAGATATGTGGATACTCCGATAAATGGTAAATCGGAACTTTGACCACCATGTGCCATGGCGGTGAGGAAATCCTTCTATGTGGTTCAGCTTAGCTAAGTAAGGGCATGGCATCCAGATAGTACAGTTGTGTACACTTACCATAAATGTAGATATTCGAGTGTCTTCACTGTTGCAGTCATGACTGTAGGGTTCTCTCCTGCCGGCAGGCAGTCTCCGGTCGGCCAGAATCCCAAAGTCTGGGTCCGGCGTCGGCTGTTCAGCCATGCTCCCTGACGTCAGAGCGCCAGGAGTACAAAGCTGACAGCCAACGCCATGTTCTCCAGTTTTTCTTGCCCCAGATGTCAGGAGTCCCAAAATGAGTAAGGTCCCATATCCTTTGCAAATACACCTCAGAAGAATGGTGAAAAAAAGGAACCACACAAAAGTAAAAATAAGAGGGGATGGGAGGGAAACCCAGACTGCAACAGTGAAGACACTCTAACATCTACATTTATGGTAAGTGTACACAACTGTACTATGTTCATCGTGTTTCACTGTTGCAGTCATGACTGTAGGGTAGAATCCCAAAGCAGAATGAAAGGGAGGTGGTCATAAAGAAGACGGGGCGGCTAAAAGGCCCTGCAGGACTGCAGAAGCAAAGCCTGCCCTAGACTTAGAGTAGAGAGGTAGATTGTAGTGCTCTGAAAAAGTATGCACTGAACTCCAAGTTGCAGCTTCCAAAATGTCTTTGGTAGGAACTCCCCTGAGGAAGGCAGCTGAAGTGGCAGCAGCTCTGGTAGAGTGAGTCCTTATACTCCCTGGGATTTGCTTTCCATGGTGTGAATAAAAATCTGATTCCATGAGCAATCCATTTAGAAATGGTCTGTTTTGAAATGGCTTTACCTTGGAACTTGAAGCACAAGAAACAAACAATTGCTCTGATTTTCTGATGTCCTTGGTTCTGTCCAGGTAAAAACTTAGTCGTCTGTGTACATCCAAGGAATTAAGATCCTTTCCCCTTTATTTTGAGGAGTGGGGAAAAAAGTTGGCAAGTGAATAGTTTGATTTAAAGCCACTTTGGAAACCACTTTAGGCATGAAAGTAGGATTAGTCCTTAATGACACCCTGTCTTGGTGAAAAATAATATAAGGTTCCACAGCCATGAGAGCTTGCAACTCCGAAACTCTCCTGGCAGAAGTCAGAGCTAACAGGATGGCTGTTTTCCAAGATAAAAACTTGATGTCAGAAGAGGCAGCAGGCTCAAAAGAAGGTAAGGTGAGCTTTTCCAAAACATAGTTGAGATCCCAAGCAGGAATGGGAGGAGATCTAGGAGGTCTTAAGTTCTTAGCTCCTCTGAGATACTGTCTCACGAGCTGGTGGGAAAAGATTGGAGTGTCTGAATTATAATGAGCGGAAATAGCAGAGGCATGTAAAGAGAGACCCTTAAGTAAGAGATCTGTCAGGTAAAGTAAAATCAAAGGAATGTTAGGAAGAGGATCAGAATCCTGAGCCTGCATCCAGGAGCAAAATCTTTTCCATTTGCCTGCATAAGATTTTCTAGTGCTAGGACGTCTGGCTTCTAAAATGACATCCATAACCTGCTTGGGTAGGAGAGAATGAATCAAAGACCCTGGATTAACCAGGCCGCCAGGCTGAGAGTTCTGACATGGGAGTGTAGAACCTGACCCTGGTGCTGGGACAGAAGATTTGGAGTCTGTGGTAAAACCCAAGGGGGCTCCAGACATAGGTTTTTCAGAGTTGGGTACCAAAACTGTCGAGGCCAATTTGGGGCCAGCAAGATTATCATCTTGGGCTTTTCCTGTTTGATCTTTAATAATACCCGTGGAAGAAGAGGAAGAGGTGGAAAGGCATATCCCGAGAGGTTTCTCCAACTGAATGATAGTGCATCCACTCTCCAAGCTCGTTTGTGGAAAGTCCTGATGCAAAAAATCTGTAGTTGATTAAGGTGGGATGCAAATAGGTCTATGTGAGGACATCCCCAGACTGCTGTTATCATCCTGAATATTTCGGTGTCCAGCATCCACTCGTGGGTCCAAAAGGTTTCTGCTCAGACTGTCTGCCAGAAAGTTTTGCTTCCCTAGTAGAAACTGAGCTTGAAGGTCCAGATTGCAAGCTAGAGCTGTGTTCCATAGAGCCATGGATAGACTGCAAAGGGGGTAGGAATGAGATCCCCCTTGCTTGCTTATGTACCACATAACTGTGGTGTTGTCTGTCCATATCAGTAGTTGTCCTGGTTGTAGAAGATTCCTGAAGGCCAATAGAGCTTTCAGAACGGCTAACATTTCCTTTAAATTGATATGCAGGTGCTTTTGATCCTTTGTCCAAAGGCCCTGCAGACAGTTGCCCTGAAAATGGGCTCCCCATGCATAATCTGAGGCATCCGTGGTTAGTATCGGAGTGGCCGGAGGCAGACAGAAGGGTTTTCCTTTGTTTAGAGTACATGCCTTGGACCACCAAAGGAATTCCTTTTGAAGACAAGGCAGGACGGAAATCAGTATGTCTAAACTGTGGCAATGCTGCGACCATACACTTTTGAGGTACCACTGTATTTTCCTCATATGTAGTCTTGCATATGGTACGAGAAGGATGCAGGAGGCCATGTAACCCAAAGCCTGCAGGAATCTCCTTGCAAATACCGGAGTTAAAGTTGCCAAGGTTTTGAAAGTTGAAGCCAGCTGTAACTGTTTTTCGTGTGTTAGAAATGCCATCTGGGTCGTTGTGTTTAGAGAAGCGCCCAGGAAAATTATCTGTTGTGAGGGTGTCAGATTTGACTTTTTTATATTTACAGTGAATCCCAGGAACTTGAGAAGATTCTGAACAAACTGTAGATGCTGGAGTAAGACCTCCTTGCTGTCTGCCTGAATAAGACAGTCGTCCAGATAAGGGTAAATTTGAATTCCCTTGAGTCTGCAATAAGCTACTACTGGAGCCAGGAATTTGGTGAAGACCCTGGGTGCAGTAGACAATCCAAAGGGCAGCGCAGAGAATTGAAAGTGCCTCGATCCGGCCTTGAACCAGAGGTATTTTCTGCGTTCCTGCCTGATGGGAATGTGTAATATGCCTCCTTTAGATCCAAAGTTACCATCCGTGCATTTTTGGTCAGCATTGGAAGTAGCTGCTGTAGCGTTAGCATCTTGAATTTTGGTATCTCCAGAAAAGTGTTCAAGACTGACAGATCCAAAATGGGTCTCCATGAATTTTGCTTCCTGGGGACTAGAAAGAGTCTCGAGTAAAAGCCTTGTCCCATCTCTGAAAGTGGAACTAGTTCTATGGCTTTCATAGCCAAAAGAGCTTTTACCTGGTTTAAGGCCTCTGTCCATTCATGTTTTGGAAGATCTGGCCATCCGCTTGGCCTTGGTAGGGTATGAAAATGGAATTTGTAACCTCTTGAAACCACATGCAGCACCCACTTGTCTTGGGTTATACGAGTCCAATTTAGGTGAAAAAGAGCACGTTTTCTTCTGAAAGGGGCTTCCAGGCAAGACGTTCCTGCAGCCCAATAGAGGGAGTCATTGATTTAGTTTCCTATGAGCTTGCAACCTGTCCTCTCCTCCCCTAGGGGTGGAAGCGGTCCACTGTCTTGGTCTATAAAAGGCTTGTGTTTGAGGCCTTCCTCATGAGCGTCTGTATCTACCCCTCTGAGGCCTGTCTGAGTTGGGAAAGGACCAATTTTTTGTAGGCCAATTCCTACTAAATCTGGGTGGCTGTACTTGTAAGAAATCTTTAACTGTTTGCATGGATTTTGCCTTGTCCTCCATCTTTTTAATCACCTCTTCAGCTTTAGATCCAAACAAAACATTATGCTGAACAGGGGCATCCAAAAATTTAGCTTTTACTTGATCTGGCAAATTTTGTTCCTTTAACCATGCATGCCTTCTAATTACTGTGCCAGAGGCAGCAGCCCTACAAGAAGCCTCCAAGGCATCAAACCCACAGTGTAAACCATGCTTCCCAACTTGTTCAGTGGCATGCATTAAGTCATGTAATTCCGTATCATCTGCACAGGCGGAAATGGAGGTTAGCTTTTGTTTTAAAACAGACAAGAGAAATTGCTGGTATTTCAGCATATGAAACGGACAGTTTAAAGCCCCAATAGATAAAGTTGCAGAAGTGTACACTTTTTTTGCCCCATCTTTCTAAAGATCTGGAATCCTTCTCAGTGGGAGTGGGGTTTTTAGCAGAAGTGGCCTTAACTCCCTTAGGACCCTGAGAAATGGTTTCAGGGTCAGCAGTAGGGTTCTTGAATAAAAACTGGTGGGAATCAGGAACCCTGTAATATCTGTCAGGCTTAACAGGAGCAGGAGGAAAAGAGTCAGGGGTTAAGTTAGCCTCCGAAAAAGCATCATCCACAATATCCAAAACAGGAGGAATAGCCAGGGGTCTACGTTGGGGAAGAAGAAGAAAATCCCTTAGTCTTTTCTTAGATTCAGAGTACTCCTGTCCTTCCCAGTGGAAATGTTCCCTCATTTCATGCAAAGTTTCCCCAAAAGAGAAATCCTCATGGGGAGAAGCTGAAGGTATGGATTCCTCAGCATCAGAATCCTCATAAGGAGGGAAAGAATATTCCTGGTCAGAAAAAGAAACTGAAGAAACAGAAGCCTGATCAGAGGCGTCATAATAAACTTCCTGCCTTGGCCTTTTGTCTGGAGCGGGATGTGAACCCCAAGTCCTCCACCATCTTAAGTAACCATTTCTGTGACTTGGGAGCCGGATCAGAAGAGGCCTGTGTTGCAGTCTTTGATTTGGAAGGAGTCTTTGCCTTTATTAGAAGCTGAGTAGGCCTGAAAACCCCTTCAGAAGCCGGTACCTGCACAGCGGCTCCGGACCAATCCAAAGGAGAATTGTCCGAAGGTCCTGCAACAGAAATATTCAAAGGCCTAGTTGGCTCCTCGTGGGAGTCCGTTTTGGCCATCGGTTCCGAAATGGCAGATGACAGGGGCTGCAAAAGCGCCTCACTGACGACGGCCGAACCTGAAGCTGGCTCTGCTTGTACGATATTGTCGGATTTGGACCTCGGAGGCCTGTCTTTGTCCTTGCGTCGTTTGTGAACTCCGGTAGCCAGAACCGTATCAGACGACATTTTGTGATAACGCCTACCGAAGTAATAAAATGCAAAATCGTACCTTTGTTTAATTGTACATTGATTGAATCTAGCACAAAACCGACAACTAGCTATGTCGTGGTCAGGGCCTAAGCAAGGAATACAGTAAGAATGAAAATCCTTATGAGGTATTTGCTTCCCACATGAAATACAATTAACTTTTTCTGAGATCGGACTGGAGCAAGAAAAAGTTTTCCCAACTGGGTACTTAGCTTTGAGTAGGAGAAGAAAGTCTTCGGACTGAAGTTTATTCAGAAAAGATTGTCAGGAGTCAACTGACCGGCACTGCGAACTGCTATCACCACACGGCAAGAAAGACTGGAGAACATGGCGTCGGCTGTCAGCTTTGTACTCCTGGCGCTCTGACGTCAGGGAGCATGACTGAACAGCCGACGCCGGACTCAGACTTTGGGATTCTGGCCAACCGGGGACTGCCTGCCGGCAGGGTAGAACCCTACAGTCAAGACTGCAACAGTGAAACACGATGAACATCCAAGGATGTCATACTACCAAATATACTAAGCCCTCATCAGACCAGTAACAGAGTACAATACACCCTTCAGCAGTACATTGTCAAGCACCTGCAATAGTTGGAGCATCCTCAGAAGTTTCTCACCAAAAAATACAGGGTATAACCAACATGTCATATGGACTGATTATAAGCACAATCACTGTATTCAGTTTCCTACAGAGTACTGGGGGGTGATCTTGTCTGACCTACAAGGCAGTCACTAATCCAGTCCTGATGGAAAGGTTGCAAATTCACAAAACTAACTGCACGAGGGTTACCCACTCAAGATCTTAACCAGATCTCTGGCATAAATAGATCATGCTAGACAGACAGACAGATGTGTCCCAGAAATTGCCCCTCCTCTGAAATAGGCTCCTATTCAGGTGAAGCAGAGCCCTTCCTTGACCATCTTCAAGCACAATCTGGACCAATGGATGGGAGATCGCAAATTCACTCCTGAGGTGGAGCCCATGTCCCCTATGGACAGAGACATAATGAAAACCCTGCTCGACTACCCTTGCTATCTTTCCCCTAGGGATAGAAAACTGGGTAAAATCTGAATAAGACTGGCCAGGCTTGCAAGAGCTCGAGCCATTAGCCTAGTAATCTCCTAGGAAACTATTCTGTAGAGAGGCTAAGACTACATATGTTTAAAGGGGACTCTGAGGCTTTAAGTGATAACTAGGAGACCATCTGGTGTATTGTCCAGAACCATCAAGCTTGACTGACCCCAATGATCAGGATCCAGAGAATAACTTGTCAACGATCACAGTGCTAAAAGCATCCATCAAATAAAAGTTCATCTAAGGAAGTGACAAAAGCATGGAGTATCTGTCAAGACAGCAAAAGAGTTAAGGCCATGAGCTGTGGGAAAAAACTCATCCTGCAAGTCTCAGGTTCAATTCCTACAGTCTCCACTTTCAAACTACGTTAATAAGCAAGTCACTTAACCAAGCAGTAACTTCAGGCTACTCTTGTAAAATGTTTTTAGCAGGATTACTCAGTTACATGAATAAAAATACCAGAGAAATACAAAATACTTCTTTGCTGAGCTTATGAAATTTATGCAAGTGCATGGTGTGTTTATCAGACAATACTGGTTACGATAAAGATCTGATGATGTCACTGAGGTAAACACAAATAGTGCCCAAATCCACACGAGAGCAAATTCAGAATTATCTAAATCGAATATTTAAATATCTAAAAATAAAGGCTGATATTGTAAACAGACTTGTTACAATTCATGATCTGCATAAAGACACAACTGTTAAAATACTTTCATACACCAAATTACAATAAACACAATCTATAAAAAGAGTGAAGCGTGGGTGCTTTTGTTATGCACTTTTTTGTTAATACACAAAGACCGGTACATCTTGTTAGGAGGTATCAAAAAACTAATTCAGAACAATTGGAGCTGCTTTTTAAGTTGAATGGTGGAGAATAAGGGTGGAGTAAATAATTTTCTGAAGATTATCTTGTTTAGTCAACAGTTTCAGGATATTAAATGGATTCGCTTTTCTGCACATTAAAATTCCCCTCAAGCCAGTGAATGCTTAGAGGTGAATCAGACAGAACGGGTAATTACAGAGAACTGCAAGAGAAGGCAACCTGATACAGAGTGAACTCCTGCATGTAAACATTTTTTTTTTTTTTTTTTTACTACTGACTAAACAATGAAAAACTAATGAGAAGCGTGCTTCAGGATTAAATCCTTCAATTCCTTTCTTTCTTTTGTTCCAGTATGCATTGCACTCCCTTGGCAGCTGGGATTTGCATGTACATACATTTTTTTGCTCACAAAGTCCTTTTTCTTTTAATAAGCATAGTAACAGCACCTAAAATATATAATAAAGCCTTAAAAACTGGAATTACCAGAATATAATCAACCTTAAACAGATGGCAAATAAATAAAATACCTAAAGGTTCACCGATTCTTACACTTCACTGTAAAAAATAAGGCAGTTTTGAAATATTCATCGGCATGGATCAAAGTCTGCTGCCTTTTCACAACATCTATAATATTAAATATATTTTGACCTCCTTGAATAAGCATTATTCCTTCATTTTTCACTGGTGACCTGGACAGGGTGAGAGATATTTGAAACACAAGTTACAGGTGATTACAGAATGGAGAAACTGTATGTTAAACCAGTCTGATGTTAATTTACAAGTAATTTCCACTGAAAAACAAGTCCTGCTGTTTCACGACATCATATTAAACTGCCGTGAAGCTTAGACAGTTAAGAAGCAAATGGCCACCATTTTTTTTTACGTTTGCTAAATAGTGCTTTGTTGTATAGCAAGTGTAAAATGAAAAAAAGAGAAAAGCATGCATCTGTAAATACGTTTGCAAGTGCGTGTGTACTTGTATGCACACGTGTGCGAGACAGAGAGATAGCTAGATGAGTATGGACACGTGTGCGAGACAAAGAGATAGCTAGACGAGAATGCTCACTACAACGGGCAGTCCAACAGCATCGATTCTTTAAACATTAACAGTTGTGATTCTCTTAATGATGGCCATTTTTGACTGACTTTAATCCTCAGTGAAAGCAAAACCACAAGCAGTAAAGGGGCCTTGGGGTACAAAGGGTTGCAAGGTCTTCATTTTGTGTGTGTATGTGTGTGCACGTTTACATCATGCCTCTCAACTGTTCAGATTTCTGTCTCATATTTTTGGCCTACTCCTCATAAAATTAGTGGTTCACTAGCAAATCATTAAGAACCAAAGTCATTAAATAATGACAATGAGCTTTAGACTTCATATCCTTCAGAAAATGCACATAAACACAAAATCTCTTACTCCAACAGCTAAGTTTAAGAGCAATATTTAAAATATGTCCCTATTTTAGGGCCTTTTCCCCCAATTATTATTGGCTTTGTTCAGATTTTTTATGTTAAGAGATTGAGGGATAAGGTTCGTATCAAAAGTATGTGTGTATGCTTGTTTCTCTTTTTGAGTGAGTGAGTGTGTGTCTAAGAGATTAAATACTTGCACATTTTACATTTCTGCTGCGAGATGCTTCCTCCAGAAAAAATATACTAAAGCAAGTTTGATTCATTAAGACAGGTAAACTATTTTAAATCAAATATAAAAATATGCATGTATATAATAAAAAAAAAATTGCATATAGCACATCACAATAATATCTTCCAGGGTGTGTGTTATTGTGGAAATGAACACCCTTCAAGGGGGTTTAGAGCTGGGCCTCAAAAACACCCCTTGGCTTGTGTTATTTCCACAATAACACACCCTGTTCTGCATTATTGCTTGCATTCTGCACACATTGCACCACAAACTAAACCTTAAGCACAAGCTTTATTCTCAGAGTCGTGCGACTGCAGCAGAACGCATGCAACTGCAACAATTACGGGGAAACTATACTAGCACAATTTACACGTCAGCAAGACAGAGACCTCCTGAAGGACTGCAAAAGGATCCTTGTTCACTTGTGCCATTAATTTATAAAGATGCACTGAATTACTCATGTAAGGGGCATACATGTGCTCTATTCACTAGTATGTAAACTGAACTTCTCAGCTTGGCAATTCAGTTACAGTATATGAAGCGACAGGCTACAATCAATTGATTAATTTATTAAAAGCAACTGGGATGTTTGGCACGTTTCTATAAATGTTCATCCATCCATTTTCTAGCCTTACTTCCCCCAGTTTTGTCATGGATGTCTGGTGAGCTGCAGAATAAATGCCATTCTGCTGTATGACATACATGCAAGCAAAGAGACATGCACAAACACAAACGCACAGACAACTTCCTTCTTTCTTCACTTTCAGCTAAGGGTGCGGTCTTGAAAGACCGTTCATTTTCAGAAATGAAGAAAAAAGGTTCTGGTGGGGTACTACGAACCAAACCTGTGAAAGAAGATTTGTCACCGTTAGTGTGGTGCCAGAAACCAAGCAAAGTACAAGAGATGATAATCCCACACAGGGCCTGGTTACAGGTGAGGCACCAACTAGAAAAAACTTCTCAACTGTTTAACACGACTTCCTAGTAGTAGGATTTCCTGCCTTATTTAGTACCTGCCGTACATTCTCATGAAAAAGGTGCCTAAAAGGTAATAGAATTGAACTGAGGCAGTAAGATAAAATTAAGATTGGGGTGTGTAAAACTCCCCTTGTCTTGTGTGAGTAGATCCAATCTGTGAGGAAGCTTGTGGTAACTGTCCCTGGCCGTTTCCACAGGAAGGGAGAACTTATGTTGCCTGGACCAGAAGGAAGTCACTGCAATCATTTTTGGAAAGTCCTTCTGAATCTTTGCAATATACAATTCAATAATCATTATGAAAAAGATAGGTTTTCTTGTGAATCCTGTGGGGCAGTGTACATCATTGGATGCAATTGTAAATTTCCCCTTGTGACTCAGACAAAATGGAAAGTTAAAGTCTGTATTTTGGAGCATTCAGGTGACATTAGAAACCATCATTTAAAAGGTCCTACAGTTGAACATTTTGTTAAAGTACATAATGGGTCAGATGTTGGTCTCTTTTCCAATGTGCTGGCACAAACATTTTCCACTGGAAGGGGGATTTTTCAAATAAACTCAATGTTTTGAAACTGAAAATTATATTAAAATTATAAAACTTTATCCACTAAAGGTCTTAATCAAGAAGTTAATGCGCATTTTTAAATTATACATATTTTCAGTGCGTAGTAGTTTTTCAAAGTTTTTTTTTTATGAGTAATTTAAACAATATGTTTTTTAATTGGTTGAATATTTAATGGGTTTTTTGCCTGTATATAAGCAGTTAACATTCTGATGGCATTCTGTGAAGGCAAAAGCCGAGGTACCAGATTGGTATTAAAGTTTATTGCTTGAACAGCCTGGAATTTCTTCTTTCTTTTCATCTTTTCATAATGACCCTGGTCGTGAGTGGAAAGGGTGGAAAACATACATGACAGGGATTATAGGTTCATAGGTTTATACTAGGCTATCTGCCCTAAGGCATTTATAAGCCTAGCCCAAAGTTTTGCTTGCCACCCTTATATGAAAAAATACTGTGCCCATTAGTTTGTTGTGCCTCTGTCCAGCAGTGACACAGAGATGATTCCCGGGGTAAACCTACGATCTCCCATCCACAGGTCAAGATTTCTCTTGAACAGAGCCAGCGAGGTGCTCTGCCTCACATGGACTGGGATTTTATTCCACAGCATAGGGAGTCTCTGAGTGATAAATCTATCCCTCCAGCATGTCCTATTTAAATCCGTGCTAAGGTTTAAGTCGCTTGCTCTAGTGGTTTTGGTGGATTTGGATTTTTTGAGGTGGAGCATGTCCATTAATTCCGGGTTGGACATGGCCTTGTATGTCAGGCACATGTCACCTCTGAGCAGACGGTATGCAACTGAATAGAGCTGAAGTTTCTTCAATCTGGCAGCGTATGACAGATTTTGGAGTCTCTTTATCCTTTTGGTGAGGAACTTTTGGGGTCTCTCCAATTGCTGCAGATGTCAGGTGAGATGCATCCCGAATGGGGCATTGTACTCGATCATTGGTCTGATAAGTGAAGAGTACAGGGGAACAATGACCTCACTAGATCTGGATGTGAATCCCTTCATGATCAGGTGGGCAATGTAGAAGGTCTTTCTAACCACTTTAGCAACGTGAGTGTCAAAAGAAAGGCCACTGTCAACCTGGGTCCCCAGGTCCCTGATAACCTCTTCTGTGCTTAGTGGATTGCCACCTATATGGTAGCTTGGGGTTACCTTGTTTTTTTGGCGTTTAACTTCAGGCCATGGCTCTGGCACCAGCTATCTGTTTCCGTGAGTCCCTTCTGAAGGATATCCGTGTCCGATGCACTTTCCACTATGGCGCCCAGTTTGCAGTCGTCTGCAAACTTTGTCAGCCAAAGTCCTCCCATGTTGGCCTGTACTTCTGAGAAGTAGATGCCGAACAATAGGGGGCCAAGGACCGAGCCCTGTGGGACACCACTTGTGACCGGCTTGGAGTCTGACATAGCGCCAGCAACTCTAACCCTGTGGGTTCTGTCCTTAAGCCAGTTTGCAACCCATCTTGTGACATATGGGTTTACATTTAAGCTGGTAAGTTTTTCTACAATACCCGAGTGGGGTATTGTGTCGAAAATCTTTGAAAGGTCAAGGTAGGCTGTATGGAATGCCTTTCCCTCATCAATGGCCTTGGTGACTGTTTCGAAGAAGTCGACCAAGTTCAAAAGGCATGATCTGCCCTTGACGAAGCCAAACTGGGTCAGGTCCAATGTCTGCAAGTCCCCTATATCTTTGTTTATGAGCTCCATTATGATCCTCTCCATAGCTTTGCAGACTAGACTTGTTAAGCTTATGGGGCAGTAATTTTCCAGCCCTGCTTGCAAGGAGTGTTTGTGCAGAATTTACTTAGGTTTCCATTTTAGAAGGAGGCAAGCAGAGGCACTAGACGTTTTGGCCACAGCTGGACCCATTCGTGGGAGACCATCTTATTTCCATTAAGGGTCTGTCCTGGTCTATTTACATGCCCTGCATTTCGCTCTAGCATGCAAGATGCTTTGAGCATTATAGACTGCTGCAGAACTAACTCCAAGCAATCCTTGCCAGCCTGCACTATAGGAACTGTACTAGGAGCTGGTGCCCCTCCCCTTTTAAAGTACCACCTCACCTATATGGCACTGACAAGTGCATGAAACGGTCCAAACCATGGCATGTCTGCAGTTAGGGGGGTATGGCTTTACTAGACTGGATGAACCTATAAAAAGACTTGAAAAGTAAGAGTCATGGGCATTCAGAAGCCTTGTAGCTTAAACACGGGCATGGCCTTAAGAAGTTATCTGCATAAATCCCATGGGCCTCCATTACAGGAGGTTTAAGAAATTAAGTAGTGAAGACTCTAGCTTGTCTGAATCTTTGCATTTTTTGTGCATCTATATACTTAAAATGAAAGAAAAATATATGTAGGTATGTACAGATGTATGTATTTACACATGCGTACACACGCATGCACAATATATGCACATACACACAAATCACACTCCAGTGTATATGCACTCACAAGTGTATGTATTTACATTGTTTTGCAAAGGTGCATTTTTTGCATATACTAATATATACACATACCTACATACAAGTGTGTGTGTGTATATATATATATATATATATATATATAGATATATATATATATATATATATATATATATATATACACACACACACATATATATATATATACATATATATATATATATATATATATATATATATATATATACATACATATACATATATACATACATATACACATGCATACATACATATACACATACACACCACACCACACCACACACGCACCCCCCCCCCGATGATCACTGATGATACGTCGTTAATGATGCCTTCACATCTTTCAACACCATAGCCTGTAACATTTCAGGAGAAACAGCTTTACAGCACCTCTCTGTACTGGGATACACAAGCCCTTGTGCAGCAGCCTAACCTAAAGCATTGTGGGAGTTGGTATTACAAGTTCCTCCTCCCATACCAAAAATCTGCTCAGCACAGAACTCTTACCAAGTCATGCACAGCACTCTTACTGAGTGATGCACAAGGGAAGAAGGCTATTGAATTAAATGATGGGATGTCAGCAGCAGGAATGCTACATTTCCCCCAAGAGAGGGCCTGTTCATGTTCTGGATTGTAGGGGATACTCTGGGCTTGAGAATCCATTCAGAAAACACAAGGGAAGCCCCTTGCATCTCTGTGCTAAACAAAAGCTAGCTGCCAACAGCCTAAAGGATAAGCAGGCTGCTTGGCCGGGCCAGTGGCTGCTCAAACTATTTGAAAAGACAATGCATACATGTTATTTGTTACTGCATGCTTCATTAAATTAAAAGTAATACAAGAATATCAGATATAATTTAAAGTTACAGCACATAATGATTTTCTAAGCATGTATACTTCAAAGACACAATGACAACAGGCTACAGCTGTACTTTTACCTGCTGGCACATTAGTACATTTGTTAACAATGCCTTAAGAAAGTTAGGCTTGGCGCACACAGGTCAAAGCTTCCTACTATGCCAATGTAGAGGAGAATATTCAACCAGTTTTCTACTTGAGGTTCAAATTAGTGGTGCAACAGCACGAATATGGGGAGATGCTTTTATACGAATATCCAGGATTACAAGGACACGGGGACAAACTCTTCACTGGTCACTTCTTAAAGGATGGCAATAGTTTGTTCTACCTGTGCATTCACATCACCACCGGAAATAGCAGTGCCCAACTACCATCACCGATAACAGCAGGGATCTAGCCAATATAACAAAAATAAGTCAAATCCAAGAAGCACAGAGTTTGAGACAAGGAATGACTAGGTTAGTTAAGGAAGAAAACAATGCAGGCTGGTCACATAGATGGACAGGGCTGCTTGAGATCCTGGAACTAAATGTGTAAGTAAAAAACAGACTGAGGGGGAGGGGGAGGGAGGACAAACTGAGGGAAGAGAGAGTGTGAGGGAGGATAGGCCTGAAGAGCAAAACATCTTGAGAAGGTCTTTGATATGAAGCAGACTTCTTTGGGAAGGACAGCAGTTTGTGTGAAGCAGCCAGGAGGCTGGAGTAACAACATTTCTACGACTTTGAAAAAGATGGTAAGGGAGATGGCCTTTTCCAAGGAGATATAATGATTCTCTTGGTTTGTGATGCACATTAAGCTATAGATTTTGTTCAGTAATACCTGAAACTGGCTTTTACTGTTTCTGGATGGGTGGCTGTAAGCAGTAGCTTCTACTAGAGAGTAGAAATAGGTACATTAATAACAAATGCAAATGTCTTTCCATGGAAAGAGAATCCTTGATTCCATAGCAAGTTTTTGGCCTTCAGTTTGGTTGATCACACTTATGAATGATCTGCTCAGAGAAAGTGTGTTGAATCATTTCTGGTTCCCAGACATTTAAAAAAGGGATTTACTTGATATGGTTACCAGTGGAAGAAGAAACAGCTAACTTTCAAGGACTACAAAAAAAGATATTTGCTATTTCAAAAAAAGCTCTGTTTTGGTTTTTAAGAATATTCATGTTATTCGACAATTTGGACCTTTATATTTCATTTACCAAAATTAAATAATCTTAAAATATTAGAAGTATATCCAACAAAATCCATGAACTCCATGCCACCATAGACTTGTACTCCCCAGATATAGTCATCCTGACAGAAACCTGGCTAAAACCTCACATTACCAGTGAGCAAATACTCCCTACAGGTATGGCATACTAAGAGTAGACCGGCTAAACAAGAAAGGAGGCGGTGTAGCTATAATATTTAAACAGCATCTAAACATCCAGATTTTAAAATCATCAGCTCCACAAATAGGCAATGAAGAAATAATATATACAAACCTCAAAACAAAACCATCAACATAATTGGATGCTACTTCCCACCTGGCCAAAACATCCCTCCACTAGAAAACCTCCTCAACTGGTCTACCCACCATCTCCCCAAGAAACTATCATCTTAGGTGATTTCAATATTGACTGGCAATCCTGTTCTGGCAACCATCCAACCCATCATGTAAACCTTCATGGCTTCACCCAACTAGTCCAGTCGCCAACCAGGATAAATAAAAACTCCAGCAAGCATACTACCCTGGACTGGATACTAGTCAGTAAGAACCCCCAGTCATATATAACAGGCTGCTTATCAGACAGCCTCAGTGATCACTCCCCAACATTCCTACTCAAAAAATACCTATACCGAGCTAAACCTGTCATCTACCGTCAAATACATAAAACACTAAACTTTAACTCACTCACATTCATCTCATCCCTCAAAGAATGTAACTGGCATCCTCTGAAGTACCTCAGTCTTCATGACGCAGTTGAATTTTTTTTAATACTACCTTCCTGAGCATCCTTCATTACCATGCCCACATAAGATTTTCCAGAATCAAAGCACAACCCTCCCCATGGCTACAGAAAACCACTAAGTCAGAAATGAAAAACAGGGATAAAGCCTGGGAGCACTGGCGCAAAACTAAAACCCCCTCAACTAGACAGAAATTCTTAGAACTATGCAATAGAGTCAAAAAGCTAATAAAACAGGACAAATTCCAATACTACCAGTCTGCCTTAGACTCCTCTCAACACAGCCCTAAACAATTCTGGTCTTCCATAAACTCCATCCTCCACCCAGTAAAGTCAGTACCCCTCCTCCTAACATCCCTCACGCCTCAGAAAATATTGCTACCTCATTCAACACACACTTCACACAAACCATACTATCACTAGCTAAACACAACCCCCCTTCCCCTCCAACCCACACCTTCAACTAGTAATCTCCCCACTGCCTTCTCTTTTTCTCCTGTGCCTACCTCCAACATAAAAAAACCTCTTAACTAAACTTAAGCCCACCAGATTAGCAGCAGACAACCTCCCAAATGAATACCTACAAATCGCAGCTGATGCTCTGGCCTACCCAGTATCCATCTTGATTAACTGATCTCTATCAGAAAGTTACATTCCCACACTGTGGAAAGTATCACATATAATTCCCCTCCACAAAGGCGGACCTTCCACAGAACTAACCAATTACCGCCCCATAGCTATTCTCTCTCCACTCTCCAAAATACTAGAGAGATGCATACACTCTCAGGTCTCAGACTACCTCCTTACTAACAACCTCCTTTCCAATACTCAGCATGGTTTCCGACCAAACTATAGCACCACCACTGCCTTACTCTCCTTTACTAACACTAACCTTCAGCATAAAAACAATGGCTATCTCTCCTCTGTTACTTTCCTAGACTTATCTAAAGCATTTGACATGGTCCCACACAAACAACTTATCTCTGTCATCAATAACATATCCTTCTCACAAATCAGTCACCAACTGGTTTCAGAGTTACCTGTCTGACCGCCAACAATCTGTTGTATGGCAGAATGACATCTCCCCAACTACCTGTCTCCATATGGGTTCCCCAAGAATCCATCTTTGGACCCCTACTCTTCTCCGTTTTCACCAATAATCTAGCCTCTGCCACCAAACATGGCACACTCATACAATACGCAGATGACTCAACCATCGTCTGCTCAGCCCAGTCCCTACCCAAACTGCAAAAAGTCACACAGGAAGCCTTTTCCTCTGTTGAAACTTGGTTATCCGATGCCCAATACTCAACGCAAACAAATCTAAACTACTCATCTTCCAACCCACCCCACCAAACATACTCAAAACAACTCTCACTAACATTACAGCAAAAGACACCACCACTATACACCCAACTGAACACACCAAATTGCTAGGAGTGGAAATTGTCAAATTTTAGTTTGTCTTTCACATATCCTTGACCATAAAAAAGTCCACAAAAAAACTATTAGCACTATACAGAAATAAGCAACTTCTCACCAAAGCAGCAAAGATTTCAATAGTAAATTCCCACCTTATCTCCACCCTACTTTATGCCTGTCCAATATATACAAACCTAAGGCAATGCGATCTAAACAAGCTAGAGACCTGCTACAACAAAATCGCCAAATTCACCACAGGGGCATCCTACCGTAGTCACCACTGTCTCTCACTTGCTGAACTGGACTGGCTTGAACTCCCTCACCTCCTTCAATGGTATCAGCTATCACTCGCCCACAAACTAGTAAATCATCCACTAAATGCCCCATCCCTCCAGAATCTACTCCAACCCTATTGCACCACCAGACCACTAAGATCCAGCAACAAAAATCACTTGCAGATCACTAAAGCCAATAACTCTGCTGGTGAAGCACTATTCTCTTGCACCATAGCCAAATTATGGAACTCCCTCCCACCCACAATTACCTCTGTACCATCATGCACCCACTTCAAAACTTTACTAAAAGCACACCTAAAAACATGCTAGCTATGCCCTTACAACTCCCACTCTAATAACACCCTCCCAATCCAATCACTACCTTTCTTTCCACTCCACTAACTACTTTAATTATAGCAAGCTCAGATGCTCATAAGCCAGTACTTATTATACAGCAAGAACTTCTTCTTAACATTTGTTAATGTCTGTTATGTACTTCAGATAAAGATTCTAGTTGTCTACTGATGTACTATGTTCTTTATCTGTAAATATGTTGTAAGTAATTGCTATGTAAATTGTTAATCGCTATGTAATCCAATGTAACTACTGTCTGTTTATTTTAACTGTGGAGCTTTTCTCCCCGGGCCTCCGCTGAAAATGGACCTACGTCCAGACACTCCCGGTCAACAAATATAAATAAATAAATAAATAAAATAAAAGAACATAGTAGTAATTTAAAACTGGTTTTATGCACAGTCATGAGAAAGTATAAAAATTAATTGTATCCTGCACATTATGGCTCTGAGGTGTAAAATGTGCATGCCACCATTTCTAGTTCTGTCAGTTGGGAATGGGTCAGCTTCTCCTACAGTGACTTATCATTCCTTGGGGACAGAATGGAGGATTGCCTAGTGCTGAGTTAGGATGGATACCATCACAGCACACACAGATTAGACACACATCTCATGAACTGGTGGTCTTTTTAGGTAGTCAGTGTCACAACTTGTCCCACCCATGAAGTCGGGGAAGTGGGAATGACTGACAAAAGTCTTGAAGTTCTTCTGTTTTATATGTAACCTAGCCCCATCCACCTGCACTTAATCATGTATACAGATACCACCCTCCACTGCAACAACTGCTAAGCAGTGAAGTTGGAGGGCACCAGTGTCTGATGAGTAACATTGTGTCACTATCATTGTCTGTGGCTGAATGTACAGGGGAAGGAGGTCTTCATAAGGAAGAGGAACTGTGGCAGTGGGCCACAGGGCCACAGTCTGGCAAACAAGCTCTGTCACTTGGACTAGTAAAGACACCAGACTTCAAGCCGATTCTGATGCTGGTTTGGATAGTTGGAAGCATGTTTTTTCAATGTCTCTGAAGGCTCAGGGTTACGTGACACAGAAGAGGAGAGTAATAGATCCTGCATCCCTGCAGACTCCACCATTTGTAGTTATGTCGATGCATGCTGGTTTTATACATTAGGCTCGGTCTTACATGTTTTATACAATAACTCATGTTAAGGAAAAAGAAGTGCAAGCTGCATTTCTGAAATATCAGCTGAATGACTAACATTTCACATAATTTAGAAGCGTTCCAGAGAACTAGAGCATTACTCTCTCTCTGTTTTTCAGATAATTATTCCTTCATCCTTCTTGCTGAAAACATCAAGTTGGTTGATTACAATGAAAGAACAGGACAAAAACTGGATATTTAACAGGTTTCCATGTTTGAAAAGATAAAAATCACCACACCCTTTTACTCCTGCTGCAAGCAATTAAACAAGCACTGACAGAGGTTTGCAAAATACCTGGAATTTTCAGAGTCAGCAAGTTGCAACAGTGCCTGGTAGAACCATTACAAAATATAAAAGGAAGCCAGGGCTGGGTTGTTATTAATCCGAATGCCTTGCAGCATTCAGGCAACTGTTCATACCATGAAGGAACCAAATGTGCTATTATCACGCATCAAGTGCTGTGCTGGTTACTTATAAAAGTAATAAGTTACTATTACTAGTTATTTTTCAGTGAAAGTAATATATTACTATTACTTTTCCTAAACAGTGATGCATTACTAGTTACTAACTAAAGTAACACATTAGTGATGAGTTACTTTTATGCAAGTATAATTTGTCAAGTGTAATATCACATGTCACATTACAAGCCACCAGTATCACTCAAACACAATCTCTGTTGAAGTAAAAGTCATCCAAATAATTCCACATTAAAGAGATCTGTAACTAATGAAAAGGTTGCTACTGGCAAAACTTTACGTTTCAACGTTTTATTCACAAATTCGGTGCCTCCTGCCCTTGAAGAATTAATTGCCTAGGTTACATTAAAAAAATGTTAAACTGGTAATATTGCAATAGGAATGATGTACAAACCAACAACAGGTTCAGAGTTACTAGGCATCTCATACAAATAAGACAGACTTAGGAGTGTAGAACCCCTATTCCCCTCTTAAAATGTACCAAATAATCAGCAATCGAAAAGGCACTGTAATATCAGCACTCCATCTGCATAGTGTGGTAGCAGCATCCACAGCCTTATGCACCAAAGGCAACTATGCTACTAACATCACTTTCAAATTCAACAGCACAAACCGGGATTGCCATTTGCTAAACAAAATTAGTTGCACCATTGAAAACAGACTCAGCATGAGCAACAGTAAACTGCTCTTCCTTTGAAACACAATTCCATGAAAATGAACTGAAACTAATAATCTCTTGAAATTACACTGAAACTCATAATTCCCTGGAAATGTACTGAAACAAATTCACAATTCATTCAGCAGTCTGGTAGTTGGTGTAGAGGATTCAAGCTCTTGTCTCCACTCTCCACTGAAGCTCACAATTCCTTCAGTAGTCTGGTAGTCTATGTACAGGATTTGGGCTCTTGTCCCCTGCAACCAAGTTACAGGGCCAAGCCTGATCAAGTTGACTAACCTGCCCTCCCCCTAACTAGGACATTACATACCATAGCTCCATACCTCTCAACGTCTTAGCATAAGAAATTTGAACAGAGCGTAAAATAACAGGGGGACAAAGGCCCCAAAATAGGGGCAGATTTTAAATATTGCTCTTACAGATGTAGAAAGTTGTTAAAATAACATCTTGGCATATATATTTTCTAAAAGAAACGAAGTCAGAAACTCAAATGTATGACATTTAGTTATTTCAGAAAGAAATGAAGTCAGAAACTCAAATGTATGACATTTAGTTATTTCAGTCCTCAGTGATTTGTCAGAAACCCACAAATGTTGAGGAATAGACCAAAAATAGGAGGCAAAAATCAGGACATTCTGCAAAAATCTGGACAGTTGAGAGGTACCCATATCCCACAACCTATTAGTGCAAGAAATCTGGACAAAGCTTGAAATAATGGGGACACGATGGCCCAAAACAGGGATACATTTTAAATATTGCTCTTTTTAACTTAGAAAGTTGCTACAATAACTGGATTTGTGTTAACATGTATTTTCTGAAGGATATGAAATTTGAAACTCGTATGTCATTATTTAGTGACTTCAGTCCTCCATGATTTGCCAGAAAAAAAACACAAATTGTATGACAATCAGACCAAAACTATGAGACTAAATCTGGACAGTTGAGAAGTATGTTACATACACACACCACACACACACTACACATACACACATACAGACACAGTGAATATACACACACACTACACATACACACATACAGACACAGTGAATATATACACAGTGAATATAAAAAAAAGTGTAGACACTCCTGTTAAAATACCTGTTTTTTATGATATAAAAAATGAGACCGCAATAAATCATTTCAAACTTTTCGCACCTTTAATGTGACCTATAACCTGTAAAATTCAATTGAAAAACAAGCAAATTTGTTAGGGAAAATTAAACATAAAATACTCTGGTTGCAAAAGTGTGCACACCCTTAAAACTAATACTTTGTTGAAGTACCTTTTGATTTAATGACAGCATTCAGTATTCTTGGGTACACACCTGCCATCAATTAAATAGACTCAGATTAACCCCAAATAAAGTTTAGCTGTCCTAGTAGGATTTTTCTGACATTTACTCAAGTTGCCTGCTACAGCAAAAGCCATGGCTCACAAAAAGAGCTTACAAAGGATCAAAGGGATCTCATTGTTGAAAGGCATCAGTCAGAAGGGTACACAAACAGTTCCACAGCATTGAATATACCATGGAACACAGTGAAGACAGTCATCAAAAAGTGGAAAAAAAAATATGAGCCAGCAGTGACCTTGTAAAAAACAGGATGTCCCTCCAAAATTGAGGAAAAGACAAGATGAAAACCTGCCAGAGGCTGCCAAGAGACCTAAAGCAACACTGAAGGAGCTGCAGGAATTTCTGACAAGTACTGGCTGTGTACATGTGACAACAATTTCCTGTATTCTCCATATGTCTGGACTATGGGGTAGCTACGGTAGTAAGACAAAAGCCTTTTCTTACACAGAACATCATCCAGGCCTGGCTAAAATTTGCAAAATAATACATCAAGTCTCCCAAAAGCATGTGGGAAAATGTGTTATGGTTTGATGAGACCAAGGTTTTTTGGCCACAATTCCAAGAGGTATGTTTGGCGCAAAAACACTTTGCATCACCAAAAGAACACTATCCCCACAGTGAAGCATGGTGGTGGCAGTATCATGCTTTGGGGTTGCTTTTCTTCAGCTGGAACTGGGGCTTTAGTCAAGGTGGAGGGGAATTATGAACGGTTCCAAATACCAGTCACTTTTTGACCAAAAACCTTCAGGCATCTGCTAGAAAGTGGAAGATAAAGAGGAATTTCACATTTCATCATGAGAACAATCCCAAGCATACATCCAAATCAACAAAATAATGGCTTCACAGGAAGAAAATTAAACTTTTGGAATGGCCCAGCCAGAACCCAGACCTAAATCCAATAGAAAATCTGTGGGGGTGACCTAAAGAGGGCTATGCACAAGAGATGCCCTTGCAGTTGCATGCACACACACACACACACACACACACACACACACACACACACACACACACACACACACACACACACACACACACACACACACACACACGATGCCGTGGGTATTTTTCCTGCAAAGTGTCATACAAAACAAAAGTCTCAATTTGGCCATTTGAAAAGCTAGCAAGGCCAAGTTGTGTAATTAGTTGTATAACAACCTCTTAACTGCCAGAGGGACGGTCAAAGCAAAAAATAAGAAGGGATAAAAGTCTCATAACAGGGAGACATTTTAAAGTCAGTAATACTGTTAGCGAGTAAGAAGAGAGGAATTAGCCGAATAGTTGCCATTATTTGTCATTGTGTGCAGCTGTC
>NC_056742.1:500082548-500170048 GCF_019279795.1 Protopterus annectens
GGACTACCAGGTCTATACATTTACCTAACTGAACATGGAACTCCTTTTGAAGCTACTGGCTCTGGTAACATCTGGGGTTATGATGCTATAACTGAATTTTAAAACTTCATCATAGAATCTGATGAGATTTGTAGGTTTGAAATCTTTGAATTCTGTGATACTGGTATCTGTGGGTTCAGGGATCTTAAAGGTGAAGATTATTAATTCATGATGACACACAGGGGAGGAGATACCAGGGAGGGGACTAGTAATGGAAGGATTATCAGGGGACTAGTAATGGAATACTAGTAAGGACTAGGTCAAGAACTACTATGCTCTCTAGTGGATTTGTAAATAAACTGGTCCAGGCAGCTTTTGTTTATGAAACCCAGGAACTTCTGGGTGTACCCCTGCATTTGAGGTACTGGTGCTCCACTTTACTGATGGATAGTGAAAGCCTCCCAAAACAAGTTATTGCTTATAGGGAAGTCAAAGTACATCTAGGAACCTTATCCAATTGTCAGGAGACACAAGGGCATCCTGTAGCTAGGTATAAATTGATAGTTGGTCCTGTTTAATGTAATTTGGAGCTCAGTGAGTCCTGTGTCTACGGGTATCTGGGAATCTGCCTAGAGGTGATATGGTCCCTTACAAATATAAAGTCACCACCACAGTTGCTACTGGGTCTGAAGACATGGTAGGTGCAAAACCCAGGCATGAAGACAGTGTTTTCTGAACATTTAAACCATGTTTCAGTTATTACACAGACATGGATATGCTTCAACTGTGAAGAGCTTCAAGGTCTGGCACTAACCACTGCCACTTTAACATAATCTGGTTTTTGATCTTGTGTGTTAGTTACACTGAGATATCCATCAGGTGGACTCTGGGGGCACCAAAGGCTTTTGCCAGTATGCAAAAGCCTTGGAAGATGTGCAGACCAGCCCGGGAACAGCAAGCTGGGCTACTGAGCGTCTCATCCCCTGTTGACACATACTGTGATCCTAACTATTTAGCCAATTGTTGAATCCAATTTTTTTTTTTTTTAAATACTTTGGCATCACTCTTGGAAAAAGAAGGACTCCACTCAGGCCCAGTCTTTCCTGCATTTGTGACAGGCACACAGAATTCAGAAATGTCCCTCTGCATATCCCTCAGGGTTGAAAGACAACTCACCATCACCCTGACTTTGCTCAGTCTATAGTCAGACTGACTAACTTCCTTTTCACTATAGTCACAAATCACCAAAACATTTTTATTTGCCAAGTGGTTTGGTGTGCTGGATGAGAGATGATTTATATCCTGGAGACTCTCTGTAAGTGATTTTCCCAGAGACCTAGTCTTTGAAGGTCTTGGAGGCTTTGGTAAAGATTTTTTTTACTGTCTCAATGAAGGTCATCTTAGTGTGGGCTGGTGTAGAGTTCTGTGGAAGTTTGCATTGTTTACTGCATGAGTTTTTCCTGGGATTTAGGTGTCCATATTAGATAAACACTTCAACTTACTACAAGACATGTTGTTTGGGAGAAGTGCAAGTTCATCATCTGTTAGCATCAAGCAGTTGCTTCAATACCCATGGATTCCAAGTGCTACTGGACTGGCAACAGAAAACGACAAGCTGACTGACCTTCCATTTAAGTCCAGGGATTAGGAGAATTTGTTTGAGTGCTACATCCAGTTAGGTGAGACAGCTATTGGGTTGTACTGTGGTGTAAACTACTTGTGCAAAACAATTAAATACATTATGCAGAGCAACTTTAAGCTGCTGAGGACAGAGTGAAGTAACTAAGATCTAATTCTGGTACAGGATAGCAGTTATGGGGTGTTGGGCAGTACCTGTGGACACACTGTGCAGTGTTGCTCATTGTGCAACTGCTAGCAGCTGTTCATACTACATGGATGGACAGTCACACTGACCGGTAGGGATTTGGAGACGTTTGGTGGTACAGAGACACAGATCATTCAAAATTCCTACATCTTTACAGTGCATGTTGCAATGCCACTGTGTGACCGGCAGCACTGCACAAATGCAGGCGATGTGCAACACAAAAAAGCGTCATACAAGCACATACAGCAAATCTCACTCTTCAAGGATCTATTACAATGAAATTCCAAGACATGGCCAAGTACTTTCTCTTCTCCGAGTACAAACCAGTAACAAATCTTAGTTCGATTAAAATAAATCACCAAAAAGTGCACAGATATAGCACAACAAGAAAAGCACTTATCCCAGATCAGGCAATGCTTTTTTTGTCAAATCCAGTGGAAATTTGTCATAATCAGTAGCTTAACAGCAAAGTCTGTGGTAGTTCATAGAGAGTTGTCTACATATAGCAGAAGACATCACTCCGTTAGAATGAGGAATCATGCATCACCCACAGAAACCTGGCACAGAACTTTGGAGTTAGTGGTTATGAGATGGAGCATAGCTCTTTCTCTGTTACTCTCCATTTTTCTGAAATTATTTTGAAGCTGGATCTGTTCAGAAGCCATTCATGGTTGTTTAGTGATCTGCTGAGGTCTGTGGAAATTGCAATAGCCTTGCAATCACAGAGGCATCTCAGAGCATCTCCTAGGCCAGCATTGTTTGTCTGCACTGAGGATAGGTTTTCCCCTTCTTATTAATGTACCACTCCACTATCATGCCCTCCATCACTTACATTAATACCTGGTGGTTGTGTCGTGCTGTACCACATAACCGTGGTGCTGTCCATCACTGAGAGCATGACTCTACAGCCAGGGTCACTGCTATTATTCACCTTGACATTTGATGTTACTACTTCTATTTGTGGGGCCTGCTTACTCTACACCTTGATGGGCATTGTGCCCCCCCAATGTCTCATCTGCTGCATACGTAGTCAGGTTCTGATAGTGTTTGGGGTTGATGAAATGGCATCCCCATATCCTGACTAAAATCCCACCAATGCAAACACCGGCAGTTCCTTCTTCAGGGATTGTCAGTTTTCTCCCATTAGTTTTTGGTACCACTAATTTTTTCACGAATGAAGCCTTACCATGGGAACCATAAAGATCACAGATTACAGGCTTCTTAAAAACTCTTGCTGTAGGGAAAATGCCCCTATGACAGTCGCACTTTTTAGGGGACAGCAAAATGTTTGTCAGGCCAGTGTTTATGGTGACTCCCAGAAAATCCTTAAGATATGCAGGGCCTTAAGAAGACTGAAGGAGAACCCCTCCCCTGCCAAGCTCTGAAGACAGTGATGGGTAAACTGGAGTTTTCCCAGTAGTTACCTTTCAGACTCAGCCTGCAGCCATCTGTATACATGGATCCTCTTGATCCTTAGGAATGTGCGTTACAAACCATTTGTAAAGACACCAAAAATGGAGAACTCAAAATGGAAGACCTTTTCCTTAAACCTATGGAATCATTTGTGCTCTTTGCACAAATGAGCATATAGGATGGGCACCTTTGATATCCAGAGCAGTCATGCTGGCAAGCTGCGGACATTAATAAGGAGGGGAAGGCTTGCAAGGTGTGCATTCCGACCTTTGTTACCTATAAGAAAAGGTTCAAATTTGAAAAGGCCAACACAGACCTTCACAGCCTGTTCAGTCTGGGGGCCAGGAATAGTATGGAATGAAACTTCCTCACTTGTTTTAGGGGACCCAATCAATGGGTTCTTGAGGAGGTAAAGGCGAACTCCTCCTTATCCACTGGTACCGGAGGCAACCTCACAAAAGGGAAGGTCTTTATTTTTATTTTGCAACCTGCAGATTTGAGGTCATAGACCAATTTGTACAGGGAAATCTTCATCGAATTATCCTTGAAATGAGGCAGTCGACCTCCTAAGATGGCTGGCAAAGGTTAAATGTCCCATTTGGCATATACCAGACTATGTGCGTAAACCAACTTGAGTGACCTCAACCAGTATTTACCAAACAGATCCAAGGTCTTGGTACTCTTAACTGTACTCTGACAGACTAAAAGCTCAAACCATCTAATCAGTGCCCTACAGGCTCCCAGATCTCAACTTTGCTTTCTGTGGATGACCCAGCACTCTTGGAATTCCTTTACCTAAAGAGAACCAGATCTAAACATATACTGCTAAATCAAACACTAGTTAATGTCACGACAGATACCAAAGTCAGCTTATTCCCAATCTCTGGGGCAGGATGCCCTTAAGTGGTCCTCCAGCTACAGAATGCTTACACAGATACTGTTCCCTCCATGCCAGAAAATGGCATGTGGCCTTCACATGTAAGGATGGTCTAGGAGGTACACAAACACGGTTACGTGGCCTTCACATTTAGGGACAGTCTGGGAGGTGCACACACAGGGTTACATGGCCTTCACATTTAGGGACAGTCTGGGAGGTGCACACACAGGGTTATGTGGCCTTCACATTTATGGACAGTCTGGGAGGTACACAAACACGGTTACGTGGCCTTCACATTTAGGGACAGTCTGGGAGGTACACAAACACGGTTACGTGGCCTTCACATTTAGGGACAGTCTGGGAGGTGCACACACAGGGTTACATGGCCTTCACATTTAGGGACAGTCTGGGAGGTGCACACACAGGGTTACATGGCCTTCACATTTAGGGACAGTCTGGGAGGTGCACACACAGGGTTACATGGCCTTCACATTTAAGGACAGTCGGGGAGGTGCGCACACACGGTTTTCTTGTGAAGAGGTGTCAAGTGGATAACCAAACATTCTAATCAAATCAAGTTTCAAAACTCTCTGTACCCTTACTAATTTTTATCAACAGGTACCAAAAATAACATCATCATCAATACTACTTATAATGCATTTAAACTGTAGAAGTTTCAAGAAGAGAATGCACAACTTACAACTCAATATCTTAAGCTTTTCTAGGATTTATATTTCTTTTATTACTACGATCTCTATGAACTCCTTGATGCGTGTCCCATTTGACTTAGGTCTACCTTCAGGCATGTTCATCCAAAATAATTTTGTTTATAAAAACCCCTCTCTCATGACAGTGTAATTTTAAAAAGGTCAAACCAAATAAAAATTCTTCAGAGAATCCAAAAAGTTTAAGCAGATCAGTTTTGCAGTGAAATCCAAGTAGTATGAAACTGGATTTTAATTTATACAATTTAAAACTTTAAAGTGAAGCATATGTTGACATAGAAGTCTGAATATGGCTTCTTCTTGGAACCTCTGACTGAATGACCTGCATTTTCAGACATCCGGGCAAGGTAAAACAAGTACTCCCATAAGTATAGGAAAAAGCAGTAGCTTAAGACTAAGAAAATGGTCTACAACACAAGAAATCTCAACCTTTTATTTTTACAAGATGGAAGTGGTGGGACTTTAGTTTGTGGTTTATTGCATCTTTATCCAGAAGAAGCCAAAAATTAGGATTTGGGTGATTAAACATATTTCTTGTTGGTTTCTGCAGAATTCTACATTACGGACTTGTGTGAGGAAGGGGGCTAGTGTGGGGCACAGTCACGCGACTCAGAAATGCTACACTGAAACAGACAGTTCACCTTTCCAGCAAGAGTGCTGCAGTCTTAACACAAGTTACTGAATGTGTAGGCTCTTGAGAATGTGTTTAAAGGAAGTGTGAAGCCTGTTACTTCATGCAGTTTGTGCTCTCCAAAACATAAAGTATGGTAAAACTGGTTCTGTCATGAAATGCCTGAAGCTAGAGGGCATACATCAGCCGTCCTACACGACAAGACACAGCAATCTACTCATGTTATCACATGACTTTGCTCCAAGTCAAAAGTTTCATATTGTGACCAGACTGTAGACAGTGTGTGCGTGTTGTCTTTTGGCTTTTCCTGGTTAGGGGTCGCCACAGCAGAACTCCGGTCCGCTAATGATTGACAGATTTTCACAAACTCCGAGGTGCCAGTTCGACATTCAACCTTCAACAAAGGCACGCCCATTTATGCACGCATGTCTTTTGAATGCTACCCAACCGAGGGGAGGACATGCAGACTCCACACAGAAGGCACTCCCCGCATTCCAGCAGAGAATCGAACGGAAGAACCTCTTGCTGTGAGGCAACAATACTACCGCTGCACTCTATTAAAATTCAGACATGCACACACATGCGACTAGCCTCAAACATTCAGAAAACACTAAAGAAATTCAGCAACAACTCATCAGTGTAAACAGAAGCTTTGAACATACATTTCAGCAAAGTCTGCACCTGAGCTGAATAGGTATTCAAGCCAAGTTTGGTAACCATTTTTTGAAGAAAAAAACATTCATATAGGAGCAATACTTAGATATGTACACATTTTAAATTTACATTGGCTATATTTGTCATGAATTACAGTCAAGTCTGCCACAGTTTGCAATAAGATCTATGAGAAATGCCAAAAGTTAAAAGCATTCATTCAGTTATACATTGTGGTGTTATGCAAACAAAGCACTGCAATGCATTTTCCACCCAATCTTGCCAAAATTACATTGGTAGTTTCTTAAAAAAAAGTTTTATAAACATTCTATTAAAAAAACAACACCCACATAATTTTAGTGAATCTCCCACTGGCATCACTTGAGAGATTGCTTAGCATAAAGTACAGTTTTGTACCTACCATAAATGTAGATGTTCGAGGATCCACATTGCTGCAGTCCGACCGACTTCATCCTCGCCCCATTTTTTGTTGCCCCTGTCAGAAAGGCCCTAAAAAGAAGATAAGGCAAAAACCCAAACAAAAACACAAACCCCCCTTCATATATACCATATATACAATAATATGGCACAACCCACACCCACAACCCCCTAAACACAGAAACGCACAGGGAGGGTTGGGGAGGGGTTAGCACTGCAGATCCTCGAACATCTACATTTCATGTAGAGCTGAAACGTAACTATGTTCTTCATTCCACATTCCTGCAGTCCTATTTCAGGGTACTTGCAGAATCCCAAAGCAGAGTGAAGTGTGGGAAATCATAGCAAAGGAGGAGCTAGCTGTCATCATACCAAAATGCAAAAAGCAGACATGGCCTAAATTTAGAGTAGAGAGGAAGGTAGAGAGGAAGCGAGAAATGCTGAGAAAAATATTTAGTCCTGCTTAAATAATAACGTAACTGCCTATGTACATCTAAAGTGTGCAAAATCTTTTTCTTTGTTTTTTTTGGGGGCATAGATATAGAAAGTAGGCAAATAATAGTAGTTTGCCAAACTAGAAACCACCACCTATACTTAGGGAGAAGGAAGGAATGATATAATGTGATTATGGAAAAATCAAAAAAAAAAAAACTGCCACTGCAATGCCTTGGGGCAAACCCTTACTTAAAAACGAGTCTCCAAAAACAAAAAAGCAAACTTCCAAGTGACACTCAGCAAGAAACTGCTTGAACAAAGATGTGAAAACAATGGGGTGGTCACAATCATAGTGAAGCTATTGCTGCAGCGCATATTTTAATGGAAGAGAGGAACAAACAATGTTCAATAACTCAGTAAGATATTGAAGAGCCACACCACTCAAAGCCTCAAAAATCTCCAAATTCTTCTTTGCTAAACTCCAAAAAAAAATCTCTTCCATTTTTCATAGTCTTCACTTTCCTTGTACTAGGTCTTCTGGCTTAATCACATTTAAAACTTGTTGTTGAGGAAGTTGAGACCTGCTGTGTTTAACAAAATAGAATATGCCAGGCTGTTAGATGAAGAGATTGAAGCTTGACATTGAGCAGGTGACCGTCCTCTGGAGATAACAGGTGTGGAATCAAAGGCTTAAAGGCATGGGAGGTTTCTCAGGAGACTCTAGAACCAGGGTACCAGTGTTGCCGAGGCCAATCTGGGAGCTATAAAATCATTCCTTGGCTTTTTGTTTGTCTGAACCTTAGGAGCACTTTGGGAGAAGAGGCAGGAGAAAGAAACATGAAGATTTTTTGTGATGAAAAAAGAAGAAAGAAAACTTTGGCAGAAACCCCTTTGTGCAAAACTTTGGCAGAGGTGGTTTAGTGAGAAGTGACAGATTCATGTCTGAGTTAATTGACTGACACCCATGATCTGATCAATGATTTCTGAGTTTCTCCATAATTGATCTGCCATTTGCCTCTGTAACACATTCACCTAGAGTTGAAGAAACTGTTGCAAACTGCTTGTGTGTGAGTTAGGTGCAAGCTGATGGAAGCAGAGAGCTATTGCTCCCAGAAATAGAGTTGATAAGAATAGGATAATTTGTTATAATTGATGATGTTTGTGTGTGTTGTGTGTTCTGAAAGAAAAGCCATGTGCCCAGAGTGGTTTGCCCATCTCCTGTCCAGTTGATAGCTGGATGCTGAAAACCATTATTCCAAACTGGACTGTCTGGCTGTTTCTTGGCTTGTGTCTTGTTGCCGGCCACTTAGCTTGCCAATGAGTCTCCCAAGCAATATCCGGCATCTGTCGTTAAAATCCACTCTGTCCGGAGACTTGTTCTGAGCCCATCCCTTGTCTAGGTGATCGGCCAGGCCCACCACAAAATGGTTTTTTGAATGGAGGTATTATTTGAATGACAGTGTCCAAACTTGGGCATGCTTGTTCCTTGCATTTACCATACCCTCATTGCCATATGTAGTTGCAGTTTGGCATAGTGCTGCGGCAGAAGACAAGCTGTTGGGACAGGCCTTTTTCAAAGGATTGCAGTCGGTAGTCCCTGGAGGAGAAGAGATAAGGATTGGGTCAGCCCGGACTGGGAGTTTTGTTTCAGTCTCACCCAGAAAGATCTGGTTGCTTGTCAGTCCTTCACACAGAAGCTTATGCAGTCTTGTCTGGTACTAGACTTTTAGCACTTCGCTCACAGAATACTCCATTTTAGAAGGTATTCCAGATGCTGGGCCAGATTTCTGCAGAAGGTCTTCCTTTTGGTTTATAACGTCAGCTAGATAGAGTTGTAAGGATCTTGAGCCATGGTCAACAGGGCTGCCAGACCAGCACAGTAGATAAACCAAGGCAATGCAGAGATTCGTGAAAGTAGATACTGAAGGGCAATGCATAGAAATTTCCAGTCTCGCATGGCTCGAAAACGAGCAGCCTTCTGCAAGCTAGTCCATCCAAGGAAATATTCCCATAAGCCCTGAAAGCCAAGTTACTAGGCACATGAAGGTAAAAGCAAGTGTTGAGGATCAATTACCATCGCCAGAATCTTGCCCATCCTTTGAGAAAGATAAGGTTGAGGATAAATCTCACGCAAAATTGGTCTTTTGGAACTAGGAACAGGCGACTATAAAAATCCAAGAAATTTTCTTGGTACAGGGACGCTGGAGGAGGAGGAGAATAGGCCCCTAAAACTGTAACCTCTTTTCCCTTTCTGAAGCCTTGGTGGCATATTCCAACAAACGGGGGCAATGCCTTGAAAAATGCAATGTTCTTTGAGGAAAAGGTGTCTTGTCAACCCTGATGTCCCAATTAAATTAAATCTTGGAGGATTAAAACAGAGATGAAAAGAGACAGTTCTCCTAAAGGAGCTGAAAGACTGTTTGCTGAAAGGACTGATTTTGCATCTCATCAGAGGACTGGACTTAAAGGACTGACCCCTGAACAAGCCAATGGTCTGAGCAGGTGAACCTCTGTTTTAGGCCCCTCTAAAGAACCTCTCACCAGGCCTCCCCAAGCATGAACAGGTACTCCCCCGACTCCCTTAGTAGGCCCAACCTGCATCATCCCTTAGTACTTGTCTGTCACTAAACTTCAAGTGCATACCTGCAAAAATTCCTCATTGCTTTTATTTCGCTTAAACAACAAGACCATTTAACACAATACTTTGTCCCTCCATATCCAAAAATTTCACATTAACTGTAAAACTGCTTCCAAAATCCTACCAGAAATGCCAACGAGAAATGCCTAGTGAGAACAGGACCAGGCGGGCTCCCTGATCCTCACATAAAACAGCCACCTCAAAAAGACATGCCAACAGCATCAAAAACCACATTGCAACCATGAAAACCCCATAAACCCAGACACACTAACTATGCTTCCCAGAATTTCAACTCTATACCTTAAATTTTGATATTACCCTTAGTCCCAGCAATCCAAAGGAGATATTTTGAAATTGGAAGATGTAAACACTTTGGAAGACCATTTCTTGCTTTTAGAATCTTTTATCCTTGACTCTTTTTGTAACCCATAAGGAGCTCAGCCTTAACACCCTCAGTAAACAGGAACTTTAACTTCACAGGATTTCGGTAACAGCACAGACTCTTAGACAGCCGGTCTGCCCTAGTAGGCTACAGAAACTTATGATCCAGGGGCACCCTATAGTAGGCATCAGATTTAACAGGGGCAGAGCAAAGAATCACATCAGGGGAAGCTCAGCAAACAGGAGGTCCAGGCCAGGGTAAGGGCTTCCTAATATAAAAGGGCCCCTAAGCCTTTTCCTGGCAGATAGTTAAAGCCTTTTCCTGAATCAAAGGTATATCTCTGAAATGAGTGCTCCTCAGGAAATCAGAGTCTCTCCTGATGAGAAATCCTCAGTGCTCCCCCATGTACTGCTGAACTATCCACATCAGAAGATACTCAGAAGGGAGAACTGAAGACTCAAAACTCTGAAGACCTGTAGTCAGACTACACTGTCATCAGGGAGGGCTGTCCTCTTATCAAGTAGGGGCATAGAGTTCAGCCATCAAGCCTCTAATCATCTTCCATAACCCTTCTATGTTTTTTGTCAGATGTTTTATAAGTGCTACTTTAGAAGTGTTGTGGAGAAGAAGCTGGGAAGCTCCTAGTTTTGAAACAGTGGCCAAAGAAGGAAGAACCAGTAGGAGAAGTGAAAAGAACCTTGGGAAGCCTGGGAAGAACAGTTACCTGAGACAAACAGTAGCCTGGCTGACCTCCTGAGAGGTAATGAGACCACCACCAGATGGGAATCCACAAATGCACTGAAGTGCATTCATTAAAGTCTATGCTTGCATGCTTGTACCCCCTACAAGGTCATCAAGGGTAAAGGTAAATGATCTCTTTGGTGATGTCACGTGGGAAATTTAGGATTTTTAAAGTTACCTCATGCATAAAAAAAAAAAAACTTGACTCCATAAAACAGCAGCAATAAGTAAATACAAGATGGTGTTACAGGCAACCACATTATGTGGTCATAGCTCGCAACATTCAGTCTCCAAAATGAGGAACACTACATCTCAAAATGTGGAACACTTAATAGCTTGCCAATGACCATCTAGGAAACTCACAGGATGTTTAAAATGTGTATTTTTACTTAAAATAGTTATTTTAATGAATTAGTATGATTCAGTTCTATTTACCATGGATATCAATTAAAAAATTGTTAACACTGAATGTGACACATCCTTTAAAATATGGAACTTTGAGGAACATGAACTTAAGACCCCAAAGGAGGGACGTTTCTTCTGATGAGGTACTCTTGAGGGAGTTATGGTTGTGGTACACAAGGTGAAGATAAGAACTATGATGCAGCACTAAAGTTAAAATGTTTCTGATCAAGATACTGCATTCTGCTGGTCAGCAGTGAAATGTCAAGTGCTACTATTTAACACTGTTGTCAAGGGGAGTGTTTACCTGTGAGCCACACAGGTCACATGTCTGCCTTTAAAAAATTGTTGAAAACAAGAGACTGATTCGCACACACACACACCCTAAGAGATGTAGGAAGTCAGGCAGCAAAATCTGAACTTAATGAGCATTGATTGTTTCCTGCTGAACAAAGTAGGCAGGGCTCCCAAAAGATTTTAAAGCCATCTGAGCCCACTGGGGTTCAACAAAACTTGGTAAAACTCAAATCCAAAGAATAAGATTAAAACAAATCCAAGAAGTCCAGAACCACAAATGAAAGAAATGTATTTCACGATCACAGAGTGCAACAAAACAAGCTTTCATGTATAACAATACTTTCATAAATTATAAACGTTAAGCAAATAAACCCACACAGCACAATAGATCAATATTTAAGGCACTGATATTTTAAGAGTTTTGAAAGAAAATATTTTGTTTAAACTTGAAAAAGAAGTTGCATTTACTGAAGTGATCAATTTGGATTCCTGATGCCATGTTCTGTTTCCAGCTTTCTGACTATACAATCTTACTTACACAGACGAGAACTAGAAAATGCAAACCTGTTCAAAGTTCCTTTCTTAGCATAATGTTTAGTAAAGGGTATTCTGCATGTACAGCCTACCACCTGTGAGACGCTGTGAAATTCTTTCAGTTTTGTATTAGCTGTTCCATTGTAAAAGCACAACATGCCAATAGCCAAGACTACATTAATACTTTCAGTCAGCATATTTACAAACTGTGGATTTCATCCATGGAAAAGTGCCATGCCTCAGACTTCAGTGACCCATTAAAGAAAAATCAGACAAACAGCATTGTTATGCTTGGATTTTTTTCTAAAACATATGAGACAGGGCTAGTCACCCAGTGGTGTGTACCTTAGCTCTAGATGATTGTCACTGTTGAAGTGACAGGGGAAAAGGGGGTTGTGGATGAATGGAAAGATTGACTCAAAAACTAGCGGAGCTACTTGTTAGACTGTCACAATTATTCTTAATTTCTTCCCTGATTCAATAAAGGAATGAGGGACTAAGCCGATGACAACTTTCTAGTGCTGAAACTTTTAAACCTGGCAAAGGACCTCAGTGCAGGTACTGACAGAAGTGCTGCTAAGGTACTATCTTTGGTCAGAACCAAACAGGGCCACTGTTGGCATTTTAAGGGCCCTGAGCAAATGTCAAGATGGGGGCCCCCCAGCACTTCTAGTCTATGCATCACCTTCTCACTGCCACTCATCCTAAGCAAACTTTTATTCATGCTGCAAACTTTCAGGCCCATGTACCACACTATGTTGGCCAATTTCACAAATTTACAGTTTGTACCTACCGATGAACTAAATACCAGAAATGGCACTAAGCTACTGGCTCTAGGGCCTATATAAGCCTAGCCAAAAAGGTACCCTGGCTTTCGCCACCCAAGAAAATTATTTTCCTGTGCCCCTGTCAAGCAGAGCCACAGAGGTGATCCCCAGGGTGAATTTCCTATTACCCATCCAATCAAAGACTTTTCTTGAAGAGTGCTAATGAGGAACTTTGTTTGATATAGATAGGTAGTTTGTTCCACAGTATGGAAAGTCTTGGGGACAGGAATATATCCCTCCAGCATGTTCTGTTTATTGTGGTGACAAGATTTAGGCCCCTAGAGCATGTAGCTCGGAGGTATTGGAATTTAAGTGGAGCATGTCCAATAGCTCTGGGTTTGACATATGTTTGTATGTTAGAGATCACCTCTAAGTAGGCAATATGTGATGGATTAAAGCTAGAGTTTTTGAGACAGTCTGCATAGGGCATCTCTTTGAGGCCAGTAATCATGTTTGTGAGGTACTTCTGCAGCCTTTCCAGTTGTTATAGCGGTCTTGTGAGGTACATAACAAAAGGGCATTATACTCTATAATGAGTCTAATGAGCAATGAGTAGAGGGGAACGATTACTTATTTTTTCCTGGATGAGAAACCTTTTGTGATGAGGTGTGCCACATAGGTGACTACTGTAGCAATGTGATTATCAAAGGAGAGATTACTATCCACCTGTGCCCCAAGGTCTCATCACATTTTTGGTGTTAAGTAGACTACCACCTATGTGGTAGCTCATGGGTACATAATTTTTTACCAAAGGGGATGACAATGCACTTTTTGGCATGGAGCTTCAGGCCATGGCTTTGACACCAGGCATCCGTCTCAGTGAGGCCCTTTTGTAGGATGTCCACATCATTAGGAGTTTTGATTATGGCTCCTAGTTTGCAGTCATCTGTGAACTTCGTTTCTCGAAGACCTTCTGTGTTAGCCTGCACTTCAGAGAAGTAGATACCAAAACAGGAGAGGACCCAGGACTGAACCCTGTGGTACTCGACTTGTCACTGGTCTGAAGTCAGATTTGGAGTCTGCTACTTTCACAGTGTGGGTTCTGTAAGCGAGACAGTTGGCAACCCATCTTGTGACATAGGGATTTATACCTAGTTTAGTGAGTTTGTCTATAATTCCAGAGTGGGGGATGGGGTCGAAAGCCTTGGCGAGATCTAGATAGGCTGTGTGAACCACCTTACCCCTCGTCTATGGCTTTGGTGACTGCTTCAAAGAAGTCTATCAAGTTTAGGAGACATGATCTGCCTTTTACAAACCCGAACTGGGTGGGGTCCAGAGTTTGGAGATCATCAAGGTCTTTGTTTATACGTTCCATGGCCTTGCAGACCAGGCTCGTCAGGCTAATGGGGTGGTAGTTCTCAGGGTCCGTGGTGGCTCTCTCCCTAGTTGCAACAATGATGCATTTCAACAACTCTATGTACAGGTCTGGACTTGGGTGAAATGGTGCCCTAGGCCAGCTTTTCAAACCCCCCCCCCCCCGTCTTGAGCTTATCATGCCATATGCACATTACTTTTCTTCCTTTCCTCACATTTTAACTTACTCTTCAGCTTCAAGAAGCCATAACTTTCTATGTGCTCTGAAGTTCATTTTAAAGTGTTTTGTTTCTTTTTACATAAAATCGTTTCCACCCAATAATGGCTTTAACAGAAATAATTAAGGAAAAAAATTCATTGTTGTCTATCAGTTTTAGTTTTCCTTGCATCTTTTCAGCATACCTTTCCTGACCAAGTCAGCACAGTAATAACCATTTAGGTAATAACTCAAGTAAGCCACGGCCCAAGAAGCCATGGGGTCATAGATGCTCCGGGATGCATTTTACACCATCTTCACAACCTTCTAATCCAACGGTGGCAACAAAACTCATGAGCAAGAAAAGAATTTCAGTCTTATTTTTTTATTTCAATGTTCTAAGTTGACAAAATAGTAACCCACAATAAACAAGCCAAACATTGTGAGGATACACAGGTCTTATCTGGATATACTAATAAATAAAATACGACCAGCTACAGATACCGCAATAGATTTATTATTACAAACAAGAATTTCTTTCTCTGACGTCTTGGCTGAAAAAGCCTTCAAGGAGTAAAAAAGACATCTAAAAACATTCTTGGTTTGAGGTTATATCCTTATCTGGGTATATTGCCTGCCTCCATAACTGCCCCCAAAAACATTCACTGCCTATGCATCCTTCTGGTGTTAGACTGGGATGAAGCAAAGGTTCAAATGGCCACAGTAATGCATCTCAAGTCACTGCTATCATACAGTTAATTAAATTAATAACCCCAACACAATCCCCAGTCCCCCCCCCCCACACACACAAACAGCATCAGCTTTCTGTGCACACACATCTGAGCAGGGCTGGTTTTAGAATGGTTGTGGTTGAGAGCAAGAGGCTGTCATCAGCTTTATCCTGAACACAGTCTTATCACAGCTCTGTTCAGGTTAAACAGTGCATTACAAAAAATGTTTTTTCTCCAACCAGCTACAGCTTTTGTGGGGTCCCTACACAGTCAAGGATGATTAAGGGATACCCTGAAAACATTTACATAGTCTGGGGAGTGCGGGCCATCAGACTCCTAAAAGATACAAGTGTCCGAGTGTTCTCTGATGCATTTTATGCCTAACCTTTGAAATAAAATTACTTAGCTGCATTTTTTATTGATACCCAGAAAATATAGTGTGCGTCTTGGCATTATTGGATGTGTGCACAGATATCTGTGATATTTTACATACGAACACCCCCCCAAACACACACATTGTGCAACACTGGCAGTGCCACACCAGATCAGTGACTGCTTTGTAGCAGTAGTCAAACAGCAGCTGTCACTGTGCCCAATTTCATAGACATTCCCTGATTTTGCAAGGTCTTTCAAAAAAGTTTGATTTGCTTGTAAATTACAGACCGTCAATAAATCCAGACATCACCATTTTATATTTCTTATTGTCTAAAAACTTGCACGTTGATGCAAAAGGTGTTATTCTATTAACTTTTTGAGTGAATTAGAGGAATATTCAAATATGTTCTTGATTTGAAGACTTTATTCTGCTACTATATTTTGGCACTGCACTGAATTCTTCAGCAAAGAAATTGCAAGTTATAGTATCCGGTGTTCTGCCAGTATTTATAAAAATTCCTTTAAAAAGAAAAACATTCTTATATATTGGAAGTAGTAAGTTTACACGGAGATCAGTCACACTGGACTGCATTTCTCTAGTGTTTACCTTGCTCATATTCATTATCAGCTTTATCCTAACTGGGTCACATCACCGCCCCGCTAAGGGTAAAGCACTTCAGGAAATACAGATTTCTTCTCATTTTTCTCCAACCAGCAACAGCTTCTGTGGGGCCCCAACAGTCAAGGATGATTAAGCCCCCCACCCAGCCATGGGTATTGCAGGTACCTAGCTGGACATCTTGTTATTAGAGGAGAGAATGTCCACCAGCAAGGTTTAACTAAGCCAGGGGCACAGTGTCAGTGGTAAAATAATGGAATTGTGTAGATTGTTACTATAACCAGGGATATTTCTTCGAAGTGTAAAGATACAAATCATAATTATAACACACCTGCGTCTATTAAAGCATGCAAGACCACTGTACTAGCTTTTTTGTTCATTTAACAGACATGTTAAAAAATATCAAGATAAGCCAACTTGCTGTGGTCAGGGGCACCCCAGCGACTGCAGGGTTCAATGGTGCCTAAAGCCAGATAAGGAACCAAAATTGGTGAGGATAAATTTGTGCATTTAAAAACCATTTGAGAACATTGTATCCTTCTCAGAAATGCTGAAGATTTTACATATGTTTGACTTTCACATTTTTGATAATTCACATCTGCTAGGCTTAAAGGTGGTCTTATTGTATCCTGCATTTCAAATCATTGTTGTCCATCTTTAAGGAGAAGTTAAAACTAGTCATAAAGTAGACTTCTGTACCCCAGGTGACCTGGGATTGATTAGCCACCCAGGAAATGGTTTAGGGGGGCAGAAGTGGTTGAGCTGACACTGGCTCACCCATCCTGGGGGGGGGGGTACATAAAGTAATATAGTCATAAGACAGGTGCTATGAAACTAGAAACAGACTTCCACAACCACAAATAAGTAAAGAAAAAAATGTGTAAATAAATGCAAGATGCTATGCAGCTGAATTTAGTTTTACACTGAAGAGGGATGCAAAGAACTCAAAACTACCACAACAATTGAAGGCTCCTAAAATGCTTGCTATAGCAGAAAGTCTCATTCATGTAAGAAGATTCCTTGGATCATTTGCACAAGAGTAGTTAAAGTTTTCGCAGGACATACCGCACTGCTGAGTAATAACTATGACCAAGATGAAGACAAAATAACTGCAAAATATTACAACAGACTGTTACAGTGACCACCCACAAAGGAGCTGGGAAAATACAAGGCAAAGAAAATACAGTTGTGTACGTACGCTTACCATAACAGTACATTTTAATAAGTCACTGAAGCAGTAGCTTCAGCTATTTGAGCTATATCCTGTCAAGGATATGACCAATGGACAGTGGACAGCTCTCAAAGCTTCAGGACACCTTCCATATATGTCCTAACAAGTACGGGGTTTTAGAACTGTATAAAGGTGGGGATCAGGGTGCCAAAAGCTTCAGGGTTTTCTTGCCTAAAAAAGGGATGCTAGAGCCTTAAAAGGGAGGAAAAAAAATGGTAGGAAAGGAAAATCCAATATACATACACACCTACGCACACATGCACACACCCCCTATGTATAAACTATGTACACAGGGGTAATTATAGATATATTTATATAGATGCATCTATATATGTATATATATATATATATATATATATATATATATATATATATATATATATATATATATATATATATATATATATATATATATATATATATATATATATATATATACACATATACACACATAGAGAGCTAAATAGACATTCACACCTTAGCAATACAAAAAAAATTAAAATGAGGCAAAGGGATGTCTACTGTAACAGTGATGTGTTAGAACATCTACCGTTATGCATACATTTATTACGCACCTGTACTACGTTCAACATTACATCACTGTTGGAGCCCAAGCTATTTGGCAAGCAAAGAAATCAGTAAGAAGCATCACTAATACACAAAGGATGTCGCTGCAAGTGACAAATGGGTGTTAGATGGAGTTACTAGAGCACTCGCTGCAAACTAGGAAGAAATGGAAACAAAGTAAGGGATTTTCGCACTTCAGTGTAATCTTTATTTCTATAAACTGACCTTGAGAAAAAGAAATTTGACTGTTAACCTTAAAATCATATTCAGAGCATTTTGAGGTATAAAAAATTAGAAAAAACAATTTAGACATAATGGTAAAATAGTTATGGTGGTGCTGCGGTAGCATTGTCTCCTCACAGTAAGACATTGTCCTGTTCGATTCTCAGCTAGAGCGTCTTCTGTGTGGAGACATACATGAATGGGTGTACCTTCGTCGAAGGTTGTGCATCAGGGCTGTTAACTCGGCACGTAAAAATCTACTGCCAATCATTAGCGGACCGGAGTTCCGCTGTGGCAACCCCTAACCAGGAAAAGTTGAAAGATACAACAGTAAAATAGTTATGGTTAACATTTCTTTCCGGTTTTTCGGTGCTGTGTGATATCTTTGTAATACTCAGAAGAAATGGAAATATCCCTTAGCATGAAAAATTCTGCAACATAACATAAACGTGGACAAAATAAGTATGAACAATTTATTACTTTGATGCTTCTGTATTGATTATTTTTATATGTCTCAAAACAGTGACACCCTCTCAGAACCAGCTGTGTGTACCTTCTTCAGGTGCTCTAAATATAAACGTTCCTAAAAAACATTCTTGCAGTTGGGCATTTAAAAAAGATCAGATTAATTCAAACTTTTGTGTAGACTGTAGATAAAAGGAATGTCATTTATTGGAGCATTTATCATTATTTAGAATTTGTTTCATAGTCTCTGAAGGACACAGATTTGTTTTTTGGAGCATGCTGTTTTTTCACATGCACTGTTTTCAAGTCCAATAATATCAGACCAAATACAGTGAAACTCATTGACGTTGAGTGCTGTTTGCTTATGATTTCTTTAATGTACCTTCACCAATGTTACTGGTGCGCATTCTGTACAAAGAGTACTTAGAATGAACCGCAGAGACTGAGAACATCGTAAAACAGAGGAATCAGAAGTCAATCAACAAAATTCAAAGTCAGGGAAGTTGGACACGTGTGAAATATTTCACTTCACTCTGAACAGTTCCCGTTATACAACTTCTCATTTTTAATTTGTGTAGATCTGACTCTGCAATATGTGAATTTTTATATTCTTTATCAAAAAAATTACACAATTCCTATATGATCAAATTAGTTTAGCATTAATGCACAAACAAAATTCAATTTATGCAATTAAGATAATGGGAAAAAGACATGTAGCTAGAATTCTCAGTCTTACAATAATGGAAGGAATTGATTGGTACATGGCTACACAACACACGCGCGCGCACACAGACACACACAGGCGCACACACACACACACACAGGCACACAATATTGTTAAATGCTGGGTGCACACACACACACACACACACACACACACACACACACACACACACACACACACACACACACACACACACTATTGTTAATTGCTGGGGTATGCTACAATCTTCTCCAACTCATATATAGGCAAGGGGGGGGGCAGAACATAGCACTTCACCCCATGTGTTCCTCATCAAAGCAAGTACTGCAGTCTTCATGCATTAGTCTGACAAGAGTATGGGTTTTAGTCGTATCATACTGTGCTTTGCTGTTATTTTGTATTAGCGTTGACAGAAGTTTATGACCACCAAACTGGCTATGATCACTGGCTGGTCTAAAGCCTGTAATTACTATACAGTACAAAATGTTTGCTTTGCTCGTGTCATAACTCACTTCGCCCCATCTTAGACAGCATTCAGTGTGTTCTACATTTATTTCAGTAGATACTGACTTTTACCAGTATGTATAACTCAGAATAATAAACCTCTGCAGTAAAGTCGTTTTCTAACTACATATTCCAATGCACTAATTAGCAAGCAATTACATGAAGTGGCAGCCTGTATCTCTGTACAGCACAAATATGTTAATTCCCCAATTCCCCAATCTCCACTTCAGCAGTACGCAACTGCTGAGCAAGTTACTTGGGTAGATAGTGAACCAACCTCACAAAATTGCATCTTTAGGTGCATGTTAACAAATGAATAATAAATTAAAATGTTAAGCGTTCTGCAGTAATCTAGGGACAGTCATATCATTTCTAGGCTTTTGACATTTAAACAAAATGCTTGTTTGTATGACAATCCACACCAGGAAACTTACAAAGGAAAAAAAGGCTTTCCATGATAATACTGCTCCTTCAATGGAATCATTTAAATATATAGTCGTACTGTGAATGGTGGTGCTGTGGTAGCGTTGTCATCTCACAGTAAGATGCTGTCCAGTTCGATTCTCAGCTGGAGCATCTTCTGCGTGGAGACATGCGTGAATGGGCGTACCTTAGTTGAAGGTTATGCGGCAGAGCTGGCAACTCGGTACGTAAAAATCAACTGCCAATCATTAGCAGACCGGAGTTCCCCTGTGGCGACCCCCAACCGGGAAAAGCCGAAAGCGCACACACAGTGTGAATACTGCTCCTTCAATGGAATCCTTTAAATATATAGCTGTAGTGCGAGAGTAGTACAGTAGAGAGTCAATTATGTGACTTGGGAGAGTCCTGGAGCAGAATCTTGCCAACTGATTGTTCAGAGAGGAGGCAAAAAGATCTACTTGAGGAATTCCCCACAGATGGGCCAAATCTTGGAAGACCCCAATCTAGTTTCCATTTGTAAGGGTCTGCCCTTGTTCTGCTTAGCTTGTTTGCCGCACAAATTTGCTCTGATGGAATGCAGGAAGCCTGTAAAGTGAGATTGTGCTGTGAAGTAATATCCCAAGTTAACAGGGCTAGTCTGCAGAGGGCTTACAGTCGGATTTGCCCTTGCTTGTTGATGTACCATATGGCTGGGGCATGGCCTACAACACCTCGAGGAGGTCATGGGGACCGAAGTTAATTCAGAGAGTAGAGTGTCTTGATCAGAGCAAGCATCTCTCTTGTATTTATGTGCTTGTACCTGTCCTTGGCATCCCACACATCTTGCACCTCTAACCATCCTGAAACTGCTCCCCATGCAAAGTTAGAGGAATCTGTGATGACGGGTCTTACTTCACAACATTGAAATTTCATAACATTGAGACCAAAACATCTAAATCCAAAAACAAAATTCAGAACATTGAAAGTATGCTTCATAACAGTGAAAACTACAATGCATATGTAAACATCCTCGCCACCCAACACACTTTCTACTACATTTCTGCAGGGGGGCAACCCCACCCATGTGGGGGGTTCTGCTTCCCCCTGTAAATTAAATATACCAATTCCAAGATAGCACTACAGTGGGGAAAAGTACCTAGACTGGTGTTAAGATATAATTTTTTTTTCCACTGTAGTGCAATCTTGGAGTTGGTATATTTAATTTATGGGGTGTGTGGGGGCAGAGCCCCCCACATGGAGATGCAGGTGGGCTTGCCCCCCCATGCAGAAACGTAGTAGAACGTGTGTTCGTTAGTTAGGAGGTGGTGTAGGTGGAGATATTTACTTGTGCAATGTAGTTTTCAATGCTATTAGGCACACTTATAATGTTTTGGGTTTTCAGTGTTTTGAATTTTCAGTGTTGTGGTCTCAATGTTATGAAGTAGACCCGTGATGCCAGACTGCTTTAGAACAAGGAGGGATAAGAGAATACCCAGATTTAAGGATATTTGCCGTCTCCGCCAAGTGATTTATCCTCTGACAAACCCTTGCCCTGTTTTTTTTTTTTTTTTTTTTTTTTTAAATACAAAGGATGTTGGCACTAGAACCAGAGAGACCTCAAATACCACTGTATCTTTCTCATGTGGGGTATTGCAGCAGTATCATAAGAACAGGAATGTGATGGAACATTTTTAAAATCTAGTGTTACCAAGAAATTTGAAAGAGAAGGAAGAACAGGCTGTGAAGTCACATCATTAAATTTGGGCACAGTTGCAAACAGGTGTAGGGAAGAAAGATCCAGAACTAGTCTCCAAGTATTTTCTTTGTTTGGCACTAAACATTCTTGACTAAAAACCTTTCCCACCTGGGGAAGAAGGAACTGGTTCTTTCACTCCCTGAGACAATAAGTGATGGACAAGTGGATGAGAAATGACTTCCTGGAAAGGAGGAATTTCTTCCCACTGCCATCTGTAACCCTGATGAATAATCTCTATAACCCATTTGCCTGAAACTGTTGCCAAAGAGAAAAATGGAGATTCAGACTTTCTGGAAGGGAAAAGGAACTGCAAGGGTTCATGGGGGGGGGGGGGGGGGGTCCCAGTCATTTCGACTTGTACTGGTTTTGGCTTTGGGGAGGTCCTGAATTATTTTTGGAACCTCCTACCATTTCTTTTTAAACATCTCTTCACCTGCTTTTTTTTTTTGTTTTATTTTTTGCTATAATTGGAAAAGCGGTTAAAGAATCTTACAAAATTTGAAAGAGGAGGGTTGAAAAATCCTGCAACAACTCGCCTCTACCTCTGCAGCAGAAACATTATTCATACTTTCATAACTAGTCAGAATAAACCAACACTGAGCCTGACAATTCAAAATTCTGAAAATCAAGTTGCAGAAGTAACCCCCCCCCCATACTTATCAATAATCTTCCCATCCTTATCAGAAATGGCGAGCTTGAATTAACTAAATCTTTATTAGTAGTAGGAATAACAAGTTACAGCTGCTGGGTCCGGTTTGAGAACAGTGGATAAAAACTTAAGACTGAGGAACTTTATACATTCTATCTGCTTTTTTAGGGACAACAGGCGGAGTTATCCGGCAGTGATACACATCCTCCAAGGCTGACAAAACTGGTGGAATAGGTCAGAATAGGCGAAGTTCTGGAAATTCCTTCTGGAATAGCACAAAATATTTTCTTAGGAGCTGAGAAACCTCAGTGTTCTCCCACTGAAAACACTGGCACACAAAATGAATCAGAAACTGGGCACTCACGTTTCAATCAGAAAAATGAAGAGAAAACCCTGAACAGACAATGAAGGGAAAGATACAGATTCAGAATTTTTCAGGAATATAGGTAGCCCTCATTCTTTTACCATAAACCACCTTAAAAGCAGGAACAATAGCCTGAATTTGGCATTGAGCCAGACCCAGTAAACTAAGCCTGTCTAACCATCTAAACCTTTGAGAAGTAGATACACGCTTAGATTTGGGTTTGTTTTTAAAACTTTTGGTCCCATTGTTTCTGTTATTAAATGGCAGCAGCAATTTCCCCATGGATAGCCAAAATTCCTGACACAACAGGGAAGTAATTCTCTGTTCAAACTCCCTTCCCACTGAGGGTATCCCAAGAGCTGCATAGCATGTGGCTACCTCTGGTCCATAGTGACTGTAGTCGCTACACCAGAGGGATCTGGGGTAAAAGATTAGTGGTCTGAGGAACGACATCCACCTATGATGTCTAGCCTGCTACAGCAGAAAAGGTGGCTTGCTTAACTTTCTTTTTATGGGTGGAAGGAGGAGGACTGATCATGGGATCAGTAGATTGTTCCATGGTCAGTCCAAAAATGGTGCCTCTTTCCCAGGAAAAACAAGAAGCAAAAGGTGATAAAAATCAAAACAATTTCTCCACAGAAAAAATGTTTTTCAATTACTTTTAAGATAAGAAAAAATGTGTAGTATAGTCCCACAAATTCCTAGCTTAAAATAACTTTCCCAAACAGGAAAGTATTAATAAACAATATTTGTTTAATGGCACTGTCAGACTGGGACAGAGTCCATTTCCAGTGGAGATCCAGGGAAGTGCTCCAGACACATGAGAAGGTTTTTCCTCAAAAGAGGACATACCTGCCCAGCAAAGGAACAGCGCAAGCCGATCATCGATCCTTGAAAGCCTAAGAGTATACTCTTTGATGGCTGGAAATAGGCAGGAAATTTCTGAAGTGTTTGGCACCCAAACCTGCTTTTTGTCACCTCTTTTTAAGCTGAATTATGGTTTGGGCACATGGAAGGTGCCCTGAAGCTTTGAAAGCTGGCCAGCTGTTGCATCCTATACAGGATACAACTCTATAGCCTAAAGGCTACTGCAGCAGTGCAAGTGATGACCATCACCAGAAACCGCAAACCATAGCACTGGAGATCTCACTTTCCAATCATATTTCAGCTAAAAGCATGCATTCCATCATACTGCTACAGTGTCTGTAGCTGATCTACGATCCCAGAGAGAACTCTGTAGTCCAGGATACAGGGCAGCTAACTACAATCATTGTATTTTTATGTAGGTATGTTATTAAAACAAATAATTATACATTAAAAGAGAATCTCATGTCTCCACACACAGCATCGTGATTTATTATATTTGCTCATCCCAGCTGAATCCAGGCAGACCAGACAGCACTGCAGTTAGACCAACATCAAAGGGAAAGAATCTGAGCCTATAGGGTCCTTCTACATCAAAGGAAGGAGACTTAGAAACCCCCGAATAAGGAGTTATAGGCAAAAAGTAGTACATTATGAGGAAGATTTGCAATATTACTTGTATGCGTTACTGGCCAGAGCAAGTGGCAAAACAAAACTAGGAGTGTGTTTAAACACAGATGTGCAGTTTAAGCAAAATGTCGCCTTTTAATTTCTGCAATTTTCCATTTAGACTTTTCCAGTATAAAAGAGTACAAGTCAATGACATCCAATTCAGTGCATTCACTGGTCCCCTAAGATTTGTGTCCATCACATGAAACGAATGTTTCATTAATTATAGAATGCTTTGCAAGTGTACATCAGAGCACCTTTTTTTAATGTGTACGTACATGTGTGTGTGTGTGTGTGTGTGTGTGTGTGTGTGTGTGTGTGTGTGTGTGTGTGTGTGTGTGTGTGTGTGTCTAATGAAGGGGGTAAGATAGGTTATCCATGAAATATTTTCTAACGTTTGTAATGAGTGGTGAAGTCACAAGTCATAAACTGAGTTCCCTAATCTTACACAAGTTATTTCACAAACCAGACACTCACATATTCCATTGATATGCATTTTTGCCATTTTATTCACATTAAGAATACTCTTTCCCACTGATTTTAGTACGCTGTGTTAACTGCTTACATTTGTGCTGAATGTTGGTTTGGGTAGCATGTGTAGCTTTTTATGAAGAGAGACTTGTGAAACTTCAGATGAATTTGATCTTTATTTATTTTGAAGCGACAATCCATTCATTTACGGTGCTTCGGCAGTTCAGTAGATGTACATGTTAAGATTTATACATTACTTTTAGCTTATTTTAGACAAAGGTTGTGCCCATTTTTTAAATAGGTTCATAGGTGTGTACTAGGCTAATGGCCCTGGAGCCTTTAGAAGCCTAGCCCATAGGAGTACCTTGGCATCGTGCCACCTGACCTTAGTTCTTAGTGCCTCTATCAAGTAGAGCCACTGGAGTGATCTCCGGGGTGGAGTTTCTATTTCCCATCCACTCATCAATGTTTCTCTTGAAGCGGGTCAGTCCGGGGTGGAGTTTCTATTTCCCATCCACTCATCAATGTTTCTCTTGAAGCGGGTCAGTTAGGTGCTCTGTTTGACATGTATGGGAAGTTTATTCCATAGCATGGGCAGTCTGGGCTATGAACCTGTCCCTCCAGCACATTCTGTTGATTGTGGTAATGAGGTTGAGGTCTCGGAAGCGTGTGGTGAGGAGGGATTAGGATTTCTTTAGATGTAGCATTTCTAACAGAGCTGGGTCAGACATGGCTTTGTAAGTCAAGCAACGATCGCCTCCAAGTAGGAGATACGAGACAGAGAATATTTGGGAGTTTTTTTGAGTCTGTCCATATAGGACAAGTGTTTAAGGCCTAGGATCCTCTTTGTGAGGTACTTTTGTGGCCTCTCCAGTTGTTGCAGGTGTGTACTCTAGGACTGGCCTAATGAGGGAAGAGTAGAGTGAGACAATGACCTCTTTCTTCCTGGATGCAAAACCCTTAGTTATCAGATGTGCCACATAAGACTTCCTGACCACAGTGGCAATGTGGTGGTCAAAAGAGGTTGTTGTCAACCTGTGTTTCCAGATCTCTTACAATGCCTTCTGTGTTCAGTGGACTACCAATCATGTGGTAATTCATGGGAACTGGGTTTTTCCCCAAAGGGGATGACTACACATTTTTGGCATTGATCTTAATGTCATGGTTCTGACACCAGTCGTTGGTATTAGTGAGGCCTTTCTGTAGGATGCCAACATCACTTGGAGAGTTAATAATAGCTCTCAACTTGCAATCATCTGCGAACTTTGCCAGCCAGAGACCCTTCGTGTTGGCTTGGACTTCTGAGAAGTAGATACCAAACAGGAGAGGACCTATGACCGATCCCTGTGGGACTCCACTCATGACTGGTCGGCAGTCTGACTGAGTGAGCTACTTTCACATTGTGGGTTCTGTGAACCAGTTTGCAACCCACCTAGTGATATAGGGGTTGATGCCTAGCTTAGTGAGTTATTTACGATTCCTGAGTGGGAAATGGTATCAAAGGCCTTGGCCAGATCAAGGTAGGCTGTATGAACCAACTTGCCTTCATCCACAGTTCTAGTGACTGTCTCAAAGAAGTCAACCAAGTTGAGCAGGCATGACCTACTCTTCACAAAACCAAACTGTGTGGGATTCAGAATTTGGAGATTCCCTATATCCTTGCTTATTAGGTTCATGATGAAGTGTTCCATAGGTTTGCATATCAGACTAGTCAGGCTAATGGGGCGATAGTTCTTTGTGGAGAGGGATGACTGTAGCAGTGCAACATTCAGTAGGGATAAAGCCGGAGGTGAGGCTGTGATTTAACAGTGCACACAGGTGAGGTGTCAGTTCACTCTGTAGTTCATGTAGAACACAGCCAGGGATATTGTCAGGTCCCATGGAAGATGTATTCTTGGCCTTGGACAGTGGTATTTTAACCTGTGCAGCAGTAATACTGGGTGCCTGGCAATCTACTGGTATTACGATTGGTCCTTTGGGGAGGGTGGGGGTAAAGTTGGCACTGAATCTGCCATCCAGTATATTGGCAAAGGAGGTACCATTTTGCAGTAGCTCAGAGCAAATCCGGGTATTGCCGTGGAGATTCTTTACACAACTATAGAAGGCCTTGCGGTCGTCTTTACTATCTGCTGCAATTCTGTTTTCATAGCTAGCTTTAGAGGATTTGAGGAGGATCTCAACTTTTTGGTGAGGCTGATAAGGAAGTTTTCCAGTCTTGGGACTTCCTTTCCCCACAGATGCATGAGCTTGAAAGCTGAGCAAAACCACCATGGCTGTAGTAAACACAACTTTATTACAAAACTTACTGGAAATAAGCAAGCACTTTGACGATCACACCGATTGCTTCATCAGACTGCTGTTACTAACTATTTTATTTAAACATATACTCATCCAATAAGCAGCTCAACTTAATTAAAATAAATTAACCAATCAACGTTACTAACTTCTTTTAAAAACCTTCAGAATAGTCACACTCTATTTGACAGAAACCTTATTACATAAAAATCTAAAACATAAATGTTTTAAAACCAAAAAATACAGGCAACCAGGATAAGACAGGGTTCTTCCATTAGGGCTGCAAAACACAGCACTGTAGTAATGCAGTAAGAATGAAAATAACCACACCGACAATAAGAAGGCATACAATTCCACAGAGTCAATGAAAAGGCATGAAATACCACCAAATAAATGTTTACGCCTTCTTATTAACATAAATGTTTTGTTTAAAAATACAAAAAAGAATATGGCGCTTTCTCCTACTACACTTAATGTGCCTTTGCTTTGAGGAAGGGTTTTAATGAGACAGCAAGGGCACTTGGACATTAAATGTAGTAGGAGAATATTCTGAAGGTTTTTAAAAGAAGTTAGTAATGTTGTTGATTGGTTAATTGTATTTTAATTATGTTAAGGTGCTTATTGGATGGTTTTGTGTTTACATAAGATGAAAAAGTTAGTAACAGCAGTCTGACAAAGCGGTCAGTGTGATCGTGAAAGTGCTTACTTATTTCCATAAAGTTGCGTTTACTATAGCTGTGGCAGTTTGGCTCAGCTTTTCTACTTGGATATTCCGTTCTATAGCCGTGAGCCGTATCCTTTGTCTGGGGCTTTGGTTTTGTTTCTATCTGCATGAGCTTGAAGTTTTTTTTTTTTTTTTTGGGGGGAGGCAACATGCCTTTCTCCCCTGCTTCATCCTGATAAGCATCTCAACTACTCATCCACCACTGGGTCTCACAGACACTACATTCCATCCCTGGACTATGACCAATATTAAGGCTAGAGCAGGCATCTTGGGATGCCAAGTGCACATGTTATGGCTTACTCTGGTTGCTGTCTCCCCCTTCAAATTATTTGGTTGTGCAATGTGAATGTGCAGTGTCGCCTCCATCTATGTGGAAGCTTAGCCATGTCCCCATCCTAATCCTACCATGGGACTACTCCCTCCCATAATCATCCCCTACCTTCACCAGGGAACATCATGGGGAATGCCCACACCACTGCCAGGTGACCATTAAAGGTTCTACAATACACATCACTACACCCATTGGTACCGGACGTACCATTCCACCTACAGTAGGGTTCTACGATGCACACATCATTACACCATTGATACCAGAGTAGGTTCTATGACACACAACAGTACACCCATTGCTACCTGATGTACCATTCCTCCTCGAGTAGGTTCTGTGAGACTCACATCACTATACCCATTGGTACCAGAGTAGGCTTTACAACACACACATCACTATACTCCTTTCTACTTTATGTACCATTTCTCCTAGAGTAGGCTGCACCACTCACACACACTCAGGCTCATTCCAAAACAGTGCCAGAAGTTACACAGAATGCACCAGATTTGTGCAACAGCAGAGGACATTACTGCACCACATTAGTGCAACAATGCTAGTTACACAATATTTCTAGACCACATTAGTGCAACTGCACGTCTAGTTACATGCAATAATGCTAGTCACACACATTACTGCACAATGTTAGAGTAACTGTGCCAGTAGTTTTACAGAATATTTCTCTACAGTTTGCAAACATGCCAGCATTTAAAGAATGTTACTATACCAAATTACTTCCTGTAGCTAATGCCCTCAACCCTTCTATCCTTTAAGTTATTGGACATTAGAAGGCATCCATTGCACAGTACGAAAAAATACACTAGAATACACTAGAATACATAAATACATTAATTTACAATTTTAATGCTTTTATCTAATTAGCAGAAGTCTTCAAAACAAGTGAGCAGGGATAACTTCACTGACTAAGTGATTCCAATAAAAATCACGTGCTATCAACAATCCAATCAATAAAATGGTGAAGCCATATTATGTCATGCAACATTAAAAAGTATAGAGTGGAATCAGTATTTCTGCATTAATAACATCAACCCAGTTAAACCAATACATGTCTTTATTTTACATACTATCCACACTAATTGTATTTTGCTACGTACAAGTTGCATACAGCACTCCAGAGTTTTGTATTACTGGATATTATCATTTGTAAGGTCATTGAAATGCCCCAGCACAGTGTTCCTTGACCTGGGTGATATTGTCTGCAACCCTCCATGCATCCTGCCTTACTTCCTAAATATAGCGCCAAAGTAGCACAAGTCAGAAAGATTGTAGATTATGTATGTGGCTCGAGATCCTACAGGTGGTGAATAAACGGGACCTCTGCAGAACAATAAGACAGGCAAGATATTCTCAGATAAAGGTCCAAGCATATACACAGATTTTCTCAGAAATCCTACTACATTGAAACATCCTTAAATCTGTCAGCAAAAGCAGAGTCAAGGAGTAATCAAGGTGATACATGTGGTAACGTTTCATATTTACACATCTGTTTTGTTTAAATTTCCCTTCATTACAAATCCATGCCATCTTCTTGCCCCCTACGGGCCATATATTGGGTAAAATCTGGTTGTTCATTTATTCGTGACCTGAGTGGTCGGGAAGTCTGTCCCACATAAAATGCCCCACAATGGCATGATGCCAGGTACACAACCCAATCACTGCTACAGTTTCCAAAAATGTTGCAGTCAAAGACCTTACTGGTATTGCAGTATTGGGTTGTGTACCTGGCATCATGCCATTGTGGGGCATTTTATGTGGGACAGACTTCCCGGCCACTCAGGTCACGAATAAATGAACATGGCAGTGACATTAAAAACAAAAGGGAGACCAATGCCTTATATCGACATGCATCAAAACATCTACAAGCACAGTTCATGTTTATGATTATTGACCGTATAGTGGGTGATTGTAGCAACCCACAAGGATGGCATGGTATTCTCAATCATAAAGAGAAGTACTGGATAATCACTTTGGGCGCACTTTTTTCACCTGGTCTCAATGATCATCTCTAACATTTGCCATGAAAAGGCTGTATTGATTTGTATCTTGTTCAACAACTATATCAGGTATAATAGTTTCTGAATTATTTCTTTGTATTTTTGCAAGGTATCAGGTATTACTAAGAGAGATACTGGACAATTATTTTGGGCATCACGCTCCCACCTGGTCCCAATGATCAGTGTTAACTGTTAGCCAATGCAGTAGAAGGTACTGAATTTCACTTTATCTATTAACAGTATTAGGCATTATATTTTCTGAATGTTTTTTTTAGATATAGATATATATTCATATTTATGTTTATATATACATTGTTAGAAGTAACCAGAATTATTTTTATGTCTGGTTTTGAAATATGCCCCACATAAGTTTTCTTTCATTTATTTTTTCAAATATCTAGCAGAATCATGACTATGGAGTTACATATTCACTATATATATTTATAGCCCTTAAGGTTCCATAGTACACTATTGTTTTTTGTGATGTTTGGAAATATTGATTTAGGGCATCATATACTATTTTACTATGTTTCTAGTTTTGTGTTTGTTTGTACAGAATGTATCATACATTATTCATGAGGTCTAACAGCACATTCTTGTGCCTATTGGCCAATATTTTGTATAAACTTGCATTCTTATTATGCTATTTGCTCAACACTGAAGAAGGCATTTTATTGCCGAAACCGGTCTGTTTTATTTACAATAAAAAGTCTGATTATTCACTATCTGGTCTTTGGCTGCATATTCAACTGCTAATCTTGCTGGCCATCTTTGTTTCTTCATAGTTTGGTTTGGGCCGTGCATCCCCCACGTGCATAGTTATTGGTTTGGACGAAATATGTAAAGTAACAAGATGAATGCAGACATTTCCTACCGCAGTCAATTATTTATGTTACAAAAGTCTAGAAACAGAGAATGTGGTCAGCTTACCACTGCTTTTGGGACAGCAACAGATGCACATGGCTATTTTCTGCTTTTGCCAGTTCAAGGTGACAAGACAGTCGGGGCCTGTCCTGCCACTCACTGGGTGCATGGAAGGAAACCAGTTCTGGACAAGATGCCAGGCTACTGTGGATGCAGACTTTACATAGAAAGCAGCTCTGCTGAATACCCAGGTTCTGTCAGACACCAGCACAAACACTTTATGCATCATTCGGGGTGTCATTCTCCCCAAAGCATATGGCTGATAACTAGTCTATGCCACATTATCATAAGCTACAAGACACACAGGGAAGCAGTTCCGAGATACCACTCGCAAGTCAAAATGCAATAAAAAATACATTTGATTCTCTGCTGTTGTAATGTATACCATCTTAAATGCCATCCAGTTCCTAGTCACAGATGCATGGAGTCAGGACATGTTCTGGTAACAAGTGTGTGGCAGGAACATTAATATACTTTGAGACTCATTTCTTAAAAAAAAAAAAAGAAAGGTTATTTCCACATACCTCTCAATGCCTTTAATCGTGAATTCTAAAACTCAAAAATAATGGGGGAATAAAGAGCCAAAGTTAAGTACATATTTTAAATATTTCTTTTATTAAGTTAGAAAGAGTGCATTTTCTGAAAAATACAAAGTAATTTAAAAACAACAGGTTTACATTATATTATCATGAAGGACAGAGTCTGAAATTCAAAGGTCTGTCATTATTTAGTGACTGCAAGCCTCAATGATTTGCCAGAAAAACACACATTTTACAAGTAACAGACCAAAAATATGAAACAAAATCTGGGTAATTCTGTGAAATTCTGGGCAGCCAAGAGGTACAACAGCACCTGTACATGATAATCAGCCCTTGTGCAGCATGACCATCAACAGTCTAAAGAAACTCACAGATGGGAAAGTGTCCTATGCAGAGGAATGGTTACTGTGAACAAGACTGAAATCTGTGTGGGGGGAATCTTATGCCTTTCCAAAGATGTGGATGAAACCTTTCAGAAAGTAGTGGTGGTGGAAGTTACAGGAATTCACTCCACTGTCTGTTTTCATTAGCTAATAACTGTAATGAGCTGTAAGAACATTGCACAAAAAGCTTTTCAAATTGCCGGCATGTCAGTAATGAGCACGATTTGTTCTCCAAGGGGAATTCCTTGCAGATCATTTGTTTCACTAATACGTGCTGCACCCTCATTAGCACAGTTTACAGAAGAGATAGCAACATAGTAGCAGCATGCAAGGTAGGCATCATCGTCAGTGTATTCTAGGAGAAGTTTGCTTACTATCTGTTAATAAACTGCACAAGACAAGGCATTTACCAGAAAAAAGGGAGGAACTTGTACAACTGGAGAGCACTTGGAAAGCAGAAATTTTTTATGACTGATAATGACAACACTGGGAACCCTTTCTTTAACCATGCTGTTGTTGGCATGAACAAGACTTGTGTGCACATATATGCAGTATATTGCCCTGCAACATTAAATCGTTCAGTATTTTAAAAATCTGATCAAGCTTAAAATGGCAGTCTTAGGGTACTCATTCTGACAAGGCTATAGATTCTCACAATGCCCAACCAGTAACATGTGCTCTTGCCCTGTCTTTTCCGCAAGTGTCTTTTCATGACACTGTTGAAACCAGGCCTTCATTTGAGTAACTCCTCATGAAGGAGTTACTGGAGTTTTTTTATGTTGAAAATTCCAAGAAAAGCACTTCATAACTTTTTCCAAGTCAACACGGTGAACTTTCTTGCTTTTGTAAAATGTCTATTCTTCTTCAACTCTATCAAAAAGATAAAGACATAACGACTCAACCTAGATAACCTCATTAGAAACAAGTGCCCCTTTTCAGGAATGACCCCAAAATACTTCATGCTTATGTGACATGCTCAGCATTGCACAGTTTGCAAGTTAAAGTTGAAGGAATTAGACCCAGAACTTGAAAAGATCTTTTTGTATCCTATAGCCATAACCCTCTGAGCTATAATCAGTTTATGACATGAAACAGGATTACAGAACGAGGCTGTAAGAGGACAGAAAAATAATCAGTTATTGCTTTAACTGCTGCTCAGATAATGGAAGATAACCAGCAGGGTATACCCAGCCTAGTTTTCATCCAGCTGCAGTCAGTAACACCTGAAGCACAGCAGCTGTACCTTTGTTAAACCCCTCCCCCACCCCACACACCTGCCTCTCTCAGAAAGTCTGGCTGCCTTTTATTTGAAATAATGACATGCTGCAATTAGTTTCTGCACCACAGCCAAGGTACTCGGCCTGACAGCAGTGTAGTAAAACAAGCCCACACAATGCTTATACCCATTCTGTACATCTTTTATTAACCCACAGTAAAACGTCAGCCAATAAAAAGCTTAATTTTCTTGTATGGTCTGCCTGCGTCATACAGCACAAGCTACACAGCTGTGTGATGTGTGCACATTTCAGACAGTCCTGTACTGGCAAGCCTTCTCAAGCATGCCCATTTAGACTTGTGAACCTGTCCCATTCGCTTGCCCCTTTGTAACACTCCAAGAGGAAGCATCACATCCCTCTGTACCTCGGTACAGGACCCATGACATGTGGCCTGTGGACACCTGAATAACCACTGGTAACATATCAACACTTAATACCACCTTTGCAGAAAAAACATTCCTACTTTAAACAGGACAGATAGTGAGAGTATCCCAAGTTTGCCTGGCCAAGCAGATTTACTTAAAGTGTGACGAGAAAGAAACATCATACTGCATCCCAGTCAAGTACAAACTTCCTAGTATACAAACCCACAAGTAATGCACCCCCCCACCAAACAGAGAAACAGATACCAAGGTAGATTACTTCATAACCAACTAAACACCCCCTCTATGCAGACCAAGGAATTCTGTAATTAGAAAATACTCTTGGACAGAAACAAATCTTAGTTCTATAGCCGAGACCTAGAAACTACTCTTGGACAGAAACAAATCTTAGTTCTATAGCCGAGACCTAGAAACTACTCTTGGACAGAAACAAATCTTAGTTCTATAGCCGATACCCCTAAAAATGATGGAGAACCACGCAAGACGTGCTTTGTAAAACTGTTCCATAAAGAAAGATACTCTACTTTAGTTCCACTAGTGACATACAAACTCACTCAAAAATCATCTTGTCATAGCACTTTAGAGAGGCAATTTTTTTAAGCTATGATTAATCAAGATTGTCACGTTACAGCACTAAATTTTCAAATGCCAATAGTTTTATGATCAGACGTTACTATCATTTGTAAACACCTTACTTTTGCTACTAGACTCCATAATCCATGCCCTACTCTCAGCTCATTACTTAAATGGTAATGTAACAGTACCTTCATACAAAATCTCAAAACATCTACTAGAATAAGTGACAGAACATTGAGTTTCTACTTAGAATCCAAATGCATGCAATAGCAGTCAAACTAAAAACGACTGATAACTTTACTGCATTTAAAACGTACATGTAGCTTTTCGGCTCTCTTATACAATATAATTATATAAATGTGTAAAAATGTTTTTTCTTCATGTTCCAACATCTATTAAATTTCCACATATGACAAAGGCAATCTTACATTTATATAAATGAAAAACATACAAAATACCACTTTAGTTGCAAACAGTTTACATCAGACACCACATTATACATCACTTATAAACCATCCAATCATTGTCAGTTAAGCATTATATAGCTCATTCAAATCCTGCCTGTTAAACCTAGTTCTTGCTCTACATATACTGTTCCCACAATTCCCATTTTTTTCTATGCAGTTTACGCCTTCCCTTTTCTAAAGATCCCAATTCCAGTGGTTTCATCTCTGTTACTATATTCATTACTTCATCCCTCTCTGTGGCCTATATCTTAAACCTACTGTCCCGCCTTCAATGAACTATCCCCACAACTATAATTCATTAACATGCTCCAGTTCCCCACTGACATACCCTTGCAAGTAACAAACCCTTGCAAGTAACAAGTTGCCACAAAGTATGTGTTATCCTCTCTTACTTACACTTGCAACAAATCTGGTAATACAGCGCTTTATAGTGTGGGGCTATCCATATGGCAACTCACTCTGTTTACAATCCACTACAGCAAGCCTAGATCTTTTGCTTACAGAGTCTGTGCAGAATCACAACTGTACAGATTTTTTACAGACTGTCACCTCATTTTTGGTCTGTTTCTCATAAAATCGTTGTCTGGCAAATTATTGGTAAATCATTGAAAGTTGAAGTCAGAAAATATTGACAGACACTCGAGTTTCAGACTTCACCCTTCAGAAAATTCATGCTAATACAAAACCTATTATTCTAGCAACTTTCTAAGTTTGAAATAACAATATTTAAAAAAATGTCCCTACTTTGGGGCCTTTTTCCCCATTATTTATAGCTTTGTACAAATTTCTTGCTCCAAGAGGTTGAGTGGTATGCAGGGGCATCATATGCAATCTGCAATTTCTTACTTGGCCACTGCAGGTCTCCCATGAAAACAGGCTACAGCCCTAATAAAACAGGAAGAGTGTGTGAGTGTGCGAGTGTAAGCACGTGAGCATGTGTGTGTTTGTACATACACACTGTATTCACCAATATTTTTTTTACCCTTAAAGAGTGCATCAAGGTAGTATTACATTTCACAAGGAACAGAAGAAACCCCCAAAACTTCATCAGCTTTTTAACACAGGTTGCTTAAACTGCTGCTTATGGAACTAAAAGCACTTTTTTTTCTTTTTGCCAAAAGAATGTTATCAAATGATGGCTCAGTCTTCATGCATACCACCCTACAGCCACTGGAGTTTGAATGCAAAGGACAGACTACGATGCATGTATCTCAAGTCTGACCAACTACAATACCAACTGCTGCATTCTGCTTCCTTCGCAATAACTCAATGGCGAGTCTTACCTGTAAACTCTGGTATTATACTCCTAACAAAGGCACTGATGCTCCTTTGTTCTGTCACTGTATTCAATCCTTTTATTCATGAGCCAGCAAAACAGCATTTGGCCGATTTTATTTCAGTAACCATTGTCCTTTTTTGTACAAGTGTCTGACCAATGTCATTTAAAGCATTTAGCAGAAATAATGTTTTGTTCTAAAACACAAATATTTGTCCGATACACCAAATCTAGTGCCTCAGGACAGCTGTAGGAGAACACAATGCCAGAACTCATTATAAGGAGTTTCATCCAAGATATTGTATCATAACAGACAACCAAAGGAGTTAAGTGTCTTAAAACCATTCCGTGGCACAGGATCATGAAAAGACACTGGAATGCAACAGAAGGACTAAAAACTACCATAGGAATGTAAGGTGACATCCTTAATATCCTGCCAGGTCAACAGCCTAGTGAACTATTAACCTATGAAGAGAGGGGGAATCTTATAAGCTACTGTATGGCTACTACAGAGTCACTGTTGTGTAGTTTCATGACAAACTCCCCCGGCTTTAGGCGACACTGTCTACATCCAACTAGATCTGCTCTGTTTTCACAGTAATGAAAGAGGAAGGGCCATTTACAATCACATTGTTAGCGTTACACCCAAACCACTCAGACACTAAGGAACAAAACTCATAGACCCACATGTGAAGTATTCACTTGTAATCTACCCAAAACTACAAAATCTCCTAAAAACACCTCTCAGTGGCCCTTAGCGTGCACGCACACACACACACACACACACACACACACACACACACACACACACACACACACACACACACACACACACACACGGCACCTCACAAAACATGCAACTCTGAAAAAATCATAGTAGCCCCACTTCCAAGCCCATTGGTCAGACATTTATAAAACACACCACACAGCCAAACATTGTAGTTACTGGGGATTCCATTGAAAAACATACTGATGTCTCCTTGTTTAGCCTGGTAAGGGAGATCATCACAGTGAGCTGGCTGTCTGGATCCAGGATCCACCAGATCATGCATTCACTTAGGTCTTTAAACCACAAGTACCTGTAAGACATGGACATAACCTATGTGGGCGTAAATGACCTAAGATGATACTACGGCTTTACCCAGCTGATCACCTCGCCCACGCACCAGCAAAAAAATTCCAAGACCGGCTCAGTCATTGACTGGCTACTAGTATCCAACACCTAGTACTATCATAACCCTTCCACCCTACCTAGCTCCCTTAGTGCCCTTCCACCCTACCTAGCTCCCTTAGTGACCACCTCCCATCTCCCTACCTCAGTAGTAAGACACTCTCCCAGTCTTAACAAGAGCCAACAATACAGTCTCATAACCTTAAACTACAACCCTGTCACCCTAAACAAATAACTGTCCACTGTAAACTGGTCATTTCTAGAAACATTACCCCCTAATGAGGCTGTCTCAAGCTTTACCAATATATTCCTAGAAACCCTCAACACCCTGGCTCCCAGTAGAAAAATTAGGCCAAATTGTAATTATGCACCATGGCTAAACCAGGCAATTCGATCACTTATAAACAAGAGAGAATGCCTGGAGAGCATAGGGAAAAAAAAAAACCCAACTTCACCTTCCACCTGAACTTATATAAACAGCTTCACAACCAAATAAAGCAGGTCCGACTAGACAGAAAAAGTTTAATCAAAAATCTGAGCAACCCACATTCTAACCCAAAGAAATTCTGGCACTCAACAAATTACTATCTCCAGGGAACCCCTTTTCTCCAAACCCCTTCCCTAACAAACCTTCTAAAGAAACTGCAACCCTACTTAACTTTTTCATTGAAACAATAGAAAAGCTTACTAAAGCAGGAACTCTTAATATCAAGACTCCACCTCCCACCCCATCTCTTCTTTCATTCTCCCTAGCACCCATAGCAACTTCCTTCATCAGATCACTTCTTAAACTCAAGTCCTGCTCCCCATCAACCGACAAACTCCATGCATTATTTCTCAAACATGCAGCTGAATCCATAGCATACCCTGTATCTATACTTATTGATCCCTCCAAGAAAATACAGTACCAGAAATCTGGAAAAAATTCTGCATAATACCCCTCCACAAGGTAGGAAATTCTACAGAATCATTACAGGCCTATTGCCATACTATACCCCTTAACCAAGATAATGGAAAAATGTATACAAAAGACAAATACTAAACCACTTCTTACAGGCAAACCTAATTACACCCACACAGCACGGTTTCCTACCCTTGCACACTACTACCACGTCCCTCCTATCTTTCACACACAACATTACCCAAGCCAGAGATAATAAACTCGTAACAGCTCTATTCCTCGTCCAAAGCATTTGATCCAGTTTCATCCCATTCTCCTAAGCAAACTTTCCAACCTACAACGCTTTACCTCCAGGTTTAACAGCTACCTCTCAGACATATATTAGTCTGTCAGATGGCAAACATCCTTCTCCCCTTTCTGTCTTCAGACCAGGGCTCCCAAAGGTTCTATCCTGGGCCGCCTACTTTTTAATATATTTACAAATAACTTCCATGTCTCCTGCCTCTGAATCTACCTTAATACAGTAGGCAGAGGATTCCACAATTAAACACCTCCGACAATATACAAAATCTTCACACAGTCACTCAACAATTGCTGCACCTAGTAGAACAATGGGTAACTGAAAACAACCTGCTTCTGAACCCCAAAAAGACCAAGCTTCTCCTTTTCCTTCTAAAAAAACTTCAATCCCACTAAAGACAACTTCACCATCTCATCCTTAGATCATCCAATTATCACCTCTGACAAAACACCAAAATGCTTGGTGTTACTATAGACCAAATAAAATGCAATCTACATATATTAAACTGTATCAAAAGGTATAGTCAAAAACTAGGTATTCTATACTGCAACAAATATATACCCAACAAATCACGACCTATACTGACTCAAACATTTATTCTACCATCCCTGCTGTATGCTGCTTCCATACTAACCTCGAAAATAATCTCATAACTAAGCTACAAACCACCTATAACAAGGTAGCAAGATTCACAGCCAGTATTTTATTTTTATTTTATTTATTTAACATTTGTTGACCGGGAATGTCCGACTAGGTTCCACAGAGCCTGTTTTCAGTGGAGGCCCGGGGAGAAGTGCTCCAGATGCATGTCTTTGGAATGTGGGAGGAAACCGGAGCACCCGGAGGAAACCCACGCGAACACAGGGAGAACATGCAAACTCCACACAGAAGGCACCCCAGCCGAGAATCGAACCGGAGAACCTCTTGCTGTGAGGTGACAACGTTAACCGCTGCAAAACTGTGCCACCCAGTAACAGCTACAAATTCCATCACTGCATATCTCCGATTTAAAATGGCCTGAGCTCCCCCATATGCTTCAAATATCACAACAAATTGTACACAGCATCCTAAATAGCCCCAACAATTACACCCTACAGACCCAACTGTGATCTCAGAAGCACACAAAACCTTCTGCAGATGACCAAGCTAAACAAAAAAATTGGAAAAATACTAGTCATTCAATTGCATAGTCATAGAACAAACTTCCATTGACCCTTCACTCTACTACCAAACGTGGCGAATTCAAAAAGGAACTAAAAATTCATTTCCAACATGCATGGATCTGTACTTGTCAGGAAATAACCTCATGAATTTTTTTCTTCTACTCTCAATTAACATACCTGCCTGGTATCTACCTAAACTATCCACATATATTACTCTCTCTGCAATTATCTATGCTATTAAATGTATCTGTTGTACTATGCCATGATGTTATTCTGAAATTTTTATTTTTTTAGGCATTATTACATTCCTTGTAAATAACTTAATGCTAATCAAATTTCTCAAATATATTGTTACTGCATTCTCAAAATACTGTACTTTTGCATTGCATATTATTCATGTATACTTCTCTTTTGCATTGCATATTATTCATGTATACTTCTCTTTGTTTTTAGGTTCATAGGTTCATACTAGGCTATCTGCCCTAGGGCATTTATAAGCCTAGCCCAGAGTTTTGTGGCTTTCACCACCCCTTTAGTTTGAAGGATACTATGCCCATTATTTTGCTGTGCCTCTGTCAAGCAGTGACACTGAGGTTATCCCTGGGGTATACCTGCAATCTCCCATCCATTGGTCAAGATTTCTCTTGAACAAGGCCAGCGAGGTGCTCTGCCTCACATGAACTGGGATTTTGTTCCACAGCATAGGGAGTCTCTGGGTGATGAATCTGTCCCTCCAGCACGTCCTATTAATAGCTGTGTCAAGGTTTAAGTCCCTTTCCCTTGTAGTTCTGATGGATTTAGATTTTTTGAGGTGAAGCATGTTCATTAATTCCGGGTTGGACATGGCCTTGTATGTCAGGCACAGGTCACCTCTGAGCAGTCGGTAAGCGACTGAATAGAGCTGGAGTTCCTTCAGTCGGGCAGCATAAGACATATTTTTGAGACCCTTTATCCTTTTAGTGAGGAACTTTTGGGGCCTTTCCAGTTGCTGCAGGTGTCGGGTCAGATACATTCCGAATGGGGCATTGTATTCAATCATTGGTCTGATGAGTGATGAGTACAGGGGAGCGATGACCTCCCTTGATCTAGATGTGAATCCCTTCATGATTAGGTGGGTAATGTAGAAGGTCTTCCTAACTACTTTGGCAATGTGAGTGTCAAACGAAAGGTATTGCCACCTATATGGTAACTAGGGGTAACCTTGTTTTTCCCGAAGGGAATGACTATGCATTTTTTGGCGTTTAACTTTAGGCCATGGCTCTGGCACCAGTTATCCATTTCTATGAGACCCTTCTGAAGGATGTCTGTGTCAGATGGGTTTTCAACTATGGTGCCCAGTTTGCAGTCATCTGCGAACTTTGTCAGCCATAATCCTCCTGTGTTTGCCTTACTTCCGAAAAGTAGATGCCGAACAAGAGTGGGCCCAGGACTGAGCCCTGTGGCACACCACTTGTGACAGGCATGGAGTCTGACATGGCGCCAGCAACTCTGACCCTGTGGGTTCTGTCACTTAGCCAGTTTGCAACCCATCTTGTGACGTATGGGTTTACGTTTAAGCTGGTGAGTTTTTCAATTATACCCGAGTGGGGTATTGTGTCAAAAGCCTTTGCCAGGTCAAGGTAGGCTGTGTGGACTGCCTTGCCCTCGTCAATGGCCTTGGTGACGGTTGACTTTTAAAAGGCATGATCTGCCCTTGACAAAGCCAAACTGGGATGGATCCAACATCTGCAGGTCCCCTATGTCTAGAGTTCCATTATGATCCTCTCCATAAATTTGCAGACCAGGCTTGTCAAGCTGATGGGGCGGTAGTTTCAGGGGTCGGTGGAGGCACCTCCTTTGTGAAGTAGGACCACCGTTGCCATACGCCACTCCTTGGGTATGTATCCTGAGGTGAGACTGAGATTAAACAGTTGCCCTAACTGCGGGTTTAATTCCTCATTGAGTTCATGGAGCACCAGGGACACCATCTGGTCCCATGGATGCTGTGTTTTTCGCCTTGGAGAGAGCAGTTCTCACCTGAGCATTTGAGATGTTTGGGGGACTACAGTACTCTGGTATAGATATCTCTCCTTTTGGGGGGGAGGGATTTGCACTGAACCTGTCAGCCAGTATGTTGGCAATGTCTGTAGGTTCCGTGATTTTTACATCATTTTGCACTAATTCTGAGCATATCTGAGAGTTTCCTCCCAGGTTTCTAACATATCTTATAACTTGAATTATTAGGTTTTGTACTGTTAAGTATCTTACAACTTGAATTATTAGGTTTTTCTTCTTTATTTATTTACTTTTTTATTAAATTACTTTCCTGGAGCTTTTCTCCTCAGGTCTCCGCCAAAAAAGGGATCTCTTGGCCAAGCCGGACTAACCAGGTTAACAAATGTAACTATTTATTTACTTAAAGTACCTCACTGGACTATATGATGAGAGAAATTATGGAGATCTCTGAATAGGTGTGCCAGGCAGGTATGACTCTAATGGATCTATATTACAACGAACTCACAGGAGTCCGAACGTTGTAATACTGAACCCAAATGTTCGAAACCCAAAAACAGCAAAGCCACAGAACACAGATTTTTTTTTCACAAGGGGAAAAAAAAAAAAAAAATCAGTGGGCTATTTTCACGGCTTTGCTATTTCCTCCACTGTGGTGCAATCTCAAAGTTGGTATATTTAAGTAGGGGGGCACAGCCCCCCACATTAGTTTAAGTTTAAAGTGTACGTGTTTTTTTTTTGTTTTGTACTGGAACACCGATTTTTTTTTTCCCTTGGGGGTGGGGGGTGGGGGGTTGCTGTTCTGTGTTTTCATACTTTTTGAGTTTCGAACTTAACAGTTCAATATTACATTGTTTGAACTCCTGTGAGTTTGATGATGTAATATAGACCCGAATCTAACCCACAGTAACATCCTACCATCATGTTTGATGCCACAGTACCAACAAAAATTATTGGCTTCAACAATTGTCTTAGTTTCTGGTGTTGCAACAAAAGGATCCAATATCTGTCAGTCTGGGGAGACATGATCGGCAAACCATGATGCTTTGCTAGAGATGGTTTGCACTTGTCACCACTTGGCCGGCTTCCAGATATTGGCAAAAACGATCTACTCCCATAGTGCCTTTTTTAGGCAGTGCCAAGTTGTTAAACCCTCGAACAAAAATCACTCAACTACCTAAACGTATTGCTGCTCAATGCTGGGAATTTAAAAAACTGCACTCCCTGGAAGCACTCCTCACCTGGAGAATGCGGACATATGTGTAGTCACAGAAAAATGGTTCAGAACCATAGAAAGCACCCCAGCTATCAAAACTTACAATGCCTTTCATACATTTTGTTCTTCCTCAGCTCAGGATAAAACAAAGGAAGAAGGTGTCACAGTTTTTATAAAGGACAAGTACACTGCTAGACTGGTCCAACAACATGACTCACTTGTGCTACTCCATACCCAATTAACCATAGGTGTGACTCCCTTTCATATCCTTGCTAACTGCAGATCCTATAACAAGAGTATAGGAAAACACACCTCGTACCCAAACCTACTAGAATCTCTTAACATGCAGCCTAACACCATACTTATGGGTAACTTCAGCTACCCCTCCATAAACTGGGAGACTTGTACAACCCATAAAATTCACTTGCTCAGAGGTGTTTGGACTTTATCAATGCAAAAGCCCTGCAGCAACTAGTTAGCTCCCCAACTAGAGGTACAAATCTTAGACCTAGTACTCATGAACATGGGGGGATACTACTCCCTCGCATGCATTAACTCCTCCTTGGTAAGATCTGAGCACAAAATCATCTCCCTTAGTATTAAAACTAACCTAGAACCCCTAAACTCCAAACCTGTTAAGAACGTTGCTAAGGCCAATCATCAAACTAAGTGACAGCTTATTAAAATTCCAAATCCTTCAGAACCCAGACAATGCTGAAGCGTACTTTGAGTTGTACACAGAAGCACTGTACAACCACATTAAAGCTTCACAGAGGAGGCAGTACCCAACTCAAATCTATCATCACTGGTAAAAATAAGCCACCAAGGTGGACCCCTAGCATAAATATGATATTCAACAAAAGGAGAAAAATCCTCTCCAAAGCCAAGAAGGAACAGACAAATCAGTGCAAAAAGACACTCTGTGTACAATAAATTAGAGACCTGGTCAAGTCTGACAAAGTAAATTATGAGGCAAAGATAGCCTCCCAGGTTTAAGGTAATTAAAACAAGCCTTATTGTTATGTTCATAACCTCAGGGAAAACACTCAGCAATGTGTCAAGTTAATCATCATGAATGGCAACACTTGCACCCAGCCTGAAACTATAGCAAACCTGCTGGCCAAGTTCATATTAACCCCCCCTCCCCCAATCACCTCCTACCACACCCAAAGAAATACCAGAAACCATCCCCCTACCACATCCAAAGAAATACCGGAAACCATCCCCCTACCAGCCATTACAAGTGAAAAGGTCCTTGCCGCATGCACTAAAGCCAAAAATAGAGCATCCATGACATTTCAAGATGCTTCTTAAACAGCTTAAACCAAAATATATCAGGGCCACTAGAAACCTTCTTTAACTACAGCCTCTGAATGGACTTTGTCCCAGAGGAAAGGAGGACTGCAACAGTCATCCCTCTGCACAAGATGAGCCAGGGAACTACAGACCCATAAGCTTGACTAGTTGTATATGCAAGGCCATGGAGAGAATTTTCATGGAACTGATCAATAATGATATAGGAACCCTCCAGAAACATGACCAGATCTGATCTGGCTTTGTCAAAGGGAGGGCTTGCTTGTGCAATCGGGTGGACTTTGAGAAAATCACCAGGGCTATGGATGGGGGTAAAACAGTACACAACACTCATCTAGATCTGGCTAAAGCTTTCAATATTGAATGCACCTTTCAGGGATCATAGAAAAACAGAGCTGGGCATAACCCCATACATCTTCAGATGGCTAATCAACTGGCTCACTGACAGGAGACATGTCCGGATGGAGAGCCCACTTCTGATAAGAAACCGGTTACTAGTGGTGTCCTGCAAGGCCCAGTGTTGGGACCCCTCCTGTATATATTTCTCGGAAGTGAAGACTAATGTTTGGGATTTTTGGCTCACCAAGTTCACTGATGACTGTAAGCTGGGAGCATCACCGAACCCCCAAATAGTCATCCTACAAACAGGCCTAAAACCGACAAACAACTGGTACTAAAATCATAGCCTGAGACTAAATGCTAAACATGCATAATCATATCCTTTGGTAAATCAAAAATCCCTGTAAATTATAATATTGATAGCACACCCCTAAAAGTAGATTTAGTGGTGAGGGACCTAGGAATACAGACCACCTGGTAGCTACAGTAGTGACAAAATCCTTCTGTGTGGCTCATCTTATAAGTAAAGGCATGGCATCAAGATCAAACAAAAAAGTCATCATACTTTTATACTTGGCCCTAATTAGGCCCATAATAGAGTACAATGCTCCCTTCTACATGTACTTATCCAGGCATTTATACCAACTGGAGTGGCCCCAGAGGTTTTTCACTAAAAAAAAAAAGATACAAAGCATAAATATAAAAGCGTAGGACACATCTTATGCAGACTGACCAAAGGCTCTATCCGTTTACTCTACATCATATAGTTTACCGAGATGGGACTTGTGCATAACCTACAAGGCATTCTCTGATCAAACCCTGATGAAAATGCTACATATTGACAAGAAAAATTGTAGAAGGGACCTGAACCTTTTTTCTGACTAACAGAAGTTGATGGATAGACAGATGATTCATATCCCAAAGTCTGCCTAGTCTATGGAATAAGCTTCCCATCTTCATAAAACAAAGCACATCCCTTACTCAAGTCAAACAATAATTTAGATAAATGGATGGGGAACTGTAAATTCACTCCTGGGGTACTGGCCATGTTCCTTATGGACACAGGCAGTCTGTAAAATGACTCGGTGGCTACAACACCCAAAGACACCCTACCCTGATAATTCCCCAGATATGGAATGGGGTAGTAAGATGTCAGATCCTGGGTATTATTGGTTAGGCTTGTGCTTGGCTAATGGCACAAGATCCTTTAATCACCTATAACCCTATGGACAAAAAACCTATTGACCTGTTTTTTTCTTTCCCAATTAACTCTATTCTATTACCAAAGTTTCTGGGGTTTACAGTATGTTCAATGTGTCTAATTAACAATTATGAACTTGGCAAATGCCTACAAGGTTACCTACTCTTTTTGGATTTCACAAGGTGGAGGCGGCACCTTAAATGTCCAACTGCATGGAAATGCACAGGAGGAAAAAAGAAGCTGGACCTATAGGGATGATGCATGCATTTGTCGCATAACCCTTCTCTTGGGTTCAATGAGAAGCACTAGGCTAGCTGCCCTTGTGGCCTATTTTAAGCCTAACCAACTTCCCTTTTTGATCTTGACTTAGCCTATCCAGTTTGGTGTTTGACTGGCTTTACCCATTCCATGTATGATAATTATATATTAACTCTAGTAAGAATAACTACATAAGCCACTGGTTGCCACAATCAGCTGCAAGCAGTGGTCAGAGAAGGCTATACAGTCAGAGACTAGGCTCAAGACCTGGAAATTGACTGGGGAGAAAGCACAACAGTTTAAATTACTCAGGGTTTTAGAACGTCAGGAAAAAGACAAAATAGGTAGAGTTGAAGAATGGCAGCACCTTAAAACAGAGCGCTAAGGACTACAGAACAGATGCTGCCGATCAAGGCATGGAAGAAAGATAAACAAAGAAAGCTGGTGGTGGAATGCAGAAGTCCAGGAAGTCATCAAAACAAAGTACAGGAACAAATGGGAGATTGAGGCTAAGAGTGTAGTTGCGGTAGCAAAGAACAAGACATCAGAGGCACTCTACTAACTTATGGAAAATGACTCAGATGGCACAAACTTTTACCTGGCTGCAAGGCAAAGACAGAAAGATAAGGAAGACAGTCAGATAATCTTCATAAGGAATGCCAGCAACAACCTGCTCATCAGTCGCAGGACATCAAAGGCAGACTGAAGGAGCACTTCCAGCAGCTTCTGAATGAAGGAAACCCTGCCGACACTGTAATTTTCCAGGCACAGACTAAAATGAAAGAAGAGGAAGAGTCCATCCTAGTAGTAAAAACAGCACTAAGGAAAATGAATTCAGGGAAATCAGCAGGCTCAAATGAGGCCACAGCAGATATGATCAAGAAGTTTGGTGATGGGGAGAAATAGCAGTATGGATAAAGAGGCGCATCCCAGTTGACAAGAGAATAAAAAAATGCATTAAGACTTTTTTGGTTCTCAGGTAAAATTTTCTCCTCAATGTAAAGTTGAGGGGGTTGCCATATTGGGAAATAATACAGGGTGCAAGGAGAGATAGCTACAATTTGTGCAATCCTGAAGTAGAAATTATTAAGTAGGGTGGACAGGTACAGGAACACACACATGCATGTGCACGCACACACACGCTAAGAAAAATGAAGTTGTGCCAAGATGTTGCATTCCATGAACAGCTGATCTGAGCATTTTATTTTAAACTGGAATTCAGCAGTTATAGGTCCAGTTATTCATTGCCAACTCTCTTTTCAAGTTAACAGTAAGTGCCCTTGTAGATTATATCATTAAAAACATTAAATGTCTAGTTACAGGAAGTTATATCTCATGTAAGTTACAGATTTCTTGGAGTCCAGGTAAAGATCTCATGAATGACGGAACCACATCCAGTGAATGCATATTTACTGAGCATCCTGATGAAAATTTAGATGTTCCACGGTATCAGAAGTGCAGAAATATATTTGTACAACTGTAACGCAGGGCAGCTCTGATCAGTGCAGTGTCTGAACGATGTTAACATCACAAGACAACATTGACCTGAGCTGTGCCCAAATGTTGGTGACATCACGGGACTGCATTGACCTGCACTGTACCTGAATGCTGTGACATCACAGGACTACAACATAAGCAAACATCCCCCCCCCCCGCCACAAGTCATAAGTAGTTCACAAAGCTCTGTGCATCTTACAGCAAACATTCTACTTGTCAGCTTTGATAATATATGCACTTCCATAACAACATTAGAAGAGGTCACTAGTGCCATTATAGGCATCCATTAGTATAGAATACAATTCTGTAGGAAGGAATGGTCCAAAGAATCCAGTCCTGCTGCAGCAGTAGTCATTACAGTACAACAGGCCATTCTAACCACATCAATCACAAACTGGGAAGTGGACTGGTTATGGTGGTTAAAGTCAAACACAGTAGAAGGCCAACTCAGCAGTGGAGACCACATACTAAATTATTCAAGTCAGCAGGGCAAAGATGGCAATACAAACTTTCAAAAATGGTTAAAATCAAGCACTCTCTGCCTTCCCTTAAGTTCTAAAGAAAAGGCAAAGTAAAAATCAGAGGACAACAATTACAATATCAGAAGAGCTTGCTAGAGGGGATTTAAAGCCTCATTATATAAGTGAACAAATAGACCTCTCTGCTCCTCCTCAGGACAGCTAATCAGTTGTTATGCTGAACAAACCAACACCAAAGAGATGGCTATATTCAGTTTCCCTCTCAGCTGTCAATGAAGCCACACACACCATCACAGTAAAATCAAACAAAAGGGCTTCTTAATAAAGCTGTGTGACTTGCTCTTTATGAAACATCCCCACAGGCAAGCTAAATGTCAAACCTACTCCCTTAGATCTCATGCTCGGCTTATATGTAAAAAGAAAAATGGTCTTTCAACTCTTTGGCAGCTGCAGGAGCAATAAAGTCCTACTTCAGTAATTATCACAGTAACCTTTTACAACAACCTTTATCAGGACAGTCCCCACCTCCAGTCCCCAAAAACAATATGTGTATGAAAACCGAGCAAGTTTTTGCTACAATACAACATGCCTCAACCATGTGTATCCATAAGTAACAACTTCTGTAGGACCCATTCTTTAGGTGCAAACAAACCAGAGCACTTCAAAGAATTTGCTAGAAATAAATTTCTTTTTGGAGAGCATTTATTATTCCCATGCAATGAGAGCAAAGAGTATAAAATCGGCACTTTTCCATTCCTCAGGTCTAATAAATTTGACAGAATAGGATTTGTGTCAGAATACATTTTCTGAAGGATATGAAGTCGAACTTAAATGTATGTTATTATTTTGTGACTTCAAGCCTCTGAATTGATAGAAAACCACACATTTTAAGAGGAAACAGAAGTATGAGGCACAAATCTGGGCATTCTGCTATAAAATGTGAACAGTTCAGAGGTATGACATCAGTGTACATCATGTTTTAGGTATATATTTGCACACATTAATCTAGCAGCTTCCTGTAGTAATAGTTCTCTGGGAATACAAGTCCTTCACATTTATTTCAAGAACACTGACTGAAATACCAGCTGATGTCAGAAAAAAACATCCTGAACACTTCTATTTTTTTACTAATCATTGAGAAATGTGGGGGCCAACAGCATCAAAAGCAAGTCTAGGCAGCCATTAAAAATAAATATGTAAAGGCTGGCTTCAGTGCTGTCAGTATGCAGCACTCCTAACATACAATATGTAGGTTGTAGACAAATTGCACTTCCAGTAATGCAAAGGCTCCTCTAACATGCAATTAGCAAATGAATTCCCATCTACCTAATGTGGAGGGTATAAAAATGCAGACAAATTAAATATTTAGATAATACAAGGTCCTGAATTGATGGATACATTGTTCATCTCCAAAGCAGTCATTGCCGTTTATTGCCACTTAAGGGAAGTCAAAAGAACACCTGTACCATCTGAGGCTAAAAATTATATAAATTTTTTTAAAGACAGCTACAATTTGTCTCAAATATCTCAAGTGATCAATCTTCACACACAACCTTCAGAAAAACCTTTTCACCTGTTTGCAAGGTCTGTGAAATTGTACTCTGCCTTACAGCAGGTGTACATACAGGCCCACCTACCCTGCCATTTACTGTCCCACCCCAACACACCCCAAAGCAATCTGTGAGCATAGCCTTATACCTTATTCATTCCACCCGATTACTACTATCTTATGCAGTTGTTCCTTAATTAACATCGAAAAAATCTTCCAGAATTCATTCAACTTGTGTTTTCAACTGCCCCCCCCCCCCAACACAGCCTTGGGCAGCCCTTAGCCATTCTGTGATTAAAATCACCTCAGGCTTTCTCCCGTAGAACAAACGCATTCTGAAGTCCATCACCTGCATTTGCAATTTAAATAGTATAATCAAGATTATCACCTTATCTTGTCCCGAAACCTTTCATGAGTATACCACATTCTTCAGGTAAGTCCTCAGTAATTAAGGAGAATGCTGCTGGGGGGGGGGGGGGGCAACAGTGCTTCACATAGCTTAAGACAGCACCACTGTACATCTTTTCAATATCTTGCTCTTAGCAGATGGCATGACGTCTCACTATTAAATTGTCAGAGTCAAAGGACCCGAATGCAATCCTGACTTGCTCCTGGTGTTTTTGTGAAGTTTGCATGTTCTCTGTCTAAGCATCTTCTCCAGATACTCATGTCTTCCTGCCTTCCAAAAATGCTGCTGCCTAGCTAATCTGTAAACTGTCCATATACATGTCATCTAGATGTCTACCATCCCATGCATTTCAGACCACGGCTGAAAGAAAATCTGTGAAGGATCAGTTCATTTACATACTTACACAACAGCAGCTCCAGGGTGAAAGCTGATCACACCTTCATGCACAACATGTGCATTTTTTCAGGTAAAGGGATCCAACAGCCATGGCGACATTATGATTCTGGGTATCTGAGAGGGCCAGCAGACTAGTACATCAAACATTAAGTTCACATATGGCAGTTTGCACTGCCTGCCTTAGGGGCTTCTGGTGACCCAAGCTTAGGATATCAAAAGTAGTGCGTTTGATGGAGGAGATGCAATTTTGTTGGCAGTGTCCGTTTACCCAGGGGAGGGTCGTATGTGCTTTTGTAATTTCACCGAACCTCACGGAGCTTTGCACACTCTTCTCCCCCAACTTCCTCCATTTTCTGTCTCAACTCCTCCCTTTAAAATATAACGAAAGTGTCAAACAACTTGGACTTAAAGAAAATGCACTGCATTTGAGTTTTTCAGATCATGAATTGTAGAAATATTATACATAAAAACGCTCTTCGTTATTCATGACTTGCTCACTTTGTTGTATTGTTTGAGCAGCATCTCAGAAAAATGTTTTCTTCTCATAATAATTCTTGGACATAATGTAACTTCTGATTAAGTTTAATAATTATTATGATTGACTTCGTACATGTCTGATGTTGACATGGTGTATTTTTTTTTCTTTTGTTTGAGCTTTTCTTCTCAGGCTTCAACTAAAAATGGTCTTAGGCATATTCACTTAAACTAACAACCAAAAGCAAATCAGATAAATAATTAAAAATCAATCTAGGAGCCTTGGGAATGATTTTTATTACATCAGCATTTGAGAGTTATAATTTCATCTCTTCTATTACGTTATTCCAACTATTCACTCCCATCTATAGATTCATAGGTAGGTACTAGGCTATTGGCCCTAGGGCTTATATAAGCCTAGCCAAACGGTACCCTGGCTTTTGCCATCCAAGAAAATTATTTTCCTGTGCCCCTGTCAAGCAGATCCACAGAAGTGATCCCCGGGGTGAATTTCCTATCTCCCATCCAATCAAGATTTTTCTTGAAGAGTGCTAATGAGGAGCTCTGTTTGACATAGATAGGTAGTTTGTTCCAGAGTATGGGAACTCTCAGAGATAGGAATCTATCCCTCCAGCATGGTTCTGTTTATTGTGGTGACAAGGTTTAGGTCCCTAGAGCGTGTAGCTCGGAGGGATTGGGATTTCTTTACATGGAGCATATCCAACAGCTCTGGGTTTGGCATAGCTTTGTATGTTAGGCAGAGATTGCCTCTGAGTAGGCAATATGCGACAAGAGTAAAGCTGGAGTTTTTTTAGATGGTCTGCATAGGGCATCTGTTGGAGGCCGGTAATCCTCTTTGTGAAGTATTTCTGTGGCCTTTCCAGTTGTTGTAGATGTCTTATGAGGTACATACCAAAAGGGGCGTTGTACACTAACGGGTCTAATGAGTGATGAGTAGAGGGATCAATGACCTCTTTTTTTCCTGGATGAGAGACCTTTTGTGAGGAGATGTGCCACGTAGAAGGATTTCCTGACTACTGTGGCAATGTGATTATCAAAGGAGAGACTACTGTCCACCTGTGTCTCAAGGTCTCTCATCACACTTTCAGTCTTAAGTAGACTACCGCATATGTGGTAGTTCATGGGTACAGGGTTTTTACCAAAAAGGATGACAATGCACTTTTTGGCATTGAGCTTGAGGCCAGGGCTTTGACACCAGGCATCAGTCTCAGTGAGGCCCTTTTGTAGGATGTCCACATAGTTAGGAGATTTGATTATGGCTCCTAGTTTGCCGTCATCTGTGAACTTTGTTAGCCAAAGACCTTCTGTGTTAGTCTGTACTTCAGAGAAGTAGATACCAAACAGGCGAGGTCCTAGGACTGAACCCTGTGGTACTCCACTTGTCACTGGTCTGAACCCTGTGGTACTCCACTTGTCACTGGTCTGAAGTTGGATTTAGAGTTTGCTACTTTCACAGTGTGGGTTTTGTCAGTGAGCCAGTTGGCAACCCATCTTGTGACATAGTGATTTATACCTAGTTTAGTGAGTTTGTCTATAATTCCAGAGTGGGGGGTGGTGTTGAAAGCCTTGGTGAGATCTAGATATGCTGTGTGTACCACCTTACCCTCATCTACACCTTTGGTGAAATCCATCAAGTTTAGGAGACATGATCTGCCTTTTACAAACCTGAACTGGGTAAGGTCCAGAGTTTGGAGATTACCAATGTCAATGTCATAGTTTATAAATTCCACGATGATATGCTCCATCGCCTTGCAGACCAGGCTCATCAGGCTAATGGGGTGGTAGTTCCTGGGGTCCATGGTGGCTACCCCTTTGTGGAGTGGGATAACCATTGCTTTGCGCCATTCAGTGGGCACAAAGCTTGAGGTGAGGCTATAAACTGAACATGGTACTTAGGTGGGGTGCCAGTTCATTCTGTAGTTCATGTAGAACACAGCCTGGGATGTTTTCAGGTCCCATGGATGCTGTGTTCTTGGCTTTGGAGAGTGTGTTTTTTACCTGTGCAGCCATGATTACAGGTACTTTGCATTCTTCCAGTATAGAGATGGGCCCTTTAGGGGATGAGAGAGGGGAACCTATCTGCCAGGATGTTGGCAATATCAGTTGGTTCTGTATATTTAGTGCCATTGTGCTGTAACTCAGAACAGATCCGAGTGTTGCCATTGAGATTCTTGACATAGCTATAGAATGCTTTGTGGTGGTCTTTAGAATCAGTGGCGATTTTGTTTTCGTAACTAGCTTTGGAGGATTTTATGAGGGATCTCAGCTTCTTACTGAGGCTGACCACGGAGTTCCTCCAATCATGTGATTTTACTTTTGCAACAGTTTCTTTCGTCTGTTGTAGAGTTTGTTTATAGCAAGGGTCCACCAGATTGGCTTCCTTTTTTTGGAGGATAGCATCTTGGTTCTGTTAGGGATTCATGATCCATGCACTCGTGTAAGTGCTTATAAAGTGCAATTGTATAGGATTCAGCAGTCGTATCTCTATTGTCCATCAGCATGGGTGTTGTGAAGTTTACCACTTCTGTCTTAAGAAGCGTGAAGTTGGCTTTGGAGAAATGTTTTACGGTGGTTTCCCTAATGGGGGGTGGGGATGTCTAGGGTGGTTTGCTTGAGGTCGGATGTGACCAAAAAGGAATTGACCTCTGGTATGGAACACCGGTTGCCCATGTTGGCAATGACCAGGTCTAGGATATTGCTGCCCCTGGTGGGGGTGTGGATAAGTTGATCCAAAGGACTGGAATTTATGAATTCCAGAAAACGTTGCGCACAAGAGTTGGTACACTAGTAGTTTTCCCCAGTTAATGGTGGGGGTAGTTGAAATTGCCCATTATTAGGGTGTTAGGTTGTACCCTAATATTTTCCAGTGTATCAAGAAATGAGGAGTGGGAATCCTGGGGCATGGTGGGGGATCTGTAGCAAGCTACAATTTGCATTGCGGTCTTGCCTATGTTAATTATTTTTATCAAGTCTGACACCACTACATTCCAGTCCACATGTACATTTAAATTTGTACCCACAGTAGACTAAGCATATATGATGGTTACTGATGAAGCTGCCAGATCACCAAGAACCATTCAACCTGCACTCTGTTCTCTCATAGATTAGGAAAGAAAGATGTCATACAATAACTCCCTACCCTGCATAAGTGATGCCAATGCTAGGACATGAACGTTTCACAGCAGCTGGACATCTTTACTGACACACTGCACACATTACTCCTGGTCTCTCGAAGCATAAACCTCATTACAAGTCATTAGGCCACTCTGTTACATCAATAACTACATTCACGGAGCTTGTATGTTGCACTATATTAGTCTGTTATGGCAGACCAACGTTCCACTGCAATTTATCCCAGACAGTCAGATTCTGAACGCAGCAATCACAGTCTGTGTCAGGGAGTCAGTTACTTCTGCTGATAAGGTAATGTACCACAAGCGCATGCCCTGATAGGAATACAACTACACAGTATTTAGTGCTTAGATAAGGCAGTTTTCTAGAAATCCAATAATAAGAAGCATTGGGAACACATTATGGGGAGGGAGAAACTTTGCCTCTAGAACCACCTATTGTTATATCCCAAAAAGCTGCATCATCAGCACAATATAGGCAACCCTCCATAATGGAGTGAAAGGGAGGCAGTCAGAGCTGCAAGCAGTTTATCAGCCTTCCTAAAATTATACCGATTCGGGTTGATCCTGGGTGTCAGACACCACTGTTCCCGCTGGAACTACCACTAGACAACACCTTACAGGTTACAGATGCTAAAATAGTGGCCTAACCTGGGGAACTAAGCGATTATAACAAGAATTATTTTTGGTTGGAGGTGGGTATACCCCCCCCTTCAACATATATTGGTGGGGCAATACATATCAGCAAACTTAGAAGGTGAAACATTAAGCAATGCGACATACATCTTCTGGAATTTGGCATGATCAAAATTATAAAACTGAACTGACCTGCAACCCCTTAAAGATCTCCACGTCGTCATGCTTACTTTAAATTATCAAGTCATTTTGCCTACAGCATCCAAATACAGAGATAAGTATCTAATCAAACACTCCTAGAATATGCTATCAATGGGAAGAGTGCTTCACTGTGAAAATTAAGTAAAAATATTCCCAATGAGAAATAAACACACATCACTTACCTTGGCCTAGGGTCCTGCCCTTTTCTAAGTGTTTGGTGTTTACAAAAAAAACGTAAGTATCTGAACCAAATCCAGGCTGGCACTGTTCAGCTCCACTGTTTTCCTCACAATCTCCCCTCCAAACCTGGAAAACAAAATAGAAACGGTTTATAAAAATGTGGCAGTTAACAGTTTCCCTTAAGCAGAACAAACCATGAGGGCTCTGGCTTTAAAATCAGACTGAACAATCAGAAACATTTACAATTTGGAAGCATATTTAAAGATTTTATACAGAATTAAATTTTAGATAAAGGCAGGAAACTCTGCCATTCTGTGAACAGACAGTTGAGCGGTATGCCTACATGCTTGCATGATGAAACGGAGCGATCCCATGAATGGTGCATACTGACATTTTCTGTGGCATTAAAATCTAGACAAGAAATGTGAATATTAAAGCTTGCAAAGCTATATACTTGTCAGTTTTACACTAGTAAAGAAAGGTCTTCAGCAAAAATATAGTGGAATATGTAACTTATAATGTAAAATTGCAGGGCTTAGTAATGACATATTGGCTACCCAAACAAAATCCATCTACACAATATAGTGTCACACAAGGGTAAAGTTATAAACTTCCATATCAGTGCCACAAAACTTCCATGCTGCAATCCCATAAAAAACTGCCTTATTTCACTAGCACATCTCAATTATACAATTAAAGAATGTAATTATCATTCTGAACCTTATTTCTCAGACACATTTCTTACACTGCAGTATTTGGTTGCGTACATAGTGATATAAAGAACTTGTTTCTCTATGAAACTGTCTTATTTGCAGATTCTTCTTTACAAATTTTAATTTTATTTATACATCTGAAGTACATTCAATGCTGTCAATCTGAGCAAAATGTTGCCTTCAAAATGTATTTGTATACCATGAGCTATGTAGTGTACTGTTTCACTATGCCTTACACCCCTGCTATAAAGAGCATTCCCTTCCAACAAACCAGTAAATGAATCCATGCCAAATGGTGATTTTAGTCAAAATAATTCCTCTTTTAATCTCTCTGAAAAATCACACATACTATCTGATGGTTTGTGTTCACTGGTAAAACAACCACCTAGCAGAATCCATAACTCAGGATACTAGGCTCTTGCAGGTCAGCTTGATGCAGATTGTTCCAGAAAGAGGACAAAGTTGTCATCCAGTCACCTTCCCCGACTAAAGCAAGTTAGACCATTGACTACTTACTAACAGAGTTACTACCTACTTATCCAGAAAAAAATCCCATTGTACAGCTCACGGCACACTGCCAGCTACAACAAAGTCCAACAGACAAGTTCAGGACAGTATCCTGTGCCACATACCTTGATGGCCAAAAAGATAACCAAAAGGTATGACACCACTCATCTCATTAACACCTCTGTGGTGTGGAATACAGCACAGCTCTCACACCTCTCAGCAGCCTGCACACAGCTTGCACTCCTTGATCATTTTCTAAGAAAAGAATGTAAATATTTTGTGAACAGTAAAGATTATTAAAAGTGCAACAATAGCAGTGTTATCAGCAAGAAGTGTTTTTTTACAGTGATACATTCATTGTCTTTCCACAAATACTGTAATATATTATAAAGCACACAAACCCCAAATTATATTTTTGCTAAACTTCACAAATTCTCATATCATGGAAACTGTACAACCTAGACATATATTAGAGCACTTTTGTTAACCAGACATACAGATTTCACGTGACAACAAAAAATCCTTCTAGGAGTGCATGTTTATTCAGATATAATGCTTGACTTTACAATAATATGTATAATTAATAATATAAATAACATTGAATATTTCTAAAGGTGTACAACCTGCAGTGCAAATATCAAAAGATTTCACCTGATCTCAATTTGTATGACACTTGGGATTTTGAAATATTAAGTACTTATGGAAATTGTCACTTTTCATAATTACTAACAAATAACTAGCAATACCTCAGAACAGTGCTATATAAATGGGCATTGGCAGTGAGTATCCAGTCTCCCACCACAGCATATTGCACCGTATTACTAAACATGCACAGCTCTGTTATGAAAACATGAACACAAATATGAAAATACGAACAAGTGACCAATAGGAATTAATTTCTCTAATCCAAAACAGGGAAACCTAGTGTCAAAAGTGCACACTCTGCTGACCTATAAATCCAAAAAACTGCAGACACTGTAGGGGTGCAAAAGGTTCATAGGTAGGTACTAGGCTATCATCCCTGGGGCCTATACAAGCCCAGCCAAAAAAGGTACCCTGGCTTTTGCCAGCCAAAAAAATTATTTTCCTATGCCACTGTCGAGCAGAGCCACAGAGGTGATCCCCCGGGTGAATTTCCTATTTCCCACCCAATATTCAAAATTTTTCTTGAAGAGTGCTAATGAGGAGCTTTGTTTGATATAGATAGGTAGTTTATTCCAGAGTATGGGAAGCCTCTGGGACAGGAATCTATCCCTCCGGCATGTTCTGTTTAGGGACCTAAACCTTGTCACCACAATAGAGAGAGTGTGTACCTCGGAGGGATTGGGATTTCTTTAAGGGGAACATGTCCAACAGCTCTGGGTTTGACATAGCTTTGTATATGTTAGGCAGAGATCACCTCTGAGTAGGTGATATGCGACAGAGTAAAGCTGGAGTTGAGACCGTCTGCGTAGGGCATCTGTTTGAGGCCAGCAATTCTCTTTGTGAGGTATTTCTGTGGCCTTTCCAGCTATTGTAGATGTCTTGTGAGGTACATACCAAAAGGGACTCTATAATGGGTCTAATGAGTGATGAGTAGAGGGGACAATGACCTCTTTTTCTTGGATGAGAAACCTTTTGTGATGAGGTGTGCCACATAGAAGGATTTCCTCACTACTGTGGCGATGTGATTATCAAAGGAGAGACTACTGTCCACCTGTGTCCCAAGGTCTCATCACACTTTCGGTGGCAAGTATACTACCGCATATGTTGTAGTTCATGGGTACAGAGTTTTTACCAAAGGGGATGACAATGCACTTTTTGGCATTGAGCTTGAGGCCATGGCTTTGACACCAGGCATCTGTCTCAGTGAGGCCCTTTTATAGGATATCCACATCATTAGGAGTTTCGATTATGGCTCCTAGTTTGCAGTCATCTGTGAACTTAGTTAGCCAAAGACCTTCTGTGTTAGCCTGTACTTCAGAGAAGTAGATACCAAACAGGAGAGGACCCAGGACTGAACCCGGTGGTACTCCACTTGTCACTGGTCTGAAGTCAGATTTGGAGTCTGCTACTTTCACAGTGTGGGTCCTCGTCAGTGAGCCAGTTGGCAACCCATCTTGTGACATAGGGATTTATACCTAGTTTAGTGAGTTTATCTATAATTCCAGAGTGGGGGATGGTGTCAAAAGCCTTGGCAAGATCTAGATAGGCTGTGTGAACCACCTTACCCTTGTCTACGGCTTTGGTGACAGCTTCAAATAAGTCCATCAGGTTTAGGAGACATGATCTGCCTTTTACAAACCTGAACTGGGTGGGGTCCAGAGTTTGGAGATTACCAATGTCTTTGTTTATAAGTTCCAAGACCTTGCAGACCAGGCTAGTCAGGCTAATGGGGCAGTAGTTCCCAGGGTCTGTGGTGGCCCCCCCTTGTGGAGTGGGATAACAGTCGCTGTGTGCCATTCAGCAGGTACATAGCCTGAGCTGAAGCTATGATTGAACATGGTACTTGGGTGGGGTACCAGTTCGTTCTGTAGTTCATGTAGAATGCAGCCTGGGATGCTGTCTGGTCCCATGGATGCTGGGTTCTTGGCTTTGGAGAGTGTGGTTTTTACCTGTGTAGCCATGATTACAGGAACTTTGTATTCTTCCGGTATAGAGATGGGCTTTTTAGGGGGTGAGAGGGGGGTAAAGTTAGCTCTGAACCTATCTGCCAGGATGTTGGCAATATCAGTTGGTTCTGTATATTTAGTGCCATGGTGCTGTAACTCAGAGCAAATCTGAGTGTTGCCATTGAGATCCTTGACATAGCTATAGAATGCTTTGTGTGGTCTTTAGAATCATAGGCAATTTTGTTTTTGTAACTAGCTTTTGAGGATTTTCAGGGATCGCAGCTTCTTCCTGAGGCTGACCAGGGAGCTCCTCCACTCCTTGGATTTTACTCTTTTTGCAACTGTGTCGTCCTTCTGTTGTACAGTTAGTTTATGGCAGGGGACCACCAGATTGGCTTTCTTTTTTGGAGGATAGCGTCTTGGTTCTATTTGGGATAGCATGATCCATGCACTCATGTAAGTGCTTATAAAGTGCTATTGTGTAGGATTCAGTAGTCGTACCTGTATTGTCCATCTGCATAGACCATAAAACTCTTAACGAGCAGCAGTAAAAGAACCAGCCTTTAACGTATACAAATTAATTCTCTACTGCAGCACATCCTAGATTAACAAGTTTGCCATTTTGTTTATAACTCCCTGCACTTTGTAGTACTGCCTATTATTAGCTAGTGAGTCGCTTAGTTAAGGAAGCCAGACCCAGAAGAGTTCTGGGCACCATAAAGAACTATGGGTGTGAACTGAAAATGTAAAAAAGGCTTTCTAGATTTGAATGAGTTAAATACCTCATACACCTGGCAAAATAGCTCATCAATTCCACCACACTGGTCATTTCTACAAAATACTTCCACACTGTAGGCGACTTGTGCCTGGCCTACAGAGCAGTCTCATACCCTGCTTTAATGGAAATGCTGCACATCCACAAATCAAATGGGACAAGAGTCAGTTGCTCCAAGGACCTTAACAGGACATGCTGGAGAAACAGATGTCTCCTAGAAGTTGCCACTCCTCCGGAACAACAGATGTCTCCTAGAAGTTGCCACTCCTCCGGAACAACAGATGTCTCCTAGAAGTTGCCACTCCTCCGGAACAACAGATGTCTCCTAGAAGTTGCCACTCCTCCGGAACAACAGATGTCTCCTAGAAGTTGCCACTCCTCCGGAACAACAGATGTCTCCTAGAAGTTGCCACTCCTCCGGAACAACAGATGTCTCCTAGAAGTTGCCACTCCTCCGGAACAACAGATGTCTCCTAGAAGTTGCCACTCCTCCGGAACAACAGATGTCTCCTAGAAGTTGCCACTCCTCCGGAACAACAGATGTCTCCTAGAAGTTGCCACTCCTCCGGAACAACAGATGTCTCCTAGAAGTTGCCACTCCTCCGGAACAACAGATGTCTCCTAGAAGTTGCCACTCCTCCGGAACAACATGTCTCCTAGAAGTTGCCACTCCTCCGGAACAGATGTCTCCTAGAAGTTGCCACTCCTCTGGAACAAATTCCCAATTCATGTAAAACAGAACTCCTCAATGACCCTATTTAAGCATAACTTGGAGAACTAGATGTGAAACTGTAAATTTACCTCTGGGGTTTCACCTATGTCTCTCCTGGACAGGGGCAGCAGGTGCCGATCTTAAAATTCACCTTGCTAATCCAGACTAGACTATATACCTTGTTCTATAAGGGAACAAGGGCATAACATGGGTAGGCTTGTAAAGGCCCTAGGGCCAATAGCCTAATTACCTCCTATGATTACTTCCAAGGTAAAGCATCATCTTTGTGCTCTCCAAAGATAAATGCACACCTTCTCTTATATCATTTTTCCTACTATTGACCAGGCATTTGTAAGCCTAGCCGTGCAAACCAAATGTGTCCACAAGTTATATTTTAGACATTTATATTGGGGTCACTGTTGGTTATGACATGATTTACTGACATCCTCGTGCCTATGTGGCACCAGACTAGGGATGCATTTTCTATTTCTCATCCAGTGATCCAAGTTATGCTTAAATAAGGTTAGAGGGGACTTTGTTTCACATGGATGGGGGGCCTATTCCAGGAAAACTGGAATTTTGAGATACGTACCTGTCTCTCCATCTTGTCCTGTTTATATGTTGCAACATTTAGTCTTTAAATGTAGTAGTTCTGATGCTGTTTGTCTTGCAGATGTGCAAAAGGTTCAGAGCGGGGTCCAGGGATACCCTGCATACCAGGACAGACTGCCACTCAGAAGTCTGTAGGAGACCAAGTATATTGATAGCGCTTTGAGGCAATCTACATATAACATGGTTTATGCCCTGTATTCTTTTTGTAAGAAACCACTGCAGACATTCCAGTTGCTGCAAGTATCTGTCAGGTACATACTGAAGGGGGCATTATACCAAATGATGGGTCTGATAAGGGCACAGTATAGTGGTACATGGACTTCCCTGGACCTAGATGCCATGCCCTTACTTATAAGTTGAGCAACACAGAAAAATGTCCTTATTACCCTGGACACATGTTGGTCGAGGGCCAGGTTACCATCTACATGTGATCCCTGACTAGTAGGTCTACTCTTACAGGTGTTTGTCAATAATGTAGTTGCCTGGGGTTACCAACTTTACAGAAATGTGCTACAATACATTTCCTGGCACTGAGTTTTAAGCCATGCCTTTGGCACCAGTCACTTGCCAGTGTTAGACCCTCTGGTAAGATATTTGCATCTAGGTGGGATCTATAACTACTCCCAGTTTGGGCTAATCTATCTGCAAACTTGGACAGCTAGAGGCCTTTGACATTGGCCTTAACTTTCAAGTAGAGGCCAGAAAGAGGAGCAGGGCCAGCACAGAGCCACGAGCCTTAGCAATGTCAAGGCAGGCAGTACAAACTGTTTAACCCTCATCCATTGCTTTAGTGACCTTTTCAAAGACTCTCACCAGGTTCAGTAGGCATGTCCTTCCTTTGATAAATACAAACTGGGGTGAAGCCAGTGTCTGGAGGTTCCCTGTATCTTTGTTGATTATTTTCAAGAGAATTCTTCCCATGGTTTTACATACAAGACTAATGGGTCAATAGTTTCTGGGATCTGTTGACTGTCAGCCATTAAGAAGGGGGATAACTACTGCAATCTTCCATTCTCGCGGCATAAAGCCCGTTTTGAAACTATAGTTAAATAATAACTCCAATGGCTCTGACAGGTTATATTTTAGACTATTCAGGAGGCATCCCAGGATATTACTGGGGCCCAGTGAGTATGTGTTCTTGTCTTTAGTGAGAGAGTGTAGCCAGGACATGCACCATTTATAGTTGGAGGCATTATGGTTTGAAGATATTTCTTGGGGGCATGTCTGATGGTAAGTGGGGAGTAAAGCTGGAACCAAATTTCTCAGCTAGCAGATTTGCTATATCGCCCAGCTCAGTGAATATGACACAAATGACCACCAGTTCACTACACTGCTCTGTGCCGACTTTGAGGTTTCTGACATTGCTGAAGAAGACCTTATGGTTGTCTTTTGCCTGGAAGGCTGTCTTGACTTCAAAATAGGATTGATTGGACTTAAAGGAGTTACCCTTCCTGATTTTGGCCACAATTGTTTTCCTTTCGTAGTATAACCTAATTTGGGATGCCACCAGGGTGGTTTGTTTCTGGAATTTATTTTGGGCCTACTTCTGGCAAGCACAGCAAACTATATGGCCATTTACATGGTTGTACAGTTTCTGTGAATAATTCTGTATAGGCCGCTGTGTTCTTAGACTTTGGAGGGGCATTGAATTTGGACGTACTATTGCTTGATAAAAGGTAGCCTGCCTTGGAATACTTCCTATTACTGGGTTTACTGCAGTTAGAGAGTTGATTTTTATTTCAAAAGGAGACCGCTTTATGGTTGGAACTTACCAAGTAGGATGCAACACTGGGGTAGGGAGCAGCATTGTTCCATATGTGTCGAGTATGAGGTCCAGTATTTTGGAACCTCTTGTGGGCATATGCACTAAATGGTCAACAGTGTTTGTATTAATGAAGTCTATGAATCTCTGTCCCTGCAGATTTGAGGCTGTACAGTATTCCCAGTCTACAGATGGGAAATTAGAGTCCCTCATCTGCAAGTTGTTAGGTTAGAGGTTGAGTGTCTTCAGTAGGTCTGTATGCACAATGAGTTTTTTGGGACATAGAGGGTGACCTATAGCTTGCTAGGATATGGTGAAGGAATTTTATCTACAGTGACCTGCACATGGACAAACTCCAGTGCATCATCCTGTTTAACCAACCTAGGAGGTCTGCTTGTTATTGATGTATATCAAGACCCCTCCACCTTTACTCTCCATCTGTGAAGCTACTAGTCTAAAAAATGTGGAAGGTTCTGAAACCTTGCAATGCTGGGGTATTCCCTGCACCTTTAAATCAAGTCTCAGTAAGCAGAGGTTTATATTTCTCCAGAGTGAGAAGGGCTTGGAGGGACTGCAGCTTATTGTTTAGGCTCCTGGTATCAAGCAGCAACACTTTTGGGTTCAGATAAGTTGATTTTGCTATGGTTGGCAGGTTTGTCAATTCGCCGATGCCTAAAAAATGCTCTATGGCAAATAAAAGTTTTAGCCAGCATTCAAAAGCCTAAAGGGAGCAGGTGCAGGCCATCCTTGGTAAAGCAACATTATCCGTTAGCCATGTCTTCTGATACTGGCAAGTACTGAATCCCATTTAAATTACAGCAGAAAGGCAGCCAATTGTTAAAAATCAAACCATCATTTGTTTGTACTGTGCCATCATCCTTGGTGAAGGTAATATTCTGCTAAACGCAAGGCTCATAGCAGCCTGACACTCAGTCAGAAAGATCCATCTTTTCATACAGTCTAGGGAGGTACGTCTCCGGTCATTTATATTTACCTGGAATCATACTGCTATCTGTGGTGCATGGACTCAATTGTGAACGTAATTTGGCAGATTCTGGCTCCAGATAAGCAAATCAGTTATCTTCTCTTTGTTCAATGGTTAGAAGCGGCATCAGTACATCTTACAATGAGACCCTATGATGAGGGTCCACGAAAGCGTGTTCGCTTGCCTTATGGGCATTGTATTTGCAGCTTCACAGTGTGGCAGAATGGGTGGTGTTCGGTGTTGCTTTTGGGTTATATAGAACTCTACTCAGTCCCATGATCTCATCACCAGTTCAGATTTACTGACCGTTCTACACAACGTTCCATAATCATACTACCACTTCAGGATTCACTGACTGTAGTCCTACACAAACTATAGCAGAAAACAAAATCTGATAAAAAAATGTAAGTCCGTGACCGCAGTCGTCGCAGCTATGATAATCCAAACCAAAAAAAAAAAAAAGAGAGACTTCATTAGTATAACAAAAATCATAAAAAAGCAGTTGAAATACGGTCATTCAATTACATTTCCACCAATCAAATGTGGTCATTAATTAACTCCATGGAAACCGATGAATATTTAAAAGAACCTCGCTAGTATAATTACAACTCTGACATAATAAAATAAAATATTATGATGTAAACCTATATGTATTTTTTTTTTAATATATATATATATATATACATATATATACATACATACATACATATATACATACACACACATTATATATATATATATATATATATATATATATATATATATATATATATATATATATATTAGGTTAATATATACTGTTCTGTTATTACAGTTACTGTATTTTACTTCCTTTTTCGTGTAAAGCTGGCACACTGGAAGATGCATCATTCAAGCCTGGGGGAACATCGCAGCTAACCTAAACTGCCGTTCTGTTTCTTTTTTTCTTTAAAATCTTTTTCCAGTCTCCTCCCCTGGCATAGAGTTCAATAATTTCCAAAATCCCAAATAACTGTAAAAAGTTCGAACAAACTTGGGAATGTTTATATAATGCACCATTTTGTTTCCCATTCCTAATATCATTTACATGCCCATGTATTCTACATCTTAGGGGGCACTCAGCCTTAACTACATAAAAATAAACACATGTGGCACAGATACTTAAACTACCCTACATGTCCTGCAATTACCTTTTTTAAAATAAACTCTACTGTGCATTCTATTATTCAGGGCGATTGGATCTTTCCTTAAAAATAAAGTAACATTGATTGCAAGCTCCACACGGTCTGGTACAGGCATGTATTATACATGGAGAATTTATTTTATTTTTCAAACGTTTAAAGTTTGCTCCTGTACTATACACAAATCTAGGTGCTTTACCCACCTTATCAAAAATATCTTTATATATTGCTTTTTAAAAAATACACATAGTAAAATAAAATATTATGATGTAAACCTATGTTCAAGTTTTAATTATCCTAGCCAGGTTTTTTTAAAATATTCACTGTTTTTTGATGGAGTTAATTAAAGACCACATTTGCTTTGTGGATATGTAATAGAATGACAGTATTTAAACTGCTTCTTTATGATTTTTTTTTTTATTCTGATGAAGTCTCTTTTACTGAGATGAAAGCACTCAATAACTGTGCTAAGACTGGTTTGGATTATAGTAGCTGCGATTGGGTCTCTCGGACTTTATACATTTTTATTATTACTCCTATACAAGGTCTCATGATCACATTACTAGTTCAGATTTATTGACTGTTCTATACAAGGTCCCACGATCGTACTACCAGTTCAGATCTACTAACTGGTCGTTTTATACAAGGTTCCCTCCATACACCCCACAGTCCCATGGCAGATGTGCGAGTGCTATGGTGGTGTAAACTCCATGCACCACAGAAGAAGTGGACACTAAATGCAGCCATTCCTTGACCTACAATGTAGTTTCTTCCCTGTAAAATGATACACACTTTCACACCACCTGGGTCTGCATAAAATCTCAAAGTAAGAAACTTGCCTCCCTGGCTGTCACATCACATCACCTACTGCATTTTAAAAATTCTAGACCAAAAAAAGCCTTCAAATCCAAGTGTTTGCGGTCCTGCCATATGCTTCACTACTGGAGCCATGCAATTTTTGACTTCCCGGTGCTGCAGACTTCCTGAAGATACATGTTATCTCTGTCACCTCAGATAAGTGAAAGGCTGAAAAGAAATGGCACAAAATGCAACACTTCTGGATAATGGAAGGAATGACTGTGGGAAAAGGAAACTTAATACTCAAGACAGCTTGAAGCAAACACTTTGAGTCCTCATTACAGAGTCTGTAAAGGATGAGAACACAAGCACACGAGTCACTGGAAAAAAAAGTGAGCAGGGATTCTGACCTCTGCCATTCTATACGGATGGAAAAGCACTCCTGCAGAGGAGGGTAGGGCATTCGAGCCTCACCTTGTGGGGAAGCAGGCTGCACTGTGGGTGAAAGAATGCCAAGCCTAAAATGTTGGTATGTTTGCCCTTTTCAGCACATTTAGAATACAACAAAATAATAATTAGCAGTAGCTACACATTGTGTTAAATATAATACGGATACAAGTTTAAAATATAGTTTCCAGTACGTACCCATATTTGTTCTTTAAAGTGTATTCATTTTGTAGCTCTTAATCTATACCTTTTAAATTCACAAAAGAAGCAAAGCTGTGAACCCAGTTATTCTCATTTCTTTTGAAACAGAAGATTAAAGAAAAAACTGTTTTGCTGAAAGGCTGTTGAAGTCTCAGATTTCACGTAATGTTTAGTTTTACTTGCACATTCCTTTTGTTACTAATTGTGTGAACTTGTCTGTTCATTTGAAGTTCCTCAGTACACACACATTAACTACTACTCATAAAACACTCCTTTTCTTTCACCTCTTACAACTTCCCATCTCCAACTTTGTTGGAAGGCACGTCAGTTTTTCTTTGCTTGGTTTAGTAGTAAGCACAGATACAGAGGCATGTCAAACCAGAGGTTAGTCCTTCAATGGAGGTTCCTAATTGGAGACGTAATGAAAGTGTGCTGCTCAGCCTTCAAGCATTAAAAAAACCCTAGAACTGGCCTTTAAAAATGATAGCAGACCGTCAAAGAGGAGCGTGTTCTTATTTTTCAGAAAAGTTGTCCTTTATTAACCATACCTTCTACAGTTTAGAGAGAATGAATCGTTGCATATGCTATTATTTATAATTTGTCATTTGCTAACTGGGTTAGTCCAACTGCGCCAATGGCCCGTTTTCAGTGGAGACCCAAAGAGAAAAGCTCCAAAGTTACAGACTAAAGTATTACATACACAATATACAAAACAGTTAACATGTTCAGTAAACAGATATGCAAGCCAAAACTAAAGTGCTTATCTGGAAAAGGAGAGTGAAACAAGCATTTCCTTAGGACAGCCGAGCAAAAACAAGGAAGCTTTCTCAAAGCAGCGAGTGGTGACACAAGGCAACGTACTCGGGGATAAAGACGGGTAGAGGACTATACTTAGTTTAGGATTATTTTATGAATTTACAAAGTAAATCACCATAAGCAGGCCTGACTTTATGAGGATCAATGTAAATCAGAGAGGTGCCAGGCAGAAGCCAAAATCAGAACGCCGTGCCTAAATCACAGTAGTTAAAGTCATGATCAGGCCTGAAAATAGGTACATTCCTCCAAAATAAGGAGGGTTGACAGGCCTGAATGAAAGCAAGATACAGAAACCAAAATTATTCAAGAATATTTTTGAAATGCAATCTTTGGGTTAAAAGAACAGCATGAAATACTGTGATGCTAAACAAGCTCCCATAGAAACTACACAGCATGTCAAGAAACATTTAGTTGCAGACCTTAACCCTTGCTCACTGTTTACCTGTACAGATTTACTAAAGACACTTCTTGAAATAACTGTGACTCAGCTCAGTGTGCCTCACAAGACACCAAATAAAACAAAACCTGCTTTTTGGGTTTCTTTTCTTCCGTAGAAGAGAAGTCAGATTGCAAATTTTTTTTTTTTTTTTTTAAATAAGGACACATCCATACTGGATACCTGCCTGCAGAAAAATGCCAACATAACTCCTATATTTTCACTTGTATTGAGCTAACAGAAGTTCACAATTCACAAGAATCCCTTGTGAGGCCACAATGTTCAAACATATCATGCCAAGGTACGAAATCCTTGAGGCCACAATGTTCACACGGATCTTGCCAATGCACATGATATTTCAGCCTTAGCAAATCAAATGGGCCTAATCAACTCACTGGACATAAGCTCAGTTTTGTAACATCTGTAAAAACTGCACATTACAGCTCTGCACAAGAGTAGCAAAAACTGTGCAACACAATTAAATTAATCCATCTACTCCATCTCAGAATGCCCTAGAAATGGTGTCTAATCTTAAAAAAGCAATGAAATGACAGCAAGCACATAACTTCTGAATCAAACAAATCCAGAATGCAAAACATCTGCACGGTGTCCTGACCATTATCTCGGTTAGATCAGTGAGTATACATTAAGTAAAGGGTTTCAAAGCCTTCATTCCAGCCTTCCTGGTTAAACCATGGAAGCTACCAAGTCTTGGGGTGATCCCTGGTTCCGACAGCATTTGATCCATCGTTTACTTTAATATTTTGGGGATATGCAAGGTGTGAGGTACAGCATGGCACACCCTTAGGTTTTTCTGCATCACCTGCATAAGTACACCTAGTACTGCACTGTTGGATTTATCATAAGCCTCGTGTCCTGGACCACCCAGCACCAGTTGGGAACTTTAGAGTTTCATATTTACTCCTCATGTTCCTTCATCCACCTCTAATTCCCCAGTACAGGTAACAGGAATGATCACATATAAATAGTAAAGGGTATATTACACCAATAAAAATCTGAAGAGAGAAACATTTGTTCCAAAGACACATCTCCTATTACCTGCAGTTAGTTAACAGTCACATTACTCAAGAGTACAACATTACCAAATACCTCTTGCATGTTTAAACACAGAAAATTCCCAAACACTTCATGCATAAAATTAAATAAGGGCAAAAAAATACAGATAGGAACTTCCAGAGAACCTTGTAAATGCTACAATATGCATTAAAAATGTTAGCAGAGTGATTTTTTTTTATTATATATTAGTAAACGCCATGTGATCTTCAACATAATTTCGGAAAAGTTCATTTTGATGATCACATGGAATTTATTAAAGTTTCACACACACTACTGTCATTTGACAAAAGATTGTAGGAAGTACTGGTCTGTGGAAAACATTTACTCCATACAGTGACAAGAGAACATTGATATACAAGGGAAAGTGTTTACATGGGTATGTTTATACCCCAAGCAGACTCCAAAGAATTTTTCCTCAGCTAGATTGCAAATGCTGGTGGTGTGATGGGAAAGAGAGGTGAACGGAAACATACATGGAAACATAGTTTTAGGAGTGTAATCAGTTGGCAAACTTAAATAATTCCCTGCAGACCAGTCTGTCAAATACTGGGTGAGCAGATTGGTATAACTAAGGAAAGGGTTTTGTGAGCTACATTATGGATTCAGAACGCCTAGACAATAGTAAGGCCTTGAGTTTAATTCCTGTGGCTGCCAAAAAAGCAATTACTAGAAAATGTAAATAAAGTTTAAACAACCCAAACTGGAAGTGGGATGGTTAGAAAAGAAAAAAAAAGAGCAGATTACATTAAAAATGGGAACTGCACGAACAATAAATGCAGAAAAATGTTTTAGAGAAGGAATTAGGTTTAAGAGAAGGCAGGAATTGAATGAGCTATGTAATGTTCGACTGACAATGACTATACAAAAGATTCTAAATGATGGATAATGTCTGTAACTGAAAATGTCAGTATGGTTTGTTTTCATTTATATAAATGCACAATTACTTATAAGTGATAATTCAATAAAGATGCTTTTATTAAAAAAAATAATAACTTCCATTTTCTGTTGTTACAATAAATAAATGCATCTCTGTTGCTGTTAGAGGTGGCTCTATCACTAGACAGCCCAGGTAGTTGCCTAGGGCCCTACTGGCCGGGGGGTTTAAATTAAAACAAAAGTCTTCTTTAAGAGCATTTGCTTTTAAGAACACCCTCTGTATGGAACATTTACATCTCATCATGGGCCACACACACTGATGCTTACTTTTTCTTCTAGCCCATGTCTGTGAGAGGAATTTAAACACACAACTATTACTGCTTCTCGCAGGATGTTAACACTAAAGTAAGGTACGTGCGTGTACAAAAATGCCCTACTTAGGGGCAGTATGTTAGTTAATTTAACCAGGCTCAAACCTGGTACCTTAGTTACAAGAGAGACAAGAGCCTGAATCCTCTACACCAACTACCAAGCTATGAGCTTCAGTGCATTTTCAAGGAACTGTGAGCTTCAAGTGAAAATAAGTTTACTGGTGCTCATGCTAAGTTGGTTTTCAATGTGCAACTGTTTTGTTTAGCAACTGGTTATCACGGTTTGTGCTAGAGAATTTCAAAGCAGTGTTAGTAGCACAACAGGTAGCATACTTGCTTTTGATGCAGAAGGCTTTGGGTTCTACTCCCACACCATGTAGATGGATTGCTGATACTGTGCTATTTAAAAGGCATGGGGTGTAATGCTACAGTCCTGAATGTGTCCTCCCTTTCCATTAGATGCCTTGTAAATATGAACCTATTGTCAGTTTGCCATCCATTCCCTATTAGCATTATATATCTCCATATATGGGTCTAGTTCACTTGACCTAAAACTCATTTGATTGACAACTATTTTACTACCACTCAATTGACCTAAATTTCATTTGACTGACTTGTAGGTTTTCCTTCACCTGTGACTTGCTTATGATAAAAAGAATTACTGTAACTTAGTGCTGACTGTTAGAATGTTGATAGTCATGTAGAAAGTAGTGTTGTAGCATTTCTAAATGTGGGTTTGTCTCTCTACATTTTTATGGGAAGTATTTAAAGTAATTTGGAGAAGGTTTTGCGAGTTCCCAGCAATAGTGGCAGTATGTAGAGTACTGTAAGACAAGTTAAAGGTATATGCCCTTTTCCCCACTGTAGTGCAATCCTTGAGTTAGTATATACAATTAGAGGGTGTGGGGGGCACAGCACCCTACATTAGGGGGTGTGGGTGGCATAGCTCCCCCCATCTAGTTTGGTTGTACATTGTCCCGTTTCTGTAACAGGTAAGTAAGTAGATTTTTAAGTTTTGGAAAGGGTTAGTTATTGGTGTTCCAAATGTGCTTGTCTATGGATTAAGATTTAGTATGTTGAAATTCAGCATTGTAAGCTGCCGGTGAAATGTGAGTCAATCAAATGAGTTGTCAGTCAAATGAAATTTAGATCAACTGGGTGTCAGTCAAATAAGTTTTAGGTCAAGTGAAGTAGATCCATATATGTGCGCGTGTGTGTGTAATAAATATAACATAGGCAATTTATTCTTCAAGGGCTGAAGGCACTGAATTTGTAAATGAAACACTGAAATATAAAGTTATTTGCAGATCTCTTTAATGTTGCATTATTCAGGTGACTTACTTCTGCAGAAATTAGGCATATTGACTGATATTGGTGGAATGTAACATCAGAAGTCTAAGTGGCCTTTTATGGTTGAAATGTTCCGAAATGGGTAGTTTTGCCATTATTGGTTTACAGATTTTGTTTCATTGTTTACTGGGAAAAATGCTCAAAACTAGAAATTTAAAACACGCTCTAATAAGTGGTGCTGTATTATACAGGGGATATAATTTAATACAATCAGGAAGGTGAATCAAAGAACACAAAAATGTATGCATGGTCCTAAAAATGTGTGCATGGGGGCTATGGTTTGAAAACAGCCCAAAGGTAAAAAATCTTCCACTGGCCAGATTCATTGAAACTCTTATTCAAAGAAAATGTGAGTCAACTTACTGTTAATTCTAAGTCTGTTTTCATTACAAGATTGTATTGTTTTGTTTAACAAATGTCCATCAGTCTTTGTGCTATAAGATTTGAAACTGAACTTTTAAAATTAAATCAAAATATCTGTAATCATTGCAGAAGTAAAGAAAATGCTATGCAGCCTGACAGGTTTGAACAGTGTTTACGGTAACTGGGGAGAAAACAGCCAAATAATGGGATACTGCAATGGGTGAGGGAGGTCCATTACCCTGCCTAGGCACCATTCGACTGTGACCTGGCTCTGGTTGCTGTAATACAAAGTGATTCAGCATCAATGTCAAAATATACAGCTGCTTGAAAATCTCAGAAAAGGCAACCTAATTAAAAAAGCTATCCCACGTCATGTGAGAACTGTGATGGTTTCTCTCTGCAGCAGCCATGCACAGTGGCTGTTCAGATGAAATGGAGGTCTGTAAGGAAGCCAAGGACAGTAACCCACCTGATGTGAGGTCTGTAAGGAAGCCAAGGACAGTAAACCACTTGATGTAAGTGTGCTATTTAAAAACATAGCCCAAACGTTTTCGTTCTACACAGCAACTGGTTTATTACACTTATGATTATATGGGAGTATAGGCTCACTCCAACTACTGGAAGAGAGTAAAATTTAAAATGCACCAATGTAGTGTGTCTGTATAACCTCTTCAGAACCATGTACCAATGTATTGTGTGTCTGCATAACCTCTTCAGAAGCATTTCCCACAGCAATCTCACAGTCTGACCTTTAGGTATGGGAAAATGTTGGCAAATAAACTAGATTTTTATTGCTGTAAAACTGCAAAATTCTCAAATAAAAGGCTCACTGCTTCTGTTCATTAAAATTCAACTTTATTGGGGTGGGAGGTGGGGTCAAAACTCATGCCATTAGTGGAGATTTGAACCCCTGTCATATTATACACTATGGGAATTTTTGCAACATGATAATGCACAGTTATTTCTTCCCTCAAATAGGAGTGCAAACCTAAACCTATCAACACTATGAGCAGAAAGTGTGTGTGTGTGTGTGTGTGTGTGTGTGTGTGTGTGTGTGGGTTCTTTTGTTGTACTCTGCCGATCAATGCTTTGCAACTGGCGACATGAAGTTAACAAATTTTTCTCAGTCTGGATGAGGTCTAGTCATGTCTGGACTCAGCATTAGTGCACGTGATGATTTAAAATACTTAACGAGAAGTGAAATGATCCTTCCTTGACACTTTTTTGGTAGGTCAGTCAAATCGACTGGCATGTTTTTAATGGTGGGAAGAAACTGAAATAACGGAAGAAAACTCAGACATTGAAAAACCTTGCAAAACTCCACAGTAGCCTGAAATACATAAATCTTAGCAGCACACCACTAAACAAAGCAGCTGTCCACATGCATGACCTGAAAAGAGATCTGGAAATTGTCATAAGAAACACATTATTGCATCCACCTGCTAAAAATAGGTTTTCTTCCTCTACAGTACCATGCATAACTTGCCAGATTGTATGATTCCCATCAGAAGGGCGAGAATAGTCCTTCTCTTACTGCAGAATGAAACTTCCGCCTACAGTGCGTCCATCATTCAGATCTGCATTTGGCTCACCACTAAGCAGGAGAGGTATCCTTCCCTGCTTTGGACTAGTGGGACCACATGGTCTTATTTAAATTTGTTAACCAGATATGTAATGGAAACCAAGGTCCATTTCCAGGGAAGACATGAGGGAATAAAATCCCCGCAGATGCAAGTACAAGTAACAGAAGAACAGCTTTTAACAAAATCAAATGGTGGATCTGCAGGTAAAACACAACGCGTCATACACTACCTTACACAAGTACAAGTAACAGTAGAACAGCTTTTAACAAAATCAAATGGTGGATCTGCAGGTAAAACACAACGCGTCATACAACGCGTCATACACTACCTTACACAAGTACAAGTAACAGTAGAACAGCTTTTAACAAAATCAAATGGGTGGATCTACAGATAAACACAACGCATCATACAACGCGTCATACACTACCTTACACAAGTACAAGTAACAGTAGAACAGCTTTTAACAAAATCAAATGGTGGATCTGCAGGTAAAACACAACGCGTCATACAACGCGTCATACACTACCTTACAGAGTCCACAAGGGCTATCAAAAACGTTTGCACAAGGATGCTGGGTTGCATTGGTAGGGTACTGCAATGACTGAGGATTTGTGCATCTGTTTGTGATAACAGGTGAGATGATCTGAAGGAAACTTTGACGGTAGAAGTGGAATTCACATCTCTAAATTTGTTTGGACAAAATACAGATGAGAAGCTAGAATCCCCATCATCTTAACTGGTAGGAAGCATAAAAGTACCTAAAGTTTAGACTTGGGCTGTAAAATATTATGGGTATGGGACAGCAGGGTACATGTCAACCCACCAGCATGCGATATTCACTCAAAGTATCAAAAAACATCAGAGCTGGGCAGATTAAAATACAATTTAACTTCTGCTCAGGTGCAAGGGTAGAAGAATCACTCTAGCAGTCATACATTTAGCATGGACACATTTCTGCTTACTTAAAATAAAATACTTGTTATAAATTATTTAAGCTATAACTGAAACTAATCTCATATAAAAAAGATACAAATTCTAAACACTACAAAACACAAATCATGCAAGACTTCTCCATCTCTCCCAGTTTGCCCCTTCACTGCAAATAGTACACATTCTACTATTCCATCCCCCATAACTTTCCCAGTTTTAAATGCCTCTTTTTTTCCTTTTTCTTTCTCCCTTCAGGTCTACATCCAAACCTTAAAAACAGATATTTCATACATTCTCTATTACACATATAACTGCTATGATTAATACTTTATTGCATTATAATGTATTTTTATTTGTACCCATAATGCACCTGAAAACATTCCATTGTTACTAGTGCTCTGTCCCGATTAACAAGCTGAAGTCTTGATCATTTCTGCTTCATTCATGTCATTCGCTTAAAATGTCTGTATCTGGTGCACAGCATTTGTATACAGTGTATGTTTTGACTTCTCCTTTCAGCTTTTGCAGTTAGGGGTCACCACAGTAGAACAATAATCTAATATAATATCTGGCAATGATGCAATCTGCTCTAATATAGAACAGCTGCTTACAGTGTATGCCTCCCTGCTGTTCTGGTCACTTGCCAATATATTCTCAAAAAATTCCCCTAAACTGACTGTTCACACTCAGAGTTTCCCCCAAGTACAACTTAGACCCCTCCATTTCTGACAACTACCACCAAGCCATTTTGCCCACTGACAAAGGCATGATTCTCCCATTCTGCCCATTCATCTGCTGGCTGTTCAGCTTAAACAGGGTTCTGGGACTACAGTCAGTGCTCTGAGTACAGCCCCCTAGGATAGACAAAAAAGTAACTCAATGACTGGTGGTTACATCAATTATCACCGTTGTAAACTTTCCTTTTATCCAGTACCAGCAGTTACAGTCTATAACCGTGTACATTATAAATGGACTTTTTCACCGTAAGTAAACAATCTAGGAGGGTTTCCACAACCCTGTGCTGTTCCATCACCATTTGGTTAGGTCTTTCCACAAGTACATTATTCCACAGGCCAAAGGCATCTGACATCTTGTCTTCAGTACTGAAGTCAGACATGTATGTTGAATTTTTATTCGTAAAATCACAGACACTGGAAAAGTGTTTCCGAATATCTGCACTGTCAACATGTGGAAGAGGGGTATTTACAACTTTAGAACAAATATGGTAGTTTACCTGGCTAGATGGGACTCTTGTTCAGCCCTGAATATTGGTAAGACCGAATATGTTAAATAAAAAGTATACATAAACACATTTACAGAGTTCTGAAATAGGATGATAGATGTATGTTGTCATGACATCAGACCTGATACGTTTCCAACTTCAGTTTAAGTTTTTAATCTTAGAAGAGATAATAGGCCACTGTATATGGTGTTGACTGGAAGAATCATTTGCTGCATCAAGAAATGATTGGACAGTTGCAGGATGATGTCATTAGACCTCCTGGTTTAAATGAAAATTTCTATTTGTAGTGAACAGAAGAAAATATTGCAAGCTGTGTAATTCTTAATATCTGCATCACATTTAAGTGTTTTGTTTTTTATTGCTTCTAATTTTTAATATCTGCATCACATTTAAGTGTTTTGTTTTTTATTGCTTCTAATTTTTTAGTTTTAACATTTTTTTTCAAAAGGTTTTTAAAGAGAGAATACATGTTGTGACATATTTTGGTTCTGTGGAAGTCATTTAATGAATGGAGAAACGCATATAACCAACACATTTTATTAAAAAGCTGAGTTTTTTTTTTAATTAATTCTCTGAGTCTTCTTGGTGATTTTGGTTGATTTTGTAGCTTTCTATTCCAGTGTAGTTGTGCCATCCCAGGAGTTCGTGTTTTTAAAGGATTATAGGGCAACCCATAAATACTTGGGTGAATGTGTTTTTTCCTCCAATTGTCGATGGTTTATTTGCTATCGAAGCATCACAGTGATTTTTGTACTGAAATACATGCAGGTAAAAAAGCACATTTCAAAATCTGTATTGCCTTAATATCCTTGCTAACAAAAATGAAGGCAATGTAGATGAACTCAAGATTGTGGCAAGTCAGAAAAATGTAACAAAACCAGATTAGCATGACACACTTGGACCCATATTGGGTGCTGCACCATAATTTTCCTTTCCTAACGACCATTAAAACACAACGCAAGAACCCCTGAGGAGGAAAACAGACACACCGCCTATCCCAGACCTGTGTGTGTGTGTGTGTCTGTCATACACACACGTGTATGCAGTTCTGGGTCATGAGGCCACATACAGTAGCCGCTTGATTTCTGCTTGTGGCTTCATAGTGATTTAAATTGAAGAAGATATTAGTTTTGGTGTTCTTCTCCTTTATTTAATCTGCTCATCAATAAATAGTTGTTTAATGTAAGAATAAAAAATGGTATTTATACAAACTTGTACTAAACTTTTACTGTAGACAGAAAATTAGTGGCCAGCTACAACATGCTTTGCAAGCATACCAACACACACACTGATTTAATGTCCCCCTGTAGAAGCAAAACTGGAAAAGTCTGTGTGCTGTCCAACAGCTTTACTTTATTTCTGTGTTGGGATGCCAGTGGTGTAAAAGCTACAGATTAGTGCAATATGGACAGACAACCACAGACCTTACTCAAAGTTAACTACAAGGGATTCTAGGGGCTTCCCAGTTGTTCAGGCATTGGTCAGTCACAATGTGCAGTCCAAACTGCCTTGTTTCTGTAAGCGAGAATGTCTCTCTCCTTTGAGGTCTGTCACACGCTGGTCATGGAAAAAAAAAAAAGCAGAACTGCTGAAAATATTGAAGCTGGTGTATTAACATCCTTTGTTTTACTTATTACTTGTTAACCTTGTTGTGACAAGTATGAACACCTTTTCAGGTGAAGCACAAATTAAAAGGCAATAAACACTGCAGTTACAGGATTTGACAACAGCGAACAGAACAGATAAGAAAAAAAAGCAAATTAAATCTAAAATGGAAAATAAGACCTATGAATGAAAACACTACAAATGTTTGAATCGTAACACACATTCTGATGTCACAAACACAAACAAGCAACCTTAAAAAAGGTCCAAGAAGCACACTGATATTCTATAAATGTACAATCAAGTGAGCTAGGCGAGTGAAATGGTATTTGTGTGACTAAGTGAAATATATAAAATTTAAGTTCTTTAATAAAATTACAGGTGGTAATATTTATATTTCAAAGGATCAGACTACAGTGTTAATACTGGTGCTATTGATGCAAACACTATGGGGTACATAACATTTTACATAGGTCATGCTTGCCTGTCAGTTGCACTAAGATTTAATCTCCACTGAAAATTCATTTTTTAATTTAATATTTTGTTGCAATTTTATAGTAGAACATTTAAAACATTAGCACAATAATAATAAATATAATAATATGAATGCTCTATATTGTAACTGACTTAAAAATGCTAAATGAGATCTATAAAGAAAGGTATACCAACTCCGAAATAATGAATTTTCCGGTAAATAATGAGACAGAAATTTGCTTACATTATGACATCAAAGCCAACATTAAATGAAAGTTATTTCTCAACAAACAAATAATTAGAATTTAGTTATCTTAAGCAATGGCACTGCACTATAACACAATGGTGGCTCTAATACAAGATGTTTAGTTAAGACGAATTCGCACAGACAGCCACCAAGGTCCTTTAACAGAAACTTTTCAAGTAGAAAGCCGCATACAAGTTTGTTCTCTAAAAATTTCTGTTTCAATAGCCATAGTTTACATTGCAGCAAGAATTACTCATAAAAGCCATCCAGGGAATCAGAAATAAAGACTAGACTAGTTGAAAATTCTGGTTGAGCCACAGGGTTGATGTGAATACATGGTTTCAGTAACACAAACAGACTGAAGCCTACAGGCAAACTGAGCTACCACCCACAACAAACAACATTCCAGCTACTACAACAGAGAAATGAAAATGCAAATGTTCACAAGGCGAGTAAGAAATTAGACAAAGTCAGTTATAAAAAACAAGACTGGTTTATGCAAGTAGAAAAACTCTGTTCAATCTATACAACAAAGCACTCGGGAAAGAGTAATTGTGTAGCCAGATGACAAACTCCTGCTCTGTCAGTTACTGTTTATTGCTGCGATAGCAAGTACAGGCATAAACTCATAACAGTCTACTTAAAAAACAAAAATCCCACTAGATGTGCGGTATGGATATATGTTAACATACATACAAACAAGCATTTCTCTGTGTTGCAGCCTTTCCCTTGATCAATTCATACAGTACAAAATATAAAGGTCTGTGCGAGTGCACTGCAAAGAAAAGGAGGTGGGAGAAAAAATACTAAAAGTAAAAAATGTACTGTATGAAGTAAAAACACGTGCAAGCAACACCCAGAATGATACAATACAAATGTCTGCATTAATAAATCTTCCATGTGTCTATAAACACACACATTTATATATCACTAATCATTCTTAAATGGATTAACAAAACGCAGAAGTTAAATTGTAACCCTACAACTTTCACATCATCCTTTCTGTGGGTATATATGTTCATATTACAGCACATCTAAAAATGATTTTGTGAATAACCTTGTTAGATACACAAACAAGAAAGTGACAAGTGTTCAGCATTTCATTGTTATATAGCAGGAAAGGGGATACATTCCATGATGCCAGGTTACAATAAAAATCTGAACGTCCTGCTGACACCATTACAATTTCCATTTAATTTGATTATTCATTTTACAGACTATTTGCTACACATTTTTTCCCCTTTGGAAATCTAGCTTATATTTGATGCCTAATACACAATATAAAAATACTGCTCAAATACTTCAAGTGTGCATCATGAGAAATTTAAAAAGTCTGTGTTGCTTGCTGCTAGACATTATAGAATATTTAAAAGAGTTAAAGTTTTTTTTTTTTAACCAAGCTCCATAGTATAAAATACCGAGTTATATTAGTTCATACAAAGAACACATTTTAACCATCCTGTGAAATGTCTAGTTGAAGATTGTTGGTAAGCTCTTAGGAAGTGTCGCACACTTTTCCCCATTTGGTCCACATTCTGGAGATGGGTGCTGTCTGAGAGAAATGCTGACAGGGTCACTACATCGGTGCACATAACATGTTCATATTTTCATACGTCACACAAATTGGTTATGGCTTTCCTGTTGACCCCCACAGAAATCAAAATACATTGAAAACAAGTGACTAGACACCTGTATAAAAGGATCCCACTAAAAGGCATGTGTTGGTAGTCCTGGGAGAAGAATTTATACCTGCATTCCAGTTACACAGATGTTACACAGATGTTTTCAAAGCAACAGCCAAGAGCGGTGGTGAGGGGGCACACCTGTGCTACACCCCACTCTTTTGGATGCATTTTGTATAAGCGATCAGTGAAGTGTGAGGGTGTCCTCAGTACAACAGTTAGATAACCCTCAGACCATGGTCATATGTAATAACAAAGGTGGGTCACTGACAAAGTCGGGTACAAATGAGACAGCGCCCAGCTACAAAAGCTATCAAACCCTTCTTATTCAAAATCAATAAATAAAAAACTGGGCTGCAAACTTACGATCCCTAGCCTGGCTAATACAACTCGATTAAAATGTTAATATCGGCAGCAAAAACTTCAAGTATCACGCAGGAAAACCAATGAACCAAATAATAAATCATCTAGCTTTTTAACAAATATTTCGTTAGCATAGAGTGAAGCACATCCGTAATAGGACAGTAAACGGTCAGCACTTGTGGCTAACACCACACCTAAGTGCTGCCCCAAGGACCTCTGCAGCTACAACATAGAGCTCACCTGCGTTATCAGAAGTACAAGTCCCAGCAGCAGCAGGAGGCGAACCCGCGCACTCCCCATCAGTGACAAACTCCTTTCCGGTTTCAGAAACGGTTGTGATCTCCCGGGGGTCCTGTGCGAACTTACTGCCGTTTGCTTTATTTCACCGGTTCTGCTTCAGCTGTTCTAAGTCACCGATACAAAATAAGACTCGAAGTGCTAATCCTGCAGTCCGTCTGAAGTATCACTAAACACTAAGCAGCTCCGGTCCGAGCAGCTCCCTTTAGTCCGTGACGTTTTGATGGGAGGGGTCGGGAGCCCCGCCCTGCAAGGTGTGCGCTGCACCTTCTCACTCGCGCCCAGGTGACATGCCTGCAGGTAGAGCCGCAGACCGAAACCACCTCCCGTTTATTTCCTCGTTAGTCTCCGCCAGCCTGGATCTTAGTAAGTGGGAGGTGATGTCAGCGCACTCAAAGGCACTAGAGTTTCACAAAGGGCAAGTCGTTGCTTCGTGTGCCTACAGGGCTGTTTTAAGGGGCTTTTGTGTGTGTGTGTGTGTGTGTGTGTGTGTGTGTGTGTGTGTTAGATGGGCCGGAAATCAGGGATTTTCTGAACTTTCCAGCGTATCTCTTTACATTTCCAAAATTCTACAAAGATATTTATCACATAGTTTTGATCTGTTCCTTATACAAGTTGTCATTTTCTGACAAATCACTGAGAATTGCAATCAGTAAAATAATGAGTGACAGCTGAGTTTCAGACTCTTAATCAGTTACTAAACGCACACTAAAGCAAATTACATTACTGTAACAGGGCAATTTAACATTTGTCCCAGATTGTGGGCATTCATCTCCCCCATTTTTGGGGGATTTGTGAAGAATTTTTACTCTTTAAAGCACTGAGACATATGCTCTTCATGCCTTATATCCTGCAGACATGTAGTAAAAGAAACCAACTAACCAGCTTCTAAAAGCTCTGCCCCTCAGCTGTCACCACCTTCACTCTTAATGCTGATACAAGGGAAATCATCAGTAAGAGTGAAGACCCCTTTTTTTTTTTTTGGTAGAATTTTTATTAATTTTATAAAAAAATGAGAAAAACAACTAAGCGATATATACCAAAACATACTATTATCAACAATACAGAGGACTACTATATTTAAACAATGAGTTATAATCACTGTCCATTTTCATGATAAAGTAGGCCTACTTCCTGTAAAGTTTAAATAGTTGTTTTAACTTTCTCCACTCTTTATAGGATCATAGATTACTAGGCTAATGGCCATGGGGCCCTTACAAGCCTTGCCAAGAGTTTATCCCCAAAAAAGAAACCTCAATCAACACTTGTCACCCTGTCAATGAAGGACACAAGTGAAACCCTTGGGACAAATTTGTGGTTTCCCATCCACTCATCAAGGTTGCGCCTGAAGACGGTCAGCGACGTACTTTATTTGACATGTATGGGGAGTCTGTTCCAGAGACGGTGCAGCCTCTGGGAGCCAAACCTCTCTCTCCAGCAGGTTTTGTTAATGTCACATATTATATTTAGGACTTTTTATTGGGTAATGCACGATGAAATAGACTTAATATGGAGCATCTCTAGTAAAGAAGGATCTGAGATTGCCTTGTAGGTGAGACAAGGATCACCTCTGAGCAATCTGTACGATAGATTCCCTCTAGGCTAATGACCTGTGGGACCTTTCTGAGGCTCGTCAAGTTTTCCTGGAACAATAATGATGTCCTGCATCCAAAGAAGACATTAAGAGCCAGGAGTTTATAAGGTACCTTTGTCCATTACGGACATAGATGCCAGGCCCAGTGTAAACTTCCTATTCCCCATCCACTGGTCTAGGTTGCACTTTAAACTGAGTAATAGATAAACTCAGATTCACATGGATGGAAAGCCTGTTCCATAGGAGAGGCAGTCTGTGGGAAACATATCTGTCTGTCCAGCATGTTCAGTTTAAGTCACAGACAAAGTTTAGGTCTTTAGACCTTGTATTTCTGGTACTGTTTGATTTATGAATATGCAGGAGATACAGAAGTGTGGGGTCTGCGGATGCCTTGTAAGCCAGGCATAGATCACCCCTCAGCAATCTATAAGGCACTGAATAGAGGGAAAGGGCTTTAAGGTGCTCTGCATAAGGCAGGTGTGTTATGCCTTGTATTTTTTTCTAAGGAATCTCTGAGGTCATTCTAGTTGCTGCATATGCCTGGTCAGGTACATACCAAAGGGAGCATTGTACTCTATGATTGGTCTGATAATGATGTCTTTGGACCTAGATGTCATGCCCCCACATATAAGATGCACAACATAAAAGGATTTCCTCACCACTGTGGCTAAATGGTGGTTGAAGGTAAGACTACTGTCTACATGTCCTGGTCTGCAAGGCCATGGAATGTATCATCATGGAACTTATAAACAAAGACATTGGTAATCTCCAAACTCTGGACCCCACCCAGTTCAGGTTTGTAAAAGGCAGATCATGTCTCCTAAACCTGATAGACTTCTTTGAAGCAGTCACCAAAGCCGTAGACAAGGGTAAGGTGGTTCACACAGCCTATCTAGATCTTGCCAAGGCTTTCGACAACATCCCCCACTCTGGAATTATAGATAAACTCACTAAACTAGGTATAAATCCCTATGTCACAAGATGGGTTGCCAGCTGGCTCACTGACAGAACCCACACTGTGAAAGTAGCAGACTCCAAATCCGACTTCAGACCAGTGACAAGTGAAGTACCACAGGATTCAGTCCTGGGTCCTCTCCTGTTTGGTATCTACTTCTCTGAAGTACAGGCTAACACAGAAGGTCTTTGGCTAATAACATTCGCAGATGACTGCAAACTAGGAGCCATAATCGAAACTCCTAACAATCCTACAAAAGGGCCTCACTGAGACAGATGCCTGGTGTCAAAGCCATGGCTTCAAGCTCAGTGCCAAAAAGTGCATTGTCATCCCCTTAGGTAAGAACTCTGTACCCATGAACTACAACATAGGCGGTAGTATACTAAAGTATGATAAGAGACCTTGGGACACAGGTGGATAGTAGTCTCTCCTTTGATAATCACATCGCCACAGTAGTCAGGAAATCCTTCAAAGTGGCACACCTCATCACAAAAGGTTTCTCATCCAGAAAAAAAGAGGTCATTGTTCCCCTCTACTCATCACTCATTAGACCCATTATAGAGTACAACGCCCTTTTTGGTATGCACCTCACAAGACATCTACAACAACTGGAAAGGCTGCAGAAATACTTCACAAAGAGGATTACTGGCCTCAAACAGATGCCCTATGCAGACCGTCTCAAAAAACTTCAGCTTTACTCCATCGCATATCGCCTACTCAGAGGTTATCTTTGCCTAACATACAAAGCTATGTCACACCCAGAGCTGTTGGACATGCTCCACTTAAAGAAATCCCAATCCCTCCGAGCTACACACTCTAGGGACCTAAACCTTGTCACCACAACAGACAGAACATGTTGGAGGGATAGATTTCTGTCCCAGAGACTTCCCATACTCTGGAATAAACTACCTATCTATATTAAACAAAGCTCCTCATTAGCACTCTTCAAGAAAAATCTTGAATATTGGATGGGAAATAGGAATTCACCCCGGGGATCACCTCTGTGGCTCTGCTCGACAGTGGCACAGGAAAATAATTTTCTTGGGTGGAAAAAGCCAGGATACCTTTTTAGCTGGGCTTGTATAGGCACCAGGGCTGATAGCCTAGTACCTACCTATGAACTATGAACTTATATGTACCCTGATCCCTGACCACTGGACTGACTCTTAGGAATGCATTATCAACATAATAATTAGCTGGGATCGTTGACTTCCCAAAGGGTAAAATTATGCATTTCTTAGCACTGAGCTTAAGACAATGGCTTTGGCACCATTTATTAGTCAGAGATAGACCTTGAAGAATGCTAGTGTCTGCAAGGGAGTTGATGATAACCCCCAGCGTGCAATTAACTGCAAACTTAGTCAGGCATAAACCTTCAGCATTTGCTTCCATTTCAGAGAAATAAATGCCAGAAAGGAGCAGGTCAAGTACTGAGGCCTCGGGGTCTCCACTACTGACTGGCCTCGTGGTGGAGGTGGCTTCACCTATTTTGACCTCTTAGGTCCTATCAATGAGCCAATTGGCTATCAAGCAGGTGATAAAAGGGTTTATACCTAAATTAGTGAGCTTGTCTATAATGCTTGACTTGGGTATTGTATCAAAAGCCTTGGCCAGGTTTTGGTAAGCTGTGTGCACAATCTTGCCTTCATCCAATGCTTTGATGATCCTCTCAAAAAAGTCCACCAGATTTAATAGGCATGACCCTCCTTTAACAAAGCCAAACTGTGATGGGTCCAGCATTTACAGGTTGCCTATGTCCTCATTTAATATGTCCAGGATGATTCTTTACATGGCCTTACATATGAGGCTGGTCAGACTTATGGGCCTGTAGTTACCAGGATCAGTGGTTGGACGTCCTTTGTGCAGGGGAATGACTGCAGCCATCTTCTATTCCTTGGGCACAAAACCTGACTGTAGGCGCCAGTTGAAAAGTGATTCAAGTGGACCAGAGAGGTCATGTTTCATGTTATTCATTAAGCATCCTGCGAATGTTATTGGGGTCCACTGATGCAGTATTTGGCCTTGGGAAGTACAATGATGACCTGTTCCCTAGTAATAGTTGGGGGGATTGTAGAATGCACTATTTCCTTTAGAATATTGGGGGAGTGGGGGGAGAAATTTGAGTGGAACCTATCAGTCAAAAGGTTGGCAATGGCCTCTGGTTCAATTGTGGGTAATACCATTTATAATAAGCTCTGTGCAATGTTGCATATTTCCCCTGATGTTACGGACATAGCTGTAAAAAGCTTTGTGTTTGCCCTTTACCTGAGAAACATTTTTTTCTTCAAATTTAGACTATTACTAATTAACACTCTTAGATGCCTGTTTAGATTGGGCAAAGGGCTTTTAGTAAGTATGGATTTTTTCCTTCTATGCTTGGCCAAGATTTTTTTCTTTTGTTGTATAACCGATTGATATTCTGATTCCACCTGGGTGGCTTGTATTTTGAGTTTGTCTTATTCATAATATGAATGAGCACAACTTGCTCTATACAGCTATCAATAGGGCTGTACAGGAATTTTTGTAACTAACTCAGCATATGCTATAGTATTTACTGGGTTTAACTGTTCTTGGAATTTAGCCAAGTGTCACTTAGTAGAGAGAGGTTAGCCTTGGAATAGTTCCTAAAGTTGTTTCTCTGGATCTCTGGATTTAATTTTTCTTTCAAGCAGTACTGACTTATGGTCAGATCTGATCAGCTTAGACATTACATTGGGTGACGAACATTGGCCTACCATGTTTATGAGTACAAGGTCAAAGATGTTTGTACCCCCGTAGGAGAATAGACCAACTGTTCCAGGATGTTGGTAGTAACAAAGTTTAGGAATAACTGGACTTATGCATTAGAGGTGGTGCAGGATTCCCAGCCTATAGGGGGGCAGTTGAGATCCCCTATGAAGATTATATTGGGTTGAATGGTGAGGGACTTTAGTACATTGAGATAGATAGTATGGGTTTCCTGGAACTTGGAGGGCGAACTAAAGATTGCAAGGGTATGCTGTAAGACCCTGTTACAAATATCTATAGGAAAGAAGCTCAGACTAGTAGATTTCTCCATAGTTGCAGCATGTATCCTTTTCATGTTTTTAAAGGGATAGTTAAAAGCCAATATATGAGAGTGAGCAGACTGACCACAGATGCAATTATGTAATCAGCAGTGGGACATGTTAAGGCAAGAATTTTAAATGAGTGGGTATGATGAAGGACTTGAACAAAGCATCTAACTATGTAACTAATGATTATTGTAACTATGTAACTAATGATCACTGTAACTAATGATCACTGTAACTATGTAACTAATGATCATTGTAACTATGTAAATAGTGATCACTGTAACTATGTAACTAATGATCATTGTAACCATGTAACTAATGATAACTGTAACTATGTAACTAATGATCACTGTAACTATGCAACTAATGATCACTGTAACTATGTAAATAATGATCACTGTAACTATGTAACTAATGATCATTGTAACTATGTAACTAATGATCACTGTAACTATGTAACTAATGATCACTGTAACTATGTAACTAATGATCACTGTAACTATGCAACTAATGATCACTGTAACTATGTAACTAATGATCATTGTAACTATGTAACTAATGATCACTGTAACTATGTAACTAATGATCACTAACTATGTAACTAATGATCATTGTAACTATGTAATTAACGATCACTGTAACTATGTAAATAATGATCATTGTAACTAGGTAACTAATGATAACTGTAACTAGGTAACTAATGATCATTGTAACTATGTAACTAATGATCACTGTAACTATGTAACTAATGATCACTGTAACTATATAACTAATGATCATTGTAACTATGTAACTAATGATCACTGTAACTATGTAACTAATGATCATTGTAACTATGTAACTAATGATCCCTGTAACTATGTAAGTAACGATCATTGTAACTATGTAACTAACGATCACTGTAACTATGTAAATAATGATCATTGTAACTATGTAACTAATGATTACTGTAACTATGTAACTAATGATCACTGTAACTATGTAACTAATGATCACTGTAACTATGTAAATAATGATCACTGTAACTATGTAACTAATGATCATTGTAACTATGTAACTAATGATCATTGTAACTATGTAATTAATGATCACTGTAACTATGTAACTAATGATCACTGTAACTATGTAACTAATGATCATTGTAACTAATGATAATTGTAACTATGTAACTGATGATCACTGTAACTATGTAACTAATGATCACTGTAACTATGTAACTAACGATCACTGTAACTATGTAACTAATGCTCACTGTAACTATGTAGCTAATGATCATTGTAACTATGTAACTAATGATTACTGTAACTATGTAATGGATGATCACTGTAACTATGTCACTAATGATCATTGTAAGTATATAACTAATGGTCACTGTAAGTATGTAACTAACGATCACTGTAACTATGTAACTAATGAAAGAGATGGTAGAGCCAAACCATATTTATTGTCAGAACATCTACAGACTAATCAAAGTTGTAATAATAACACTAAGTTTAGGTACATCATGAAATATAGTGTTAATACTAGTTGTGTTATTGATATTGTATGGAGAAATTGGGACATACTAACTGCTATGCCAGAATTGGGTAAAATAATATGCACATCTCCCAGTTTTACTTTTAAGAAATTCTCTAACCTGAAACAGAACATATGATCTAAAGGAATACATGAAAAGAAGGACCAATCCATTATAATTAAAAGAAAAGGCATTGTTCCATGCTATAATTATGTGAGTATCCATAAACAAAGCATATTTATGAAGCTGATTGCTTTTCTACTTGTAACACAGAAAATCTGGTTTATTTAACTGTGTGCTCAACATGCACTACTTTCTATATAGGTAAATCTAATAGAAATTTTAAGGAAAGAATTTCTGAACATCTTTCAGAAATTAGAAGGCATATACTTATTAATTCCTTGTCTCAGCATATTCATAACAATGGTACGGACCATACATTTACATTTAGAGTAATACAAAAGACATTTTTTAACAGAAGAGGTGGTGATGTTCTAAA
>NC_056742.1:500175048-500190048 GCF_019279795.1 Protopterus annectens
CTATCATGTTTTTCCTGGAACATACTGCAGTATGAAATCATATTAGTTTTACACTCCCTAGACAGATGTGGAACTGACATTTTGGCATATTCTTCAAAGCTCATTTCTGTCCACTTCTTAACCTTATTCTAAATGAGAAATAAAATAACTATTGTGTAATCTATACATCATTTACACATACCTCTGGTGAGAAAACTGCTTTACAGCCTAAATAAATCCAATTTAATGTCTGCATAATTGTCCAACAATCTAAAAATTATGGTGTACATGGACTGTGGTGTTTGGACCTGGTCCTTTACCCACCACTAAATGCAATATTTTAATTTAATCATTTTAAATCTGATATCCTTAATTGGATGCTCACCAGGGGTAAAGCTTCTGAACTAACAGCACCAGTACTAAACAGATTAAATATAAAAAGGCATACAGACATGATCCAGTAAACAACTTCCTAATGCAATATGGCCAGAAGAGTATGCAGGAAATATGCACTGCTGTCCTGGGTATGGGTCTGTCCTAGGCACAGCCCTGAATAGCCACTCAGTGAAGACCCCACTAAGCAAAATCTTTGGCCTAGCTCTGCTGACCCCTTTCTCACCACTTTGTCTGAGTCTCAGTGCCTTCCAGTGATCATTTGACTATGGTGACTGTACTTTAGTGTGCACGCAGAAATTACTTTCTGAAGAAGGCTGGTAATATGGTCATATTCTACAACACTACAGCCTTTTGTCTTAATCCAAGGCAGTAAATCTTCATCACCCCAGAGTGTCAGGCTGGGGACCTCCTAGATAGCAATACTAACAATAAATACAAATTATAGTGCATCACCTAGCGGTCTGGCCATTTAGTAGTGGATAGTGGCACCTTGTCATTATTTAGCTAGAATTGCTCTCTTATCAATTAATAACTACGTTCATAGATGTCCAGGTACAAGCATTTAAAAGGTGAATAAAGAAAAATTATTTAATTGGAAAAGATCAAGTAATCTCCGTGGTATCCCCGAAGTCTCAAAACAACCCACTAAACAAGTGTAGTGGGTCCAAAAACAAAACAGTGTAAGAAACTTCTCTGTGTGGAAGATTTTCAGTCCATATAGCTCTAGTTAATCACTGTATATTAATCAGATCAGACAATATTACTAGAAGTAGCGAACTTAAACTTGTCAAGTCAAAAAAATAATAAAAAATATGTAATTGTCTTTTTTTCTTTATTCATGTACAAACCTGACCAATGTCCAGTTGTCAGTGTTATTCCCCAAATCGACAGTTTTGCTCCCTTACTTCCTTCTGCACATAACTCCGTATAATAATTCAGCTTATACTCCTCCTGTCTTTCTAGATTATGGAACTCCTTGCCCCTACTACTTAGACAAAATGGCAACAATCAACTTTTCAAAATTAAACTCAAACCACGGTTAGTGGATACATGGTTCTATTTTTATTTTGCACCACGTTAGCCATACATTGTCTTTGCATTTCTAGACAGCTTTTCCTCCCTCTTGTCTCCTTACTCTCATGGTGTTTTATTAAATTTAATGTATGGCAAGCCTTCATCCATTTTATATCTCCTTTCTCTTTCTCTACACTTATATTCCACACTCAAAATGCTTCTTGTCCACTTTATTTTTTTCTGTTTCCCCTTTTCCATGCTCTCCAGCTCTACTCTCTTATGACCAGGTCTTTCCCTAATCCTTTCCATGCTACTTTCCCTCATTTCTGTTTCCCAAATCCACGTACTGTAACTCCTGTAGACCTAGACTCTTCTCTACATAATCTATCTGGCTATTACCTGACAACTTCTCTCTGCTACCCTTATTTGTGCTCTGACGTGGCAACTCCTATCCTTATTGGGCTCTAATAATGATATGCAACTGTAAATGAGTCTGACTGATTTTTAAGCAAATGGAAATAAAAGGGTCTACTTCATTTGCCCGAACTTCAAATTGCCTGATACCCATTTGCCCAACTCCATTTGTCCGAAATGTCATTTAACCGACACTTCATTTGACCGACACTTCATTTGACCGACAAGTATTATTGGCAAGAAAATGGGATATACCCCCTTCCACACTGCAGTGCGACCCTGGAGTTAGAATATATAGTTAGGGGGGTGTGGGGGGCACAGCCCCCCACTTACTTTTGTTTTACTAAGCAACATTAAAGCAAAACTGAACAAAATAATATGAAATTAAGTGGGGGGCATCGCCCCCACACCCCCATTGTGGGGGGCTGTGCCCGCCACACTCCCCCTAACTATATATTCTAACTCTAGGGTCGCACTACAGTGGGGAAGGGGGGCATATCCCATTTTCTTGCCAATAATACTTGTCAGTCAAATGAAGTGTCGGTCAAATGAAATTTCGGTCATTTGGTCTTGGGCAAATGGGTGTCGGGGAAATGGAAGTTCGGGCAAATGAAGTAGACCCAAATAAAAACATAAAATAAATAATATCCCCTGTGGTGATAAACTATATTTAATAATTCCTTGGGAATATTTATATATGCAAACCTTTGTTTTTGAATGAAACATTTCTGAGAGGTTTACAAAACATGAGAATAATTTATTTTTTAGTTGAGAACAACCTGTTTACAAGGCAGAGACTTTTATTTCGTATAGTATCTCAGAAAAACCTGTTTATAAGGCGAAGACTTTTATTTCATATAGTATCTCAGAACAACCTATTTATAACGTGGAGACTTTTACTTCATATAATATCTCAGAACAACCTGTTTATAAGGCGGAGACTTTTATTTCATATAGTATCACAGAACAACCTTTTTATAAGGTGGAGACTTTTATTTCATATAGTATCTCAGAACAACCTGTTTATAAGGCGGAGACTTTTATTTCATATAGTATCTCAGAACAACCTGTTTATAAGGTGGAGACTTTTATTTCATATAGTAAATCAGAACAATCTGTTTATAAGGCGGAGGCGTTTATTTCATATAGTATCTCAGAACAACCTGTTTATAAGGCAGAGACTTTTATTTCATATAGTATCTCAGAACAACTTGTTTATAAGGCAGAGACTTTTATTTCATATAGTATCTCAGAACAACCTGTTTATAAGGTAGAGACTTTTATTTCATATAGTAAATAAGAACAACCTGTTTATAAGCTGAGACTTTTATTTCATACAGTATCTCAGAATAACCTATTTATAAAGCGGAGACTATTATTTCATATAGTATCTCAAAACAACCTGTTTTTAAGGCGGAGACTTTTATTTCATATAGTATCTCAGAATAACCTGTTTATAAGGCGGTGACTATTATTTCATATGGTATCTCAGAACAACCTGTTTATAAGGCGGAGACTTTTATTTCGTATAGTATCTCAGAACAACCTGTTTATAAGGCGGAGACTTTTATTTCGTATAGTATCTCAGAACAACCTGTTTATAAGGCAGAGACTCGTATTTCGTATAGTATCTCAAAACAACCTGTTTATAAGATGGAGACTTTTATTTTGTATAGTATCTCAGAACAACCTGTTTATAAGGCGGAGACTTTCATTTCATATAGTATCTCAGAACAACCTGTTTATAAGGTGGAGACTTTTATTTCGTATAGTATCTCAGAACAACCTGTTTATAAGGCGGAGACTTTTATTTCATATAGTATCTCAGAACAACCTGTTTATAAGGTGGAGACTATTATTTCATAAAGTAAATCAGAACAACCTGTTTATAAAGCGGAGACTTTTATTTCATATAGTATCTCAGAATAACCTGTTTATAAGACGGCGACTATTATTTCATATGGTATCTCAGAACAACCTGTTTATAAGGCGGAGACTTTTATTTCATATAGTATTTCAGAACAACCTGTCTATAAGGCGGAGACTTTTATTTCATATGGTATCTCAGAAGAATCTGTTTATAAGGCGGAGACTTTTATTTCATATAGTATCTCAGAACAACCTGTTTATAAGGCAGAGACTTTTATTTCATATGGTATCTCAGAACAACCTATTTATAAGGCAGAGACTTTTATTTCATATAGTATCTCAGCACAACCTGTTTATAAGGCAGAGACTCGTATTTCGTATAGTATCTCAAAACATCCTGTTTATAAGGCGGAGACTTTTATTTCATATAGTATCTCAGAACAACCTGTTTATAAGGCAGAGACTTTTATTTCATATGGTATCTCAGAAGAATCTGTTTATAAGGCGGAGACTTTTATTTCATATAGTATCTCAGAACAACCTGTTTATAAGGCAGAGACTTTTATTTCATATGGTATCTCAGAAGAATCTGTTTATAAGGCGGAGACTTTTATTTCATATAGTATCTCAGAACAACCTGTTTATAAGGCAGAGACTTTTATTTCATATGGTATCTCAGAACAACCTATTTATAAGGCAGAGACTTTTATTTCATATAGTATCTCAGAACAGCCTGTTTATAAGGTGGAGACTTTTATTTCATATAGTATCTCAGAACAACCTGTTTATAAGGCGGAGACTTTTATTTCATATGGTATCTCAGAACAACCTGTTTATAAGGCGGAGACTTTTATTTCATATAGTATCTCAGAACAACCTGTTTATAAGGCGGAGACTTTTATTTCATATAGTATCTCAGAACAACCTGTTTATAAGGTGGAGACTTTTATTTCATAAAGTAAATCAGAACAACCTGTTTATAAAGCGGAGACTTTTATTTCATATAGTATCTCAGAATAACCTGTTTATAAGACGGCGACTATTATTTCATATGGTATCTCAGAACAACCTGTTTATAAGGCGGATACTTTTATTTCGTATAGTATCTCAGAACAACCTGTTTATAAGGCGGAGACTTTTATTTCGTATAGTATCTCAGAACAACCTGTTTATAAGGCAGAGACTTGTATTTCGTATAGTATCTCAAAACAACCTGTTTATAAGGCGGAGACTTCTATTTCACATAGTATCTCAGAACAACCTGTTTATAAGGTGGAGACTTTTATTTCATATGGTATCTCAGAACAACCTGTTTATAAGGCGGAGACTTTTATTTCATATAGTATCTCAGAACAACCTGTTTATAAGGCGGAGACTTTTACTTCATATGGTATCTCAGAACAACCTGTTTATAAGGAGGAGACATATTTCATATAGTATCTCAGAACAACCTGTTTATAAGGTGGAGACTTCTATTTCATATAGTATCTCAAAACAACCTGTTTATAAAGGAGAAACTTTTATTTCATATAGTATCTCAGAACAACCTGTTTATAAGGCGGAGGCTTGTATTTTGCATAGTATCTCAGAAAAACCTGTTTATAAGGCGGAGACTTGTATTTCATATAGCATCTCAGAACAACCTGTTTATAAGGCGGAGACTTTTATTTCATATAGTATCTCAGAACAACCTGTTTATAAGGCGGAGACTTTTATTTCATGTAGTATCTCAGAACAACCTATTTATAAAGCGGAGACTTTTATTTCATATGGCATCTCAGAACAACCTGTTTATAAGGCGGAGACTTTTATTTCATATAGTATCTCAGAACAACCTGTTTATAAGGTGGAGACTTTTATTTCATATGGTATCTCAGAACAACCTGTTTATATGGCAGAGACTTTTATTTCATATAGTAAATCAGAACAACCTGTTTATAAGGCGGAGACTTTTATTTCATATAGTATCTCAGAACAACCTGTTTATAAGGCGGAGACTTTTATTTCACATAGTATCTCAGAACAACCTGTTTATAAGGCGGAGACTTTTATTTCATATAGTATCTCAGACCAATCTGTTTATAAGGCAGAGAGTTTTATTTCATATAGTATCTCAGAGCAACCTGTTTATAAGGCGGAGACTTGTATTTCGTACAGTATCTCAGAACAACCTGTTTATAAGGCGGAGACTTTTATTTCATATAGTATCTCAGTACAACCTGTTTATAAGGCAGAGACTCTTATTTCATATAGTATCTCAGAACAACCTGTTTATAAGGCGGAGACTTTTATTTCATATAGTATCTCAGAACAACCTGTTTATAAGGCGGAGACTTTTATTTCATATAGTATCTCAGAACAACCTGTTTATAACGCGGAGACTTTTATTTCATATAGTATATCAGAACAACCTGTTTATAAGTTGGAGACTTTTATTTCATATAGTATCTCAGAACAACCTGTTTATAAGGCGGAGACTTTTATTTCATATAGTATCTCAGAACAACCTGTTTATAAGGCGGAGACTTTTATTTCATATAGTATCTCAAAATAACCTGTTTATAAGGTGGAGACTTGTATTTCATATAGTATCTCAGAATTACCTGTTTATAAGACGGAGACTTTTATTTCATATAGTATCTCAGAACAACCTGTTTATAAGGCAGAGACTTTTATTTCATATAGTATCTCAGAACAACCTGTTTATAAGACGGAGAATTCTCTTTCATATAGTATCTCAGAACAACCTGTTTATAAGGCAGAGACTTTTATTTTATATGGCATCTCAGAACAACCTGTTTATAAGGGGGAGACTTGTATTTCGTATAGTATCTCAGAACAACCTGTTTATAAGGCGGAGACTTTTATTTCGTATAGTATCTCAGAACAACTTGTTTATAAGACAGAGACTTTTATTTCGTATAGTATCTCGGAACAACCTGTTTATAAGGCTGAAACTTTTATTTTATATAGTATCTCAGAACAACCTGTTTATAAGGCGGAGAGTTTTATTTCGTATAGTATCTCAGAACAACCTGTTTATAAGGTGGAGACTTGTATTTCATATAGTATCTCAGAACAACCTGTTTATAAGGTGGAGACTTTTATTTCATATAGTAAATCAGAACAACACGTTTATAAGGCGGAGGCTTTTATTTCATATAGTCTCTCAGAACAACCTGTTTATAAGGCGGAGACTTTTATTTTATATAGTGTCTCAGAACAACCTGTTTATAAGGCGGAGACTTGTATTTCGTATAGTATCTCAGAACAACCTGTTTATAAGGCGGAGACTTGTATTTCGTATAGTATCTCAGAACAACCTGTTTATAAGGCGGAGACTTTTATTTCATATAGTATCTCAGAACAACCTGTTTATAAGGCGGAGACTTTTATTTCATATAGTATATCAGAACAACCTGTTTATAAGGCGGAGACTTTTATTTAATATAGTATATCAGAACAACCTGTTTATAAGGCGGAGACTTTTATTTCATATAGTATCTCAGACCAACCTGTTTATAAGGCGGAGACTTTTATTTCATATAGTATCTCAGTACAACCTGTTTATAAGGCAGAGAGTCTTATTTCATATAGTATCTCAGAACAACCTGTTTATAAGGTGGAGACTTTTATTTCATATAGTATCTCAGAACAACCTGTTTATAAGACAGAGACTTTTATTTCATATAGTATCTCAGAATAACCTGTTTATAAGGTGGAGACTTGTATTTCATATAGTATCTCAGAATAACCTGTTTATAAGGCAGAGAAATTTATTTCATATAGTATCTCAGAACAACCTGTTTATAAGGCGGAGACTTTTATTTCATATAGTATCTCAGAACAACCTGTTTATAAGGCGGAGACTTTTATTTCATATGGTATCTCAGAACAACCTGTTTATAAGACGGAGACTTTTATTTCGTATAGTATCTCAGAACAACCTGTTTATAAGGCGGAGACTTTTATTTCATATATATATATATATATATATATATATATATATATATATATGTATATATATATATATATATATATATATATATATATATATATATATCACTTTTATTGTAATCTGCACGGGTAACTGATTTGTTTGCAGTTAAAGCATTCTGTATCTTTACAAATCTTTATCTGTTTAAAAACTTTCATTTTGTGGCTTTCTCTAGTGCTTTGTCTGCTAATAGCTGCAGGCTAGTGGGGGCTGGTTCTTTTGTGTTTCTGTAAAAAAAAAAAGTTGTTGTTCTGGTATTTAAGCCCTAACTTTGAGAGAGTTTCGGTGTATACACACTGAGCAGAGTGAATGAGAGCTGTTGACTCCAACTCTTAGCTGAGATATATAAGTATCCTGTTTTTTTATTATTTATACAGTTTATTGTTTCTAGAAATTTATATATAGCACTTTTATTGTAATCTGCACGGGTAACTGATTTGTTTGCAGTTAAAGCATTCTGTATCTTTACAAATCTTTATCTGTTTAAAAACTTTCATTTTGTAGCCTTTACTAGTGCTTTGTAGGCTAATAGCTGCAGGCTGGTGGGGGCTGGTTCTTTTGTGTTTTTGTAAAAAAAAAAAAAGTTGTTGTTCTGGTATTTAAGTCCTAACTTTGAGAGAGTTTCTGTCTATACACACTGAGCAGAGTGGATGAGTGCTGTTGACTCCAACTCTTAGCTGAGATATATAAGTATCCTGTTTTTATTTCGATTATTTATACAGTTTATTGTTTCTAGCAATTTATATATAGCACTTTTATTGTAATATGCACGGGTAACATGTGTTTGCAGTTAAAGCATTCTGTATCTTTGCAAATCTTTAGCTGTTTAAAAACTTTCATTTTGTGGCTTTCTCTAGTGCTTTATACTTGGTGGCTTTGCAGTTGCCCGCCCCTACTGTAAATCTGATCTGGGACACTCCTCCCAGTCTAGTGTCATTAGCTCATTCTACCTAATACAGAGAGAACATTTGATAAGGCCTTCTGTTTCTCCTTTTTCCCTTAAAAAAAAAAAAAATGCCTGAATTTCCTTATGTTCTGACTGTGCTTCTCAAACATTTTGGAAATATAGAGTATATTTTAGAGCATTTATTATAACTGTAATTGCCTTAATATTGCTACAACTCAAGTGCTCTAAGTTGCACTGCATCTGAAGTGTTTGTGTGTTTTAGCTGCTTTTCTGTATATATAGACTTCTCTGTATATGTAGACTAGCTACTTATTCTACTGTATTACTGCCACTTAAATCGTCTTTCAGTTGTGCACTTGCCTTGCTTCATTTAAAAAGTTTTAAATTGCTAATTTTCTAGAGTTTTAATTGCATTTACTGTTTAGAACTATACACTCAAGTGTGTTAGACTTTTCTGTGTTTATTTACTGTATTATTGCATTGTTTAGCCTGTTTCAACAAAAAAAATATATAAACTACCTTGTTTGCTCGTTTCCCAACTTTTCTAGCCAGTCCATATCCCAGGCCTTGCTTGTCTCAGGACTTTATTTTCTGTGCTCAGAGCTATCCAGACCTTGCTGTGGTAGAGGGAAGTCCTACTGCCTACCAGTGGGAATGGTGAGCATTGTACTGCCTATCTAATGCTAGAGGAGTGGTTTCCAGCTCTGAAATTGTAATTGTATTAGCCTTTTTGGGCTGATTTCTATCCCTTTCAACTTTCTGGCTTAAAAACGCGTGTGTTTGTACATTTTTCACATCGTGCAGCACTACGAAGCTACAGTTAAACTATTCCAGGTGCCAGAAAGTCTGCTCTTCAAATTTTCCCTTAAAACTAGCTGGTTTCTCAGTAGTAGCACTAAAATCTGAACCCCTGTGACTAGTACTTTCACTAGAACCTGTTGTAAAGCACTAGGAAGCCTGAAACTGATACAAGCACTCATCTCTCCTTGTCAATAAGGATAAATTAATCATAGGCACTAAACAGCCTACAATTGCAAAGTACCTTGCAAAGGTAAGGGAAAACAGCTCTTAAACCTTACAAAAAAGCACCTAAATAGGCATGTCCAAGGGTCAGCTTCTGGTGGTTTCTCCTGTCCACCTGGTGAATCTGGGCATACTGAGGCAATGCGGCAACTGCCTCATGTACACAGACAATCCTATCCTCCTACCACCCAACACTACAACCTGCGAGAGATGCACTTACATAGCCAAACTGGAAGCAAAGCTCTCTCTGGTCAAGACTGTGCTAGACAGTCAAGAGGAGAAGGCTAACACCTGCATTACACCTCTAGCAACTCATAGCCCTTCAAAACCCACACCATCAACTCCCACACATAGCAACACTAAACCCACATATGCAGAGGCCCTTAACATTAACCTGCCCAAGCAACAAGGACCTCCAAAGCCGAAACGCAAACAAACACCAGTCACAACCAAAGTGACAAATAGCTCACAACACCAGTGTGCTACCAAACAACAGTCCCTAAGGCAAGACAATGTATCCAACACTTTAGTCATAGGTGACTCTATAGTCAGGCACACTGATGTCCCACTCACCAGGCTGAACAAGGAGAAAATTACAGTCAGCTACCTGTCGGGTGCCAGGATCCACCATATAACACATGCACTCACGTCACTCCACAACAAGTACAAATACGACTCTGTCATTGTCCATGCTGGAGTAAATGACTTGAGACGTACCTCCCTGAACTACATGAAAAGAGATATAGAAGAGCTCTTGGATCATGTGACCCAGGCAGGTATGACCCTAGCCCTGAGTAGCATCCTGCCTTCGCCCAGAATGATGCCACAGTATAAGGACAAAATGATTGACTTCAACAATTGGCTAAGCTTCTGGTGTCATTCAAAGGGGATCCAGTATTTGTCTGCCTGGGAAGACATGATCGACAAACCACGATGCTTTGCCAGAGATGGTCTGCAACTGTCACCCCTGGGATTCAGGTTACTGGCTAAAGCTCTTGCCACCCCTATAGTGCCTTTTTTAGACAAGGTTCAAAGGATAAAACCACCACCGTAACACATACATGCATGCAAAATCTGAAGGTAATGCTACTCAATGCTAGAAGTCTAAACCTCAAAATGCACTCTCTCGAGGCACTCCTAAAAATAGAGAACATCGATATCTGTGCAGTGACTGAGACCTGGTTCAAGGCTCCAGAGAGCACCCCTGCAATACCAGGCTACAATTCTTACCACACTTTTCGACCACAAAACCAAGACCGAAACACTAAAGGTGGAGGAGTGTCCATATTCACCAAGGATATTCACACTTCCAGGCTAGTTGCCCAACACAATGCATCTGAAATTCTCCAGGTGCAACTAACACTAGGTAAGACTGCAATACAAATTGTAGCTTGCTACAGATCTCCCACCATACCCCAAGAGTCTCACTACACCTTCCTAAACATACTGGAAAATATTAAGATACAACCAAACACCCTAATACTAGGTGATTTCAACTACCCTGCCATTAATTGGGAAAACTACTCGGGTACCAACTCCTTTTCCCAACGGTTCTTGGAATTCATAAATTCCAACACCCTGGATCAACTAATCCATTGTCCCACCAGGGGCTCCAATATCCTAGACCTGGTCATTACCAACATGGGAGATAGATGCACCACACCAGTGGTCAACCCCTCATTGGTCAGGTCTGACCATAAGCAAATCACCCTTGACATCCACATCCCACCCCCACCCCCAGTAAGGAAACCTCCTTAAAAACTTCTCCAAAGCCAACTTCATGCTACTGAAGTCAGAAGTAACAAACTTCACAACACCCACGCAGACGGGATCTGGAAGTTCGACTGCAGAATCCTACACTAAGGCACTGTACGAGCACATCCACTCATGCATGAATCGTGCCATCCCAAATAGAACCAAGATGCTCTTCTCCAAAAAAAAGAAGCCAATCTGGTGGTCCCCTGCTATAAACAAACTATACAACAGAAGGAAGAAACTGTTGCAAAAAAGAGGAAAATCCCAGGATGCAAAAAACTCCCTCTCCAGCCTCAGTAAGAAGCTGAGATTCCCTCATAAAATCCTCAAAAGCTAGTTACGAAAATAAAATTGCCAAAGATTCCAAAGACAACCACAAGGCATTCTATAGTTATGTCAAGAATCTAAATGGCAAAGTTCAGATCTGCTCTGAGCTACAACAGAATGGCATTAAATATACTGATCCCAAGGACATTGCCAATATCCTGGCAGATCGATTTAGTGCCAACTTCACTCCCCTCTCACCCCCTAAAGGGCCCATCACAATACCAAAAGATTGCCAAATTCCAATAATCACAGCCACACAGGTAGAAACAGCACTCACCAAAGCTAAGAATACAGCATCCATGGGACCAGAAGACATCCCAGGCTGTGTACTACATGAACTACAAAATGAACTGGCAACCCACCTAAGTGTCATGTTTAATCATTGCCTCGTCTCAGGCTTCATGCCCACTGAGTGGCGCACAGCTACAGTTATCCTGATCCACAAGGGAGGATCCACCTTGGATCCCAGGAACTACCGTCCCATCAGTCTGACAAGCCTGATCTGCAAGGGCATGGAACGCATTATCATGGAACTTATAAACAAAGACATTGGCAACCTCCAGACACTGGACCCCACCCAGTTTGGGTTTGTGAAGGGCCGATCTTGTCTCCTTAATCTGATTGACTTCTTTGAATTGGTCTCCAGAGCTGTGGACGAGAGTAAGGAGGTCCACACAGCCTATCTGGGCCTCTCCAAGGCCTTCAACACCATCCCCCACTCTGGAATGATAGATAAACTTAATAAGCTGGGCATAAATCCCTACGTCACTCGATGGGTTGCCAACTGGCTTACTGACAGAACCCAGACTGTAAAAGTAGCCGACTCCAAATCCAGCTCCAGACATGTGACAAGTGGAGTACCTCAGGGTTCAGTCCTGGGACCACTCTTGTTTGGCATCTACTTCTCTGAATTACAGGCCAACACTAAGGGACTCTGGCTAACAAAGTTTGCAGATGACTGCAAACTGGGAGCCATTATTGAATCCCCAAATGATGTGGATATTCTACAAAAGGGCCTTACAGAAACAGATGCCTGGTGCCAGAGCCATGGGCTCAAGCTTAATGCCAAGAAATGTATAGTCACCCCCTTTGGAAAAAAAACATGTACCCATGAACTACCACATAGGTGGCAGGACACTAAGCATCGAAAGTGTGATGAGAGACTTAGGGACACAAGTGGACAGTGGTCTCACTTTTGATAACCACATCACCACAACAGTCAGAAAATCCTTCTACGTGGCACACCTCATCGCTAAGGGCTTTTCATCCAGAAAAAAGGAGGTCATTGTCCCACTGTACTCATCCCTCATTAGACCCATTATAGAGTATAATGCCCCATTTGGTATGTACCTCACAAGACATCTGCAACAGCTGGAAAGGACACAGAAATACCTCACTAAAAGAATCACAGGCCTAAAGCAGATGCCATATGCTGACCGTCTAAAAAAACTCCAGCTATACTCTGTGGCATATCGTCTACTCAGAGGCGATCTCTGCTTAACATACAAGGCCATGTCAAACCCTGAGCTCTTGGACATGCTCCACTTAAAGAAATCCCAATCCCTCAGAGCCACACACTCCAGGGATCTAAACCTTGTCATCACAATGAACAAAACATGCTGGAGGGATAGGTTCCTGACCCAGAGACTCCCCATACTCTGGAATAGACTGCTCATGCATGTCAAGCAGAGCACCTCATTGGCCCTCTTCAAAAGGAACCTTGATGATTGGATGGGAGATAGGAGATTCACCCCAGGGATCATGTCAGTGCCCTGCTAGACAGGGGCCCAGAAAAGTAAATATTGTGGGAAAAAATTTCCAGGGAATTATTATGGCTAGGCTTTCATAAGCCTTAGGGCCGATAGCCTAGTACCAACCTATGAACCTATGAACCTGGGTAAGGCGGTGCAGTGTTGCAGCGGTTAATGCTGTCACCTCACAGCAAGAGGTTCTCCAGTTCGATTCTCGGCTGGGGTGCCTTCTGTGTGGAGTTTGCATGTTCTCCCTGCGTTCACGTGGGTTTCCTCCGGGTACTCCAGTTTCCTCCTACATTCTAAAGACATGCTTCTGGAGCGTTTCTCCCTGGGATTCCGCTGAAAACAGGATCTGTGGAACCTAGTCGGACTTTCCCGGTCAACAAATGTTAAATAAAAAATTAAAAAAAAAACCTATATAGTATCTCAGAACAACCTGCTTATAAGGCGGAGACTTTTATTTCATATAGTATCTCAGAAAAACCTGTTTATAAGGCGGGGACTTTTATTTCGTATAGTATCTCAGAACAACCTGTTTAGAAAGTGGAGACTTGTATTTCATATAGTATCTAAGAACAACCTGTTTATAAGGCGGAGACTTGTATTTCATATAGTATCTCAGAACAACCTGTTTATAAGGCGGAGACTTGTATTTCGTATAGTATCTCAGAACAACCTGTTTATAAGGCGGAGACTTGTATTTCATATAGTATCTAAGAACAACCTGTTTATAAGGCGGAGACTTTTATTTCATATAGTATCTCAGAAGAACCTGTTTATAAGGCGGAGACTTTTATTTCATATAGTATCTCAGAACAACCTGTTTATAAGGCGAAGACTTGTATTTCATATAGTATCTCAGAACAACCTGTTTATAAGGCGGAGACTTTTATTTCCTATGATATCTCAGAACAACCTGTTTATAAGGTGGATACTTCTGTTTCATATAGTATCTCAGAACAACCTGTTTATAAGGCGGAGACTTTTATTTCATATAGTATCTCAGTATAACCTGTTTATAAGGCGGAGACTTTTATTTCATATAGTATCTCAGAACAACCTGTCTATAAGGCGGAGACTTGTATTTCGTATAGTATCTCAGTACAACCTGTTTATAAGGCGGAGACTTTTATTCCGTATAGCATCTCAGAACAACCTGTTTATAAGGCGGAGACTTTTATTTCATATAGTATCTCAGAACAACCTGTTTATAAGGCGGGGACTTTTATTTCGTATAGTATCTCGGAACAACCTGTTTATAAGGCGGAGACTTTTATTTCATATAGTATCTCAGAACAACCTGTTTATAAGGCGGAGACTTTTATTTCCTATGGTATCTCAGAACAACCTGTTTATAAGGTGGATACTTTTGTTTCATATAGTATCTCAGAACAACCTGTTTATAAGGCGGAGACTTTTATTTCATATAGTATCTCAGAACAACCTGTCTATAAGGCGGAGACTTGTATTTCGTATAGTATCTCAGAACAACCTTTTTATAAGGCGGAGACTTTTATTTCGTATAGTATCTCAGAACAACCTGTTTATAAGGCGGAGACTTTTAT
>NC_056742.1:500195048-500210048 GCF_019279795.1 Protopterus annectens
GTAGAAAATGAGCTAGGTTAATATGTGTCTAGATTTCATGCCCTCTTTTAGAATCTGTGGTGTTTCTGCCTAGGTTATCATATTTTGCTGATTAATTAATTTAATCAAGTAGTGTGCTCTGTATAGACATATGACATGATAGCATGCCTGCAAAAATCTTCATTATTAACATAAACAATGGCAGAGGATAACCGAGGTGTATACTTGATTTTGGAACTAGTGGCTGTGCTAAACTCAAACCTAGTGCATTATGGGATAGGATCAAAAATTTATTATTGGCACCATAGGTTCATAGGATGATACTAGGCTATTGGCCTGGAGTCCATTATAAGGCTAGCCAAGAATTTTGCCCGTGTTCCCACAAAGTCAGCACCTGTTTCTCCTGTCCACCAGGGACACAGGTGAGATCCCAGGGGTGTATTTTCTGTTTCCCATCCAGTCGTCCAGGTTCCTCTTAAAGAGGGCTAGAGAGATACTATGCTTGACATGGAGACGGAGTCTATTTCATAGATGGGTGAGCCTTTGGGACAGAAATCTATCCTGAAATGTACTTCATACACATCACTTAGCAAAATGAGCTACTGAGTCATAAGCCTTGTGCACTGTGGGAGAGGATCAAAAACTGACTACTGGCATAGACTGTGGGCAGAAGTCTTAGATTTTGGATATGACTGTTCAAATTCTCATAAGGTCATGCAACTTCAGTTACTAAGGAAGTCATTATGTTTTTTTTTTCAGCTAGAACTGTGCCTTTAAAGGTGACATTTATGTTATAAATATGTAGTTGTTTGGACGGCAATGCGATAAAGGTTAATGACTGACATGCAGAGTCTAGAGATGACAGCAAAGGTGCAGGTATCTTACACAACCATCATTTGTCTGTTCTAGGAATATTTGAAAGCTTAGAACAAGTAAAATATAAAGTCACTAATCCTGCTACTCTGCGGCATTAGGCTGTCTGTTATAAATATTTTATGACATGAAATGCAAGTAAGCAGAAATCCTGTGCTTGGCAGTCTTCAGTCTTAAGGTAATTCAGCAACCAGCAGTGAGGTCTTTCCTGTTTAATAGTAAAAAAGTTTATATTTGTGGCATTAGCACATTTCAGGTATCAAACCTCACAATCCAGGAAGAAAGTTGCTACATAGCTGGAAACGGGGAACAAGAGTGAGGAAGGTAAAGTATCCAATGTTTGGAGAACTGGAGAGAGCAGTGGCTAGTCAGGTGACTGGAGATATGAGAGGCTAGGAGAAGGTAGGAGTGACAGGCAGCAGCTAGGAGGGTAATGGCAGAGAGAGAGAGAGAGAGAGAAGTACATGCCAGAGGAGAGCAAACAAGTGAACAGTGGAGGGAAACAAATTGCATGATATAGACAGGAATCAAGAAAGAGGACGGGTGGAAGGGCAGCCAGAGAAGGGGATAACTAGACAAAGGAACTTGAGGTGAAGGGAGAAGGAGGAGACTGTGGTGATATGTGATGGCTAGGTGGCAGAACCAGTGACAGGCAGGAGGCAGCATCAGAGGGGTAGTTGAATGGACCTGAGCAAGGGTGGGCACTTAAAGCAGAAGGAGGAGTGAGTATGACATGGAAGACACTGCCCAGGAAGAAAGGTACTGGGGGGAGTAAGAGGGAAGGTATATGCAGCACACAGGGGGTTCAGGTGGTAGTGAACTCAGACTACTAGGGGTATCAGGTAAGAGGAAGAAGAGCTGTCTGAATGTGGACGTGGTTCATTGTTTAGTGGTCACCAGAATAGTCAGCTCCCTGTATGTAATGGTCCATGTGCGAGTTAATGACCTAGTGGAAGGGTTCATAGACAAAGCTTGGGCTCATATACTTCACAATGAGAAAAAACGCCTCTATGATCAGGTCTAATACTTCCATTCTTGGAGACTCCCACACTGCTGTGACTCTGTCGTGTTCTTTCCACTGTACCCCACAAAGTGAGACAGGACCAGGTGAGGAACCATCACTCAGCAGTTCCTGGTGTTTTTTTTAAACCTTGTTTCCCTCTGACATGTTTGCACACATCAAAGAGGGGATATGAAGTGCTAACATGATGGAAATGTAGGGGTATGCTCTGCTTGCCCCAGTGGCTCTATATTATGGCCTTAGTATCACCACCAGGACTGTTGAAGCAATCATTCCCCTTGTGCACTTCCATAGCCCCCCGTGTCCCACAAAGAGGTGAGCAGGCAATGGTTCTTCACTCCTCTTGTATCTCTGCCAGCTCCAACTGGTGACAAAGCTGTTAAGTGAACTCAGGCTACCTGGGTCATGGTCAGGGATCCATCCTTCTATGCCAGTGCAGCTGGCATGCTGATGGCAATTTTATGAGCAGGAAATATTCCTTAGAAAGTGGTACAACCCCAGTGTTTTTGGAGGGTGGAGGGCAAAGCCCTTTACTCTGGCCTTAAATATACCGCTGATTCTAGCTTTTACCACAGCAGAGAAATGCAGTACTTTTGATGGGTTATCCTCATTGATAGAATTTCTCCCAATAAAATAAACTTCAGCCATTGCTTGTTCCTTTCATTAATATTTAAAAATAAGATCAATATTGCATATGTTTATAGGAAATAAGGTTTACTATTAAACAAACAGCTGACCACTGAAAGGTTTAGAAGAAGTCATCTTTCAAAAGACAATTCATTAGTTGTCCTGAAAAACTCCATTTGATCTGTCTTTTGATTAAATGAACATTTTCATACTGAATGCAGTCATCAACTGGCCTATATGAATGTACTAAAGGATATCTGTCATACACTGAAAATGGTTATTGACGAGCACATGGGACACAAGACAGATTGTGTTTTGTTGTACATACACAGAGGTCAAGCTCTGCCATGCTGTCTGCGACTAATGTTTGTCAGACTTTTCTAAATGGAGCCCAGAAGCCATGTAAATAGACAATTCCTGCATACTGGCTTGTATTCACATTAAACGGCACATGGAAATTTTATGACAGTTTGGATTTTGCTTCCAGTTAATTTGCTAAATAAATAAATGGCATTCACTGAGCAGCAATCATGTGAACTTAAACAATGACTTGTCAGTAGAATTAAAAAAATAATCGCTCGGACAGCAAAGTACCCAAAAAGCATCGACTTGTCGTATGATTACAGTGAGTGCAGACAATACAGAAATTCTAGTAGGAATCTGATTTATTGTGAAAAAAATAATGAACAGTGACTTAAAAATATTCTAAACAAGTCAGTATTAATACTAATGTCACAATGAGCAAAGCCCAATGATTTAAGAGGGATTCAGATAAAATGTCACCCTTCAGTATTGTTAGGATGGCAAAGTAAGAAAAGTATACCATCGCCTTAGTACTGCGTGATGACACCGTTACCTTATTTCTACAGCCGAATGGCAGTATAGTTTAGAGGATTAAGACTGTGAGTTACTAATAAGTTTTGTCCCGTTGCACTGGGTTTGATTCCCTGAGTCTCTGTTGCATACTTTGTAACTGTATAACTTCAAGAAAGTTGCTTAGGTAGTGTCCTTGTAGAAAGGCACTTCCATCTAGTAGGCATACATGGTTAATAAGCATCCTACACCCAATTTTCTCAATTAGTACTTTTGTTACTTGTATTTGTATGTTAGGAGGAACCAGAAACTATGCTGTTAAGAAGGCACTCCAGTCTACAGCTTATTTCTCTCTATGATCTCAAAGCATTACAAAGTGAAAACACTAACTTATGATCACACAGTATGGGTTTGCACCCAATTCATTGGCCGCTATGCTGTACTGGTTTTTAGTGGACATTAATTCTGGCGACAGTAATAAAACATATGCTACTATGTGAGAAACAGAATAATTTTAAGAGAGGTAGAATGCATTAATAACAATAAAATCTGTATACATAGTACAGTGTTGCACGTTTATATTTCCAACATTCTCCTTATCTGTGGTATTGCAGTCTTTTTTTATTGGCTTGCAAACATTTGCAAGCAACGCAATAATTTGCCTAGGACTTCCTGAACAAGGTTTCTATTGCCTTAATCTCTGCATGTTGCCAGTTGGAAGTTCAGTTCTGGGCTGATTGACTTGTAGCATTCTGTCTTCACTGAATAATTAACTAACAATGAGGGGCAAAATACAGTCTTGAACTAGTCTTGGAAATAATATTTTAATAACTCATTTCTAATTACCACATTAAACCATTTCAAGATCACTGGGGAGCCTGAGCCTAACTTTGAACTCATTGGATGCAAGGGAGAGAAACTAATTCTGAATAAAATACCAGCCCGACACATGACTTGTCTTTGCTGCAAAGGCTCACACAGACTCTGCCACAGCTTGCTGTGAGGGGAAAGTATAGTTTACTTTTTATTTCTTGTATTTTGTATTACTTTATTGCCTTTTTCTATTTTGTACACTGTAATTTGTTTTCTTTACACTGTGTTTTACTTGTATTCTGCTTTTAACTACATATTAAACCTTGAAAGGAGACCACAGCTCTGTCTCTTGTGAGTCAGACAGGTTTTTTCACACCCTCCCAACCTACTACTGTTGTGTTCTTAAATACCACTGTTTTTCTAGTTGCCTGCCCCTTATGGTAATTTTGACCATATAGCTCATTTCCTCTGCTTTGACTGGCTGGTATAAGCACAAAATTATCATTTTGTGAAATCATTCCCCTTCAACTATTTAAATTTATTGACCATCCTGTTGTATTCCATAGTACCAGAATACAAAAGTGCCCACCACCTTTCAATCTATCTTGCTCTTTTAAACATAGTGGCACTCCAATAAAACTTAACTTTTAAGACAGCTAAAACTTAAGTTACCCACTTTCATATCTAACTGCTTAGTGCACAGTGGAGTGTTTAGGATAAACCATTTTTTGCATATTACCTTTAAGTATCTATTTCAAGACCACCAGTTATTGGAGAGCCCACATTCCGCCTCTCAGTAGTCATCTTGGGATTAGTGCTTCTGTTTTGTCCTGGTGAGAGAATGAGTGCTGTTACATTATTGCCTGGAGACTGCCAATCACTAGAAAGATTAATAACTGCTTGGAATCTGTGCTTATATTCTGATCCTGGTGAGAGTAGGAGCAGAGTGCATTGATTCCTGACTCTGGTTGGAGAGTGAGTGTCTATGCTTAACGTACTTGTTTGGTCTGGTTGCTATTTGAGGCATCTATCAGAGAAAGGCTACAAAGCCTGCAGAACCTTGCATCATCTGTGACAAGACTGTGGATCACCAAACAGGTCGTGGCCTGCTTCTCTTCTTGGTATTGGTGCTAACGTTTTACTTCTGGTGAGTGAAGAAGCAAAGGAGTGTTGTATCCCAACAGAGTGAAGCTGTGCTGAGACCAGCATTAGTAGTAGCCAGGCAGTAGCCATTCATGCGACTCCCCTCTTTTCATCATTCTTGACAAGCTAATTCTTTGTTTTCAGTAAGTACTGCTTGATTTATTTCTAACTTCAGAATATCTTCATCCTTAAATGTTCTAGGTCTGCATATTAGTTTCCCCCTCAAGTGTTTGGCAGTGCTCTGTACAGACTTAGCCACCTTGAGTGACATTTTTCTGGTAAAAGCATAACTGACATTTTTCCAATACCTAGTTGCATAAAGGACAACTAGTTTGCAGTGACAAGCACTAGCCACATAGTTGCAAACCATATAAGAGAGATGTATTTATACAATGTCACTGGAGGCAAAGTTCTCACTTAAAAGTACTCCTAATGTCGATAAGGTTGTCAGTAGTACACACGCTGCACCCATTATGAAAAATTCAAACCAGACATATACACCCGCATATGGTAAGGCACTTACATGTAACCTTACTAAACCACAAAGACCTCCTAGATGAAGTACACAAAAGAAATACCTTCAGCAGCCCCAAATGTGCTCTTTCAAAACAACACCCACATCAACACATAGAGCTACACCTCATGGAGCCTCTCCCTCTAAGCCCATAAGCAAGTCACCACACAATCCAATATTCTAGTCATTGGAGACTCCATCATGAGACACAATGATGTCCCTCTCACCAGGCTGAGTAAGAAGAAATTTGCTGTCAGTTGCTTATCAGAGACTAGGCTCCATCACATTACGCATGCACTCAGGTCATTGGACTAGAATTACCAATATGACTCAGTCGTAGTCCATGTGGGACTAAATGACCTGAGACGTACCTTCCTAGACTGTATGAAGAGAGGCATCATGGAGCTCTCGGAATATGTGTTTCAGGCTGGTATGACCTAGCATTGAGCAGCATTTTACCTTCTCCAAGGATGATGCCACAATATGAACAAAAGATGATTGACTTTAATAATTGGCTTAGTTTCTGATGTCATTCTAAGGGGTGCAATATTTGTCAGCATGGAAGGAGATGGTCAACAGACCACACTGCTTTGCCAGGGATTGTCTACACCTCTCCCCTCTAGGCTTTCGAATATTAGCTAAAACATTGTATTCCCCCATAGTGCCTTTTTTAGGCAATGCCAAACTGAAAGTACTTCCTACATAGCAAATCAAAACCAAGAAAATCTAAAGATATTACTGCTCAATGCTAGGAGTCTAAACAAAAATCTCCACTACCTAGAAGCTCTATTTACCCCAGAGAATGCTGATGTCTGTGTGGTCACTGAGACATGGTTTAAAGCCTCAGAGAGCACACCAACGGTGCAAGGTTATAATGCCTTCCACACATTTAGACTAGCTACTTCACAGGCAGGGACTAAAGGTGGAGGTGTCTCGATTTACATCAAAAATAAATATACTTCAAGGCTGGTCAAACAGGACAATGCACTTCAGCTGATCCATGTTCAAATCAGCATAGGTAAATTCAGTACCACTTCTTTGCAAGCTATAGGCCCCCCTCTATGACCCAGGAAACCCATACAATGTATTTAAACTTATTAGAAACACTAACCATCCAACTTAATACCATATTCATGGGTGACTTTAATTACCCCACAATTAACTGGGTATCCTATACAACACCAAACGTACATGCACAGAGATTCCTGGATTTTGTAAAAACACATACTACCTGGACCAGATAGTTAATACACCAACCAGGGGTGCAACCATACTGGATCTGGTTCTCACTAATATGGAGACTTCTGCACACCCCATACTGTAATCCCTTCTCTGGGGTAAGGTCAGACCACAAAATGCTCTCCACTGAAGTAAAAATAAATCCCTGACCCCCCACCTAAACCTGGAATATTTGGGCACTATTTTAAGGCTAACTTCCTGCAATTAATTGAGAACCTGGCAAAATTTCAAGCCCCCGTAAACCCTGAGAGCATTTCTGCCTATGCAGAACTGTTCACTGTAACCCTGTACAAGCATGTTAAGAGCTGAACAGAGGCAGCTGTACACACCAGGAAGAAGTGCAGAGCTAACTCAAAAAACAAGCCACCCTGGTGGAATCATAAAATCAATCAGCTGTATAACAGGAGGAAGAAAATCATGGCTAAAATTAGGAGGTGTAGCACCCAGCAGCATAAAACTACTCTCACCAAACTAAACAAACAACTCAGAGGTCAAATAATGTCTTCCAAAGCCAAATTTGAGGAAAGTTTGGCCTTCCAGGCCAAGAACAACCACAAAGCATTCTTTAGCTATGTCCGCAACCTCAAAGGCAATACACAATTGTGTGCAGAGCTCATTGTAAATGGAGCCACCTATACTGAGCCAGAAGATATAGCAAACCTCCTGGCTGATAAGTTCAGCTTTGACTTTACCCCTCTCCTCCCCCTCAATCTTCTCTCAGGAAATATCATCAAATATAACTCCCCTTACTATCACTAGGGAACAGGTCCTTAATGCTCTCTCTAAGACCAAGAACACTGCATCAATGGGCCCAGACAATATCCCAGGATGCCTTCTAAATAGCATGAAACATGACCTATCAGGACCTCTGGAATTGCATTTTAACTGTAGAATCCAAACATGCATCATGCCTCATGAATGGAGAAAGGTAACAATCATCCCTTTGCACAGAGGTGGGCCATCTACAGACCCTGAAAACTACAGACCCATAAGTCTCACTAGTCTTATATGTAAAGCCATGGAAATAATTATCATGGAGATGATCAATGGAGATGTAGTAAACCTCCAGACACTGGACCTAACCCAGTTTGGTTTTGTCAAGGGCAGGTCATGCTTACTCAGCCTGGTGGACTTCTTTGAGAAGGTCACCAAAGCAATGGATGAGGGCAAAATTGTTCACACTGCCTACCATGACCTGGCCAATGCATTTGACACAATTTCCCACAAACTCAAGTGGTTAGGTACAAACCCATATGCCACCTGGTGGATAGCCAACTGGCTCACAGACAGGACCCAGGAAGTTAGAATTGGGCAGTCCACCTCTACAAAGAGGCCAGTCACACATGGAGTCCCTCAGGGATCAGTCCTTGGACTGCTCCTTTTTGGCATTTACTTCTCAGATGTCAAGGCCAATGTCAGTGGTCTCTAGCTGACTAAATTTGCAGATGATTGCAAATTAGGAGCTGTCATTGAATCTCACATTGACACAAATGTTTTCTAGTAGGGGCTGACATAGACAAACAACTGGTGTCAGAGCTACGGACTAAAACTAAATGCCAAGAAATGCATAATAGTATCCTTTGGGAAGTCATCCATCCCTGGTAACTATCATATTGACAACACACCCCTTAGGGTTGACCCAGTAGTCAGGGACTTAGGGACACACATAGATAGTAATCTAGCCTTTGATCATTATGTGTCTACAGTGGTGAGGAAATCATTCTATTTTGCGCAACTTATAAACAAAGGCATGGCAGCTAATTCCAAGGAAGTCATTGTTCCAATGCTCCCTTTGATCTGTACCTAACCAAGCATATCCAACAACTGGAATGTCTACAGAGGTTCCTCACTAAAAGAATGCAGGGTGTAAGTAATATGTCCTAGGCAGAGCACCTGAAGGCCCTATCCCTGTATTCTGCCTTCTACCGGCTTCTGACGGCAGATCTATGCCTGGCATACAGGGCGTTGTCAGACCCCACTCTGATAGACCTCCTGCGTATCCACAAAACAAACAGCACTAGAATAACACATTCTAAAGACTTAAACCTTGCCTGTGATATAAATAGGACCTGCTGGAGAGATACGTTATGTATCCCAGAGCCTACCATGAATATGGAACAGGCTCCCTATCCATGTGAAGCAGAGTTCCTCCCTAACCCAATTCAAGTGCAACTTGGACAACTGGATGGAAAACTGGAAATTCTTCCCTGGTTTGGCACCTATGTCTCTGATGGACAGAGTTAACCTGTAAATGGTTCATCTCCCTAGCTTACACTTATCAAGGGTATCAGAACTTGTCAGAGATTTGGGATGCATGGCTAGGCTTAAAAAGGCTCTTGTGGTCGTTAGCCTAGTAAACACCTATGAACCTATGACAGAAATGTATTGCACTCATGACAGGCATGCACCTATGAGCAATTTGGAGGATTGCCGTTTCGCCAGTGGCACGCATTTGGGATGGGGCTAGAACCCAAGCTAGCCAGCAACAACCAACACAGACAATGTTAGAACAGGCAAATTAAACATAGAAGGCATTATAGCTATGAATCAAACTGGAAAAACAAGCAATGAGTCCCAGAATATCTGCCTTTCCAGTCAGGACAGTTGCTTATTATATGCAGTTATCATGGATTGTGCTGAACTGAGAAAACTATAATTGCAGCTTAATGGGAGACAAATACCTGCAAAAAGAGCCCTGAATCTTAAGGTCTCTTGTCTGCTACTTTATCCACTCCTTAATTAAAAACCATCCCTCTGCTTTATGGAAATATGTAGGCAAGGATTCCAGTTCTGCTTATGATGTATGTTAATCATGAAACGGTCCACTAGCAAAGTATCTGATAACACTGGGTCGATCTTCAGTAACTTGTTACAGAAAGGCCGTAGGCGTTAGGAACATTCAGCAATGCAAACTTTCACAGACTATTAAATTCTTGCTTTTATCCCATAATATACCCCACTGACCTCCTGCAACAAATCTTTATTGCTGTGCAGAGTTTGAACTATTCTATGAGTATACAGCCCCAGGCTGATTTTGTGAATTTCTGCATTGAAGGATAGTGGGCTATTATTTTTCACTACAGTTAGCCTTAGTGTTAGATTTTGCTGTTGTTTACCATTTTTGCTATAAATGTTTGCCCTTTTCCAAAAGAATTCTGTCAGAAATTATTCTTTTAATGCTTATGGTTTTAAACCCACTTTATTACCCATGGGTTGGTTAGTGTTCAGAATTTTCCTTTAGCTTTTCTTTTTTATGATATTATAATGTTTTTTTTCTTGTAAAGCTAATGCTAATTTTTAGTAAAAAGGGTGTTATTTTTTTCAGTTTTTGACTATGATAGCCCTAAGGGTAATCATTTGAAATGTCAGGTCCCACTAGAGTGAGTCCTGAAAAATGGTGACTGAATAGCTGAAAGATCAAGTCCGAGATGCTATTTCTCGGAATATTTCCTTTTCTCTAAGGTATGGTGTCTCAGAGCTTGTATATGTAAGTTCAGGGTGTGTGTGGGATTTGTACCCAGATGAGTGGTGCGGGGGGGGGGGCTTGCCTCCTTGCAAAAAGAAGATTTAAGGAAAAGAATGAATTTTAACCTTTGTTCTTCTCCTGTGTTCTCAGACTTTCTTTTTGTGACTTGTAGGCACTCAGCATTTTGAGTTCCAACGTTTCATTAGGCAGCCATATCTAAGTGTTACAAATCTGCTTAAACCTTATTTTTATTAAAGCAGTTTTCAAAGGATTTTGTTGTTTGTTCCACTACATTTTATCAGAGAAACTTACTTATATAGTTGACATTGTTAAACACGTTTGCTAGTTACGTCTGTACTTTTGTGGCTGCCGGTACTTAATCATGGAGTGCGAGATTCATAGTTGTTCTTTTGAAGAGAAATTTCTTGCATACAACAGGCATGAGAAGTGCATAATGTACTTGAGAGAGAGAGAGAGAGAGAGAGAGAGAGAGAGAGAGTTATATTTACTTTAAGGGTAAAAATTTGTGCTGAGTTCTCTTCTTCCATATTTTGTCACAGGAAAGAGTAAATACAGTTTTGGTTATACAAAAAAATTATTTTCTGATCGAAGTACTGGTGAGATCAATATTTCTTTATAGACCTCAAGAGCATCTGAACCCTTGATCAGGAATCCCTCCAAAGATTCTAGCACCAAGTATGTTAAAAGGAGGACTGATACACTCAAGCAGTGCACCCTTACACAAGTATCCTTGCATCACCTGTTCTGTTTGGGATGTGGTATCACAAACCATGGCAGTTGCTGCTAAAAGCGTTCTTGTTAAAGTCATTGAAAAATATTTACCTCCTGCAACTATAAAAGTTATGGAACATCCAGGGTGCCATAATATTAGAATCCTCAGCACTGAGACCTTTGATGTAGATGCAAGAGCCAAGGCTCCACCTCAGTGGTGGTCAGTATTTAACAGTGATAAGTTTGAAGAGGTATTTTTTTGATCTTAGTATAATTTTTCTCACATCTCTTTTCTGTCCTCATTTTGGTTGGGAACAGAAAATTCACACCATCTATAACCTCCAAGCAAGGATGCTCAGGCTTTTCTTACTGGTTCCAACAGTTTTGGTACTGGCCCCAAAGAGGTTAGCACTGACTGCTACAGCATAGATATTGATGCCCCAGCTTGTATTGGCTGCTGTGGCATTGGTGTCAAAGTCTGACTAAATGGTTTCAGCTCTAATGTCAATATCAACATTGCAGCTGGTCTAGAAGTTACTGATATTGATTTGCCTTGATAGTAACTGCTGGGTCACTTCTGGTCCTAGAAGCTTCAGCACTGACATTAGCCCGTATATTCTGGGGCAAAATCAGAGTCTTTGGCTTCAAAGTGTGCGAATCTGGCCAGGATTACTTCTCTGCCCATTTAAGTGTTGATGCTTGTCTTGAGTCTGAGCTAGGAAGTACACTTGCTGTGATTCCTCCCAAGTAATTTCCTATGACAATGACAATTTTTTTTCTGATCCAACTATATCTGTTTATGAGTCTCAAGTTGTGTGGGCTGTTTTACAGTGCAGACAGGCTAAAACTTTTTCCACGGCTCCCACAATCCACTTCAGCCCTGAAAAACGTCTTCCTCCTTGGATTCTCCTTTTCCAGGGATGCAGAAGGCTGGAGGTAAAAGGGAGCGTGTTCCATTACCTACAGAATCACATGTAATTGGTCTGCATGATACGGTGGGCATTGAATCTCCTGCATCCTTTTCTGATGATTACAAAATTGGGAAGGTCCTTGAAATGGTGCAGGGGGGCTGACTAACTGACCCTACATCTTCCCCACAGTAGACACTGCATTAGGTTTTTAGCTATACCCAACAATCTTCCTGGGCAATCCACCAATGATGTCTAGATAACTTTCATGCAGCAGCCCTGGTATCTAAAAAAAAAGCAAACAGTGTTTTGTAACTTCCCAGAGAATGGCATTTCTGGTCAGAGACTCTGAAGTGAAATAGATGTTAACAGCTACTCTAAAGAATATTCCTACTTATCTTCGACAAATGGTCAGCCAGAGACCCTCTACATTTGCATTGACTTCAGAGAAATCCCGGTATGGAGCCTTGTGGGGCATCACTAGTAACAGGCCTCTTGGTGGAGGTGGATTCCTCCACCCTAGCTTCATGTTATAAGAACTCTCTTTTACACAGAGATAGTATGCATCCCAAGTTTGTATTTAAGAACATCATTAAAGGACAGGCTATATGTGCATCATGTTTCAATCCAACCCATGAAGGATTCGTACATGAATTGTCTGATTTACAGAATAGGTTAGTTCAAAGGTCCTATGATGTAAATGAGGTAGCTTTAAATATTGAGGAGGTACATGGTCTGAGGAACAATACAGCATGCCCCTACTTTTCAGAACAGGATGGAACACAAAATATATTACAATCTAAAGAAAACACAGGGAGCTCTAAGAACTCCATAGTGAGACTATCCATAAACTATACACAGGATATTAATAGAGTTAGGGATGTTTTTTCTAGAAACTGGGGAATTTTAACAGTTGATCCACACTTGAAGGAGTTTGTAGGAGAGAAACCTCCGTTTTTGTATAGAAATAGAATGAATTTACAAAGACTATTATGTTATCCCAGGAATACAAATGGGAGTCCTGATGACCAGTTGGTGACAGGTACGTTCCCATGTAACAGTTGTCATTTCTGTGAATTTCTGAATAGTGACTCATATTTTATACATCCCGTTACATCTATATGCCACAGATTTAATGTTAGAGCTACTTGTAGCACACAACATGTTGTATATTTAGCTACATGCATAGCCTGTTCTGCGTTTTACGAAGGCAAAATGGACAGGCATCTACGAGAGAGGATTAGAGAACATCTTTATAATATAAGGACACATTCTATGAATAATGCCCTCTCTAAACATGTTTTAGACACAACTGACCAACATTTTTTTAGATTTCAAGTACTACAAGTAAATAGACCTAAACTTAGAGGTGGAGATGCACGGAATTATACTGAGTGAATTGAATTGGTGTGGATCATTAAGTTAAGGGCAGATCATAGACCTGGACTTAATGATAAAATTCCAATCAAGCCTATCCTGAAAAACAGGAAGCTAAAAGTTAAATAAATGTGATATATTTGTTACTTGTTTTATGATTATTTATTCTAGATTATCAAGAACAGATATAGTTTTTAGATGAATATAGACTGTGTTATTGATTTACTGAGAGAAGTTTTAGTTAAGGTAGTATATTTATTGTATGTATGATTCCTTTGAGCTAATTAAAGGAATTTATGTCACATTTTAAATGATATATATTAAGCGCTATTTTAATAGTGATGTATTAATGTCTGAGGAAGCCCATAAGGGTGAAAACGCTTACCTACATGTTCTGCAATAAACTACTTGGATTTTTATGATATGATAACGTCTTGGATTCATTTTACTTAAACTTGTCTTCATTGTTGGAGCTACAACGAGAGACTGTGTATGTGGGATTATTTGTTCAGCTGTGGGTTGCTCCTTTACTTCCTGTTGCTATGCTTTCTTTGAGCCATTTGGCTATTCATCAGGTGACACAGGGATTTATGCCTAGGTTTGTGAGTTTGTCTATAATACCTGATTGAGGTATTGTGGCAAATGCCTTTGCCAGGTTAGGCAGGCACTATGTTCTATTTTTCCCCCGTCCATGGGTCTAATAACATTCTTGAAGAAGGCCATCAGGTTTAGTAGGCATGACCTGAGCTTGACGGAACTGAACTGAGATGGGTGCAGTGTTTTAAAGATTTCCTATGTCTTTGTTTATCAGGTCCATGATAATTCACTTCAAGGCCTTGCATATAAGACCAGTCAAATGTATGTGTCTGCTGATGGTCCACCTTTGTGTAGAGCGATGACATTGACAGTCCTCCATTCACTAGGGATGAAGGTTACTGAATAGAGATTCTAGGGGACCTGACAGGCCATGTTTCAAGCTATTTAGGAGGCATCCAGGAATATTATCAGGACCCATTTATGCAGTGTTTTTAAATCTGGAGAGTGCAGTGAGGCCTGTTCCTCAGGCCTTACTGTTAGTTGGGTGAGAAATGTTTAGGTGTATTTCCTGGGGGGGGATTGGGGGATGATGGGGGTGAAATTGGAGCTAAATTTATCAGCCAATACATTTGCTATATCTCCCAGTTTGGTATAGAAAGTTCCATTTGCTATTAGTTCAGCACACTTTTGGGTGTTCCCTTTAAGGTTGCATACATAGCTGAACATGCATTATGGCTATCCTTAGCCTATGATGCTATTTTGGTCTTGAATTTGCTTTGGTGGACTTGATTAGCTCCCTGAGTTGAGACTGATGATTTTTTTTTTTTTTTTTTTTTTGTCTTTTGGGCATAGCCCTTCCTATTTTTGGACAGGGTTTGCTTTCTCTTGTTGTACAACCTTTTTATACTGGGGGTCCAACAAGGAGGCTTAATTTTGGAGTTTGGCTTAAGTTTATTTT